>NC_067475.1:164155160-164455160 GCF_947179515.1 Apodemus sylvaticus | reverse complement strand
TAGGACACTGCATCTAAGGTTCCTCCCTTTGAGTCCTGAGAGTTGGCTGTTCTGTGTTCAATCAGAGATGATGCACATAATCCTAAAGAGACTGGAGGCCCCAGAGAGTTTAAAGGTCAGGTAGGGTGGGAGGGGTGCGGAGACAGGGGATGGGGAGGAAGTATGGGATGTGGAACAGACAGGGAGTATAGAGGGGAGGGGACAGAATAAAATATGGAGTGTAAAAAAGTAAGTTAATTAATTAAAAAATACATGCTCTACTATGTTTATAGCAGCCCTATTTATAATTGCCAGATGCTGGAAAGAACCCAGGTATCCCTCAACAGAAGAGTGGATGCAAAAAATGTGATATATCTACACAATGGAGTACTATTCAGCCATTAGAAACAATGAATTCATGAAATTCTTAGGCAAATGGATGGAGCTAGAGAACATCATACTAAGTGAGGTAACCCAGACTCAAAAGGTGAATCATGGCATGCACTCACTAATAAGTGGATATTAACCTAGAAAACTGGATTACCCAAAACATAATCCACACATCAAATGAGATACAAGAAGAAAGGAGGAGTGGCCCCTTGTTCTAGAAAGACTCAGTGAAGAAGTATAGGGCAAAACCAGAATGGGGAAGTGGAAAGGGGTAGGTGGGAGGACAGGGAGAGAAAAGGGGGCTTATGGGACTTTTGGGGAGTGGGGGGCTAGAAAAGGGGAAATCATTTGAAATGTAAATAAAAAAATATATCGAATAAAAAAAAAAGACAAAAAAATAATACTGTGGCTATGATACCAGCTACTTTGTACAATAAATATATGCTAATAAAATATATTGAAAAAATGGAAAAAAATAGTAAAATTGTTTCATATTTCAAAAACAATAAAAAATAAAAAAGGCTTAACTATTGATCCTCTTGCAGGACAGGTCAATGCTCTACCATTGAGTTGCATCCCCACAGTGGTTCTCAGGTTCTCACAGCCATTCTCAAGAGCCACACTTCTGGAACTTTCTAAGCCGTTCTGGACCATTCATCCATGGAATTAGCCCAGCACTTGGAAATTAGTAAGTACTCTATTCTCAGAAGCATTCTGTTGGGACCATGATGGATTGCTCCAGAGCTCTGTAGATGCAATAAACTAATACTGTTTCTTCAAAAATAAATAAATAAATAATACATGGCAATTAAACAAGTTTGTCTTGGAACTGAAAAGATACTCAGCATTAAAAACAGTTATCAAAATGATTCATCATTTTAAACAATAAGATAACAAAATATTATGTAAGGAATTTTATTTGCAATGCAAACACCAGATCTTATCATAAGAAATTATTTACACCATGAAGTATGAAGGATATCTCTAACAGAATCAGGAAATAAAAATGCTTCATGTGGTTTCTATTTTTCACTAAGTTTATGATCTACTAGAGAAAAAAGAAAGCAGGATTATCTTTGTTTACAACTTATGTGCTTTCATCTGAGACACTCAACACCCATTGCCTCGCATAATGACAGAAAGTGAAGAAGTCTAATCCACTGCTACCAAATTATCTTTCTTCTTATAATTAGTGTTACCAAAATGTTTAAAAGTTATAAAGCTTTAACAAAAAGTGTTAAAACAAATAAGAATAGGGGACTAGTGGTGATCTACGACGTGCGAGCCATTCCTGGGGCGGAGGGGGGGGCATCACTGTTAAACCTCTAATGTGTATGCTTAGTTTTCAAAAGAAAAAAAGTCAAAACAAAAATCATTTTCTCAGACTAAGAGATAAACATAGTGAATGTTTAAACAAAACTCACTCAGTCTACAAACTGAAAAACTAAATAAGATAGCTGCCAAGAATCTTTTGAAACTTTGTTATATTTTCTTTTTGGGAGCTGGCATGGGTCCTGGCATGCAAGTGGTCAGCAGACACTCGCCAGGGGTTGGTCTGCTTCCTCCACCATGTTGGTCAAACTCAGGTCATCAGGTTCTGGAACAAGGACCTGTACCCACTCAACCATCTCACCAGCCAAGAAATTAAAAATAATTATTGGCAGGAGAAAATTCCAAAAAAAGTTCTAATCTTTAAATGGACAAATGATAAAAAATAAAAAGTGCTATACAAAAATTATACTGCAGTGTGTGTATTAACACCATTCAGGTCATTAAAACTCAAGGAATCATAACATAACTTTCTCAGCCACTTTGGGCTAAATAGAAAATGACTAATAAACTCCAAATACATGCATTTAAATCACAGTTTAATGAAAAATCTCCTGTACAGTTGTTTAATGACAGGATAAAATAGTGTTTTAAAGCATACCTGGTTTCAGCAAGAAACCCCTATGGTATTAATCTATACGGAAATGCAAGCATTAGCCTCTAATAACTTTAAAGTCGTCACCTAGGTGACAGATGGGTTCATGAAAATGAAGTGATACATTTATTTTCAGACGCCCTTAAAATAGGGGAGATTAGATTATTCCATTAACATATATGTGACTCTGTTACCCAATATTACAGGACTTTTCTTTTTTATTTATTTATTTTCTATATTCTTTGTTTATGTTCCGAATGTTTTCCCCTTTCTCAGCTCCCCCTCCCCCATCGGTCTCACAAGCCAGCAGTTGGTGCATTCAGCTCACTTCCGTGCCAGAGTCCTTATATTTGTAATTAGATGTTTTGTCATAACTTTTCTCCCACATATGATCTGATCTAAAAGCTGAGAGATATGTATGCATATGTGCACATGTGTTATAAATATGTGTGTGCACACATGTATAAATACAAAGGAAGGCCTGAGATACATTTTATAAAAGAAGTTAAAAAGTCTCTCTCTTTCTCTCTCTCTCTCTCTCTCACACACACACACACACACACACACACACACACACACACACATCTAAATCAATGATATTCATACAAAAACTATTGTCAATCATTCTGCCTCCGGGAAATAGAATATTATGATTTTAAAAGAGAATTGTATTAATTTTGTAGTTAAATAAGCTAAAAGGAAAACAAAACCATAAAAGAGTCCCTTAGGATCTGAGCTTATAAAAGCTTTTTCTACTTCAACTCCTTTTTCCTGATAAAGTTTGGTGTGACTGCGCTTGTACAAGTGCATAAAACAGGCATACAAATGAAACATCTACTGAAAACAAGTCTGGGCATGTTACTTCCGGAAGATCCTGCTATACCACTCCTGGGCATATACCCAGAGAATTCCCCAGCATGTAATAAGGATATATGCTCCACTATGTTCATAGCAGCCCTATTTATAATAGCCAGAAGCTGGAAAGAACCCAGGTATCCCTCAACAGAAGAATGAATGCAAAAAATGTGGTATATCTACACAATGGAGTACTATTCAGCCATTAGAAACAATGAATTCATGAAATTTTTAGACAAATGGATGGATCTGGAGAACATCATACTAAGTGAGGTAACCCAGACTCAAAAAATCAATCATGGTATGCACTCACTGATAAGTGCATATTAGCCTAGAAAACTGGAATACCCAAAACATAATCCACACATCAAATGAGGTACAAGAAGAAAGGAGGAGTGGCCCCTGGTTCTGGAAAGACTCAGTGAAGCAGTATAGGGCAAAACCAGAACGGGGAGGTGGGGAGGGGTGGGTGGGAGAACAGGGGGAGGGAAGTGGGCTTATGGGATTTTCGGGAAGTGGGGGACCAGAAAAGGGGAAATCATTTTGAAATGTAAATAAAAAATATATCAAATAAAAAAAAAAGAAATTTACCATAAAGCTATTCGTTCGCATACGCAGGATTTTACTACTGGATGATGAAAGCAAGCATGTGCACTGCCGAGGTGAATGTGGTTGTTTAGTTGTGCATAAAGCATTATATCTTGGCTCAGTAATACTCCAGGAATTATGGGGCAAGCATACGGGGGGGGGGGCAGGGGGGACACAGGGGACACAGACCTGGAGCGACAGTGAGCCATAGATGTGTGCAGCCCCCAGAAATCGCATCTTGAGCAGGATTAAGGATCACGCCCTAGAAGCCTGCATGCCCTGGGGCGCGTGGCCCTATAACCCTCTACCTCCACCACTGAGGTAGTCACGCATTTCCAGTTCCTCAGCTTCCCAATAATGCACATTCACCCCAAAGCCCCACCTGCTCCCAAGGCTTACCTAGTCCTGGAAACCCTGGATAAGGAGCTGATTCACTGAATATCACGTACGACCGCACCGGAGTACTGCAAGGGCAGAGGCAGAGCCAGGCCCACGAGGAAGTCCTACTCCTCCAACACCGAGCAGTTACTGATCCATTGGTTCTACGAACATAAACACTGAAAACCCTGCTTCAAATGATACATGAAGTGTGACAGGCGTGTGACATATCATCACAGAAGTCATGGGCATTCTGTCCTAATTTCCAAGTCTAGGTTCACTCAATATTTGTTGATAGTTAGCTGGTTAGTTTGTTTGTTTGATTTTACAAAACTTAAGTCAGCAATTCAAGCATCAGTGTTAAAGATCATACGTTCTAACACAATACAGTTCAAAGATACATTTGATTTGATGATTCGATGTCTACGGAGAGATAATGGTAAAAAAAAATACTGAATGGCTTCCTTTTTTATTTTTAACTCACTGTGTTTCCATGAGACCAGACATGTTCACATGTGCAGTATAAAGACTATGGTTCATAACATGAAACATCCTGAGCCCAGGTGTTTCAAGATTGTTCATTCAACAGCATTGCACATCCAGAGAGCATTTGCCATGATGGGGACTGTGAGGGCGTGACAGAGCATGCGCAGGGGTGAGAGGGCATGTGCGGGGTGAGAGGGCATGTGCGGGGTGAGAGGGCATGTGCGGGGTGAGAGGGCATGTGCGGGGTGAGAGGGCATGGCAGGGGTGAGAGGGCATTGCGGGGTGAGAGGGCATGTGCAGGGGTGAGAGGGCATGTGCGGGGTGAGAGGGCATGGCAGGGGTGAGAGGGCATGGCAGGGGTGAGAGGGCATGGCAGGGGTGAGAGGGCATATGCGGGGTGAGAGGGCATGGCAGGGGTGAGAGGGCATGGCAGGGGTGAGAGGGCATGTGCGGGGTGAGAGGGCATGTGCAGGGGTGACAGAGCATGCGCGGGGGTAAGAGGCCATGTGCAGGGGTGAGAGGGCATGCACGAGGGTGAGAGGGCATTGCAGGGGTGATAGAGCATGCACAGGGGTGAGAGGGCATAGCAGGGGTGAGAGGGCATGTGCAGGGGTGAGAGGGCATGGCAGGAGTGAGAGGGCATGTGCAGGGGTGAAAGGGCATGTGCAGGGGTGAGAGGGCATTGCAGGGGTGAGAGGGCATGCGTGGGAGAGAGAGGGCATGTGCAGGGGTGAGAGGGCATGCGTGGGAGAGAGAGGGTATGCGCGGCAGTGGAGGGGGACACATGCAGAAAGAGGGCACGCGCTGGGGTGAGCACGGGTGCTGTTTTGAACCAAGGCTGCAGTGAGGTCGGGAGATGCAGTCTTTAAGCAGTGCCACGGTCACCTTGGACTCACTCTGTTCTTTGTTTTTAGTTCATTTTGTCTGTAGTGTGTTCAGGAGCCTGTCACTGTACAGGAGACATCACTGTTGCCAGATGTCTGTGCATTCTCCACTGGAATCACATTTTACCATTTAAGGAGCTGTGTCCTGAAGGAGTTAACAGCTCAAATGATTTAAGGATGGCTTTCTAATCGAAAAATAGTCCTTACTTCCCTCCTTCCGAAGTTCACAAAAATCTTACCAGTATTTGTGGAAGAAAAAAAAAGTCCTAAGAAACCCAACTCGTATAAATTTTAAACACGTTGAGAACGAGTTATGCGAGCATCCCAGACCTGATGTGGACATGTCCACGTGAGCGCAGTGGAGACACAGCCATTAGAGTCACAGCAGGGATGCAAAGCCTCTTCCCACTACCCCCTCCCTCCTACAGCCTAAATCCACATGTGACTAAGGAAGGACTGTCTTCAGCGAGTACTTGGCCTCTGTAACTCACTCTCCAGCCAGGACTCCTGCAGTGTAGCCTCATATCCTTCTCAACTAAAGATGAGCTAAGTCGAAAGGCAGTAGACAAAGCACACGCCTCGCACACTCACGGGCACTCGCTCCGGGGTCGTCAGCTCCGGGGTCCCCGCAGTGGCCCGAAGCCAGACTCGGCCTTCTTTTTTTTTTTTTTTTAATTTTTTATTCGATATAATTTATTTACATTTCAAATGATTTCCCTTTTCTAGCCCCCCCACTCCCCGAAAGTCCCGCAAGCCCCCTTCTCTTCCCCTGTCCTCCCACCCACCCCTTCCCACTTCCCCGTTCTGGTTTTGCCGAATACTGCTTCACTGAGTCTTTCCAGAACCAGGGGCCACTCCTCCTTTCTTCTTGTATCTCATTTGATGTGTGGATTATGTTTTGGGTATTCCAGTTTTCTAGGTTAATATCCACTTATTAGTGAGTGCATACCATGATTCACCTTTTGAGTCTGGGTTACCTCACTTAGTATGATATTCTCTAGCTCCATCCATTTGCCTAAGAATTTCATGAATTCATTGTTTCTAATGACTGAATAGTACTCCATTGTGTAGATATACCACATTTTTTGCATCCATTCTTCTGTTGAGGGATACCTGGGTTCGTTCCAGCATCTGGCAATTATAAATAGGGCTGCTATGAACATAGTAGAGCATGTATCCTTATTACATGGTGGGAAGTCTTCTGGGTATATGCCCAGGAGTGGTATAGCAGGATCTTCTGGAAGTGAAGTGCCCAGTTTTCGGAGGAACCGCCAGACCGCTTTCCAGAGTGGTTGTACCAATTTGCAACCCCACCAGCAGTGGAGGAGTGATCCTCTTTCTCCACACCCTCTCCAACACCTGCTGTCTCCTGAATTTTTAATCTTAGCCATTCTGACTGGTGTAAGATGAAATCTTAGGGTTGTTTTGATTTGCATTTCCCTAATGACTAATGAAGTTGAGCATTTTTTAAGATGCTTCTCCGCCATCCGAAGTTCTTCAGGTGAGAATTCTTTGTTTAACCCTGTACCCCATTTTTTAATAGGGTTGTTCGGTTTTCTGGAGTCTAACTTCTTGAGTTCTTTATATATATTGGATATTAGCCCTCTATCTGATGTAGGATTGGTGAAGATCTTTTCCCAATTTGTTGGTTGCCGATTTGTCCTCTTGATGGTGTCCTATGCCTTACAGAAACTTTGTAATTTTATGAGGTCCCATTTGTCAATTCTTGCTCTTAGAGCATACGCTATTGGTGTTCTGTTCAGAAACTTTCTCCCTGTACCAATGTCCTCAAGGGTCTTCCCTAGCTTCTTTTCTATTAGCTTCAGAGTGTCTGGCTTTATGTGGAGGTCCTTGATCCATTTGGATTTGAGCTTAGTACAAGGAGACAATCATCAGATCCTACTACAAGATCTTGTACTCAACACAACTGGAGAATCTGGAGGAAATGGACAATTTTCTTGACAGATACCAAATACCAAAATTAAATCAGGACCAACTAGACCATCTAAACAGTCCCATAATGCCTAAAGAAATAGAAGGAGTCATAGAAAGTCTTCCAACCAAAAAAAGCACAGGACCAGATGGCTTCAGTGCAGAATTCTACCAGACCTTCAAAGAAGAGTTAACACCAATACTCTTCAAACTATTCCACAAAATAGAAACAGAAGGAACACTACCCAATTCCTTCTACGAAGCCACAATTACGCTGATACCAAAGCCACAAAAAGATCCAACAAAGAAAGAGAACTTCAGACCAATTTCCCTTATGAACATCGATGCAAAAATACTCAATAAAATTCTTGCCAACCGAATCCAAGAACACATCAAAACGATCATCCACCATGATCAAGTAGGCTTTATCCCGGGAATGCAGGGTTGCTTCAATATACAGAAATCCATCAATACAATCCACTACATAAGCAAACTCAAAGAACAAAACCACATGGTCATTTCATTGGATGCTGAAAAAGCATTTGACAAAATTCAGCATCCTTTCATGCTTAAAGTCTTGGAGAGAACAGGAATTCAAGGCCCATACCTAAACATAGTAAAAGCAATATACAGCAAACCGGTAGGCAGCATCAAACTAAATGGAGAGAAACTTGAAGCAATCCCACTGAAATCAGGGACCAGACAAGGCTGCCCCCTTTCTCCTTATCTTTTCAATATTGTACTTGAGGTACTAGCTCAGGCAATTCGACAACATAAAGAGGTCAAAGGGATACAAATTGGAAAGGAAGAAGTCAAGCTATCATTATTTGCAGACGACATGATCATCTACCTAAGTGACCCAAAAAACTCCACTAGAGAGCTCCTACAGCTGATAAACAACTTCAGCAAAGTGGCAGGTTATAAAATCAACTCAAGCAAATCAGTGGCCTTCCTATACTCAAAGGATAAGCAGGCTGAGAAAGAAATTAGGGAAATGACCCCCTTCACAATAGCCACAAACAGTATAAAGTATCTTGGGGTGACTCTTACCAAACATGTGAAAGATCTGTATGACAAGAACTTCAAGACTCTGAAGAAGGAAATGGAAGAAGACCTCAAAAAATGGGAAAACCTCCCATGCTCATGGATCGGTAGAATCAATATAGTTAAAATGGCCATTTTGCCTAAAGCACTATACAGATTCAATGCAATACCCATCAAAATCCCAACTCAATTCTTCACAGAGTTAGAAAGAGCAATTATCAAATTCATCTGGAATAACAAAAAACCCAGGATAGCTAAAACTATTCTCAGCAACAAAAGAAAATCTGGGGGAATCAGTATCCCTGACCTCAAGCAATACTACAGAGCAATAGTGTTAAAAACTGCATGGTACTGGTACAGTGACAGGCAGGAGGATCAATGGAACAGGATTGAAGATCCAGAAATGAACCCACACACCTATGGCCACTTGATCCTCGACAAAGAGGCTGAAAACATCCAATGGAAAAAAGATAGCCTTTTCAACAAATGGTGCTGGTTCAACTGGAGGTCAGCATGCAGAAGAATGCGAATTGATCCAGACTCAGCCTTCTTGTCTCAGGCTTCGCTGCGATGCTCTGCTTGTCACTGTAGAACCCAGATGTCCCTCCTCCGATGTCTCTCACTCCATTTCCCCGTAGCATCTGTAGTGGGTACAGTAGAAGGCTGGTTCCTTTACAGCCCTAATTCAATCAATCCCAACCTGATTCTAATCCAATCGATTAGAAACTGATTCTTCCAAAACCTCACATGGAGCCGGAATGACCAAGAAGGAAGAAAGGAGCCTCGTTAGCATCTCAACAAAGCATCACTTCTGAGACGTGAATATTCTTACTTTCTATACAATTTGTGTCACATCAAGAATAAATACAAGATAAATATGAGTTGAATTTATGAGGAAATACTGAGAACGAAATAAGGAGAAGAGAGTCTCGCTCCATCACCGAGGGAAGTCAGGGCAGGAACTCCCTCCGGGCAGGAACCCTGAAGTAGGAAGTGGAGCATGGAGGAGGGCTGCTAGGAGCTCGCCGTTTGTCAAGAAAATGCCCCACCCCACGGGCAACCCTGGCGTGGGCATGTTTCCATCTCTTTTCTCTGTTTATGTCTATGTGCAGTTGGTGTGTGGCCTACACGCATGTCTGTGTGAGGGAGCTCAGGTTACAGGCAGGTATGAGCTGCCATGTGGGTACTGGGGCTTGAACCAGGGTCCCCTGGAAGAACAGCCAATGCTCGTAACCGCTGGTCCCTCTCTCCAGCCCCCCGTGGGGTGTTTTGTCAGTTGAGGTCCCCTCTTCCTCGATGACTCTAGCACACGTTAAGGTGACAAAAAAAATGCCAGCCAGACATCTTAGTTTACATTTTTACTGTAGTTGTCTATGTAAAATTACTGCTCTATACCTCACATTGACCTCATACTGAGCAGCAAAGATGTTGTGGCCAAATTACTTATAAATAACGTGTTCGCGTCATCGTTGGGTGCTTTAGACGCTTGCTCACTAGGACACTTATTCACTGGTTTTGTGTTTCTAGGGACAGAGTGAGGGCCGTGTGCGACTTGGATGAAGGAACTATCTTACATCCATTTGTTTTGGGCCTGTTTGTCCATTGTAGAGTCTCATACAAAAACAGAGCCTCTCATAAGCCCATCGTCCCCAGTCCTCTGCTCTCTGCCATCCCCAGTCCTCTGCTCTCCGTCATTCCCAGTCCTCTGCTCTCCGTCATCCCCAGTCCTCTGCTCTCTGCCATCCGCAGTCCTCTGCTCTCCATCATCCCCAGTTCTCTGCTCTCCATCATCCCCAGTTCTCTGCTCTCTGTCATCCCAGTCCTCTGCTCTCTGTCATCCCAGTCCTCTGCTCTCCATCATCCCCAGTCCTCTGCTCTCCATCATCCCCAGTCCTCTGCTCTCTGTCATCCCCAGTCCTCTGCTCTCCATCATCCCCAGTCCTCTGCTCTCCATCATCCCCAGTCCTCTGCTCTCCATCATCCCCAGTCCTCTGCTTGCTTATTGACAACATGCTACACATGCTGAAGAGGCTTCCTTAATGTTTTCTGAGTATGTTTTATCTATAACTGCCAGTCTTTATTAGGAGAACTATTAATAGCTATAAGACATAATCCAGGGGGAACCTGGAAAGGAAAAGCATTTGGAATGTAAATAAAGAATATAGAAAATTAAAAAATAAAGAAGACATGATCCAGTGGGGGCTTTTGTTGTTTTTGTTGACTGTTTTTAAAAAGGATGTCCTGTGTTGCCCACAGTGGCCTCATGCTGTCCATGTCTCCCAAGCACGAGTGTTACAGACATGTACCGCTCAGGGTGGATATTGTTCTGTTTTGCTTTGCTTCTGTGAGTTTATAAATAATATGCATGAGTTTTTACCACGTAGGCCAGTTTCAACGGTAGCTACCAATCATGTTAGCTCCACTTCCCCAGTGTGGAGATCGCAAGATACGCAGAGCCATACCCAGCTCAGTCCGGTGGCTTCCAGGTTGTTTATAATCTTGGATAGAGGCTTACAGGTAATCTTCCATTATCACGTGTTCTTTTGGCATAAATAGACAAATAATTGAATTGTTGCTCATAGCTCCTTCAGCCTCCATAAAAATCAAAGTTAGACGAATGCCTTTAGGGCACAATGAGCAGACATTTGCTAGAACCAAAGCATCAAACTGGTGACACATCAGGACCGTCACTCTTTCCCAGAGTCTGACAACACTGGCTGTTAGGTCTTCTTACTGTTACTGCAAACCATCATTTCTTTGGCTGCTGTCCCAGCATTGCACTGAAGGCTGTATCTCAAGTTCTGTCACACTTCAAGGCTAAGAAGAAAGAAAATGTGGAAGGACTTCCCTTTAAGACGGTGTGTTGCTTCATGTCAATAATAAAAGCTTGATTTCCATTGGTAACATCACAGTATAAAGATACACAACCCAGTGTCTTTAAATCTCCATTTCTTGTATTAATAAAATCCCTGGAGAAGCAGAAAGCAATTCTTTGTATAAGAGAAAGTGTTGTTTTGCACAATATTTGAGAGTGGTTCCTGGATAAGCAAGTATAGAGTATGTAAAATATTAGATTAGTAAAACTAAGTCAAAACACTGGGACTTTTAGGAGAGTCATTGTGTGCAATGTGTAGAAGCAGAAAGCTAGGGGAACTGCTGAGTTAAGGGTTAACTTGATTCTTTCTGCCCACTGCCTGGCAGCTTTGCCCAGGTCATCGATCATTAGAGCTTTACAAGGAAATGCAAGTAGCTGGCCTCGGAGCTCTTAGCTCTGAAGTATAATAGTTCAAGTTAAAGTTTAAATAATGGTAAGTTTGCAATTATGATTATTTTAGCTATAGGCCTGGGAATAGGGAAGGTTGAAACTTTGGGGAACAATTGTAATTCTTGATTCTTTGTGAGACTTGGTTATTCTTTTGAATTTGATTTCGCAATGATTATACGATGTCTTTTTTATCTGCTTTTGGAGTATCAATAAAAGACTGGGGCAAGAAGAAGGCAAGAAAGAATGCAGAGTGAATGTAGAGAGAATGTAGAGAGCATGTAGCAAGCAAGTGAGAGAGTGAATACAGAGAGCATGAGAAGAGCTTGTGAAGAGTGAGTGAAGAGAGAATGTGAGGTGTGTGAAGAGTGTGTGTCAGAGGAGAGTGCATGTAGTGTGTGTGTGTGTGTGTGTGTGTGTGTGTGTGTGTGTGTGTGTGTGTGTGTGTGATGTGTGTGACGAGTGTGTGTGAGTGAAAGGGGAACACACAGAGGTGTGTATGAGCATGAGAGTGCAAGAAAAGTGTGCAGGAGAATACAGAGTGTGCAGGAGAATGCAGAGTGTACAGGAGGATGCAGAGTGTGCAGGAGAATGCAGAGTGTGCAGGAGAACACAGAGTGTGTGCAGCCTCGAGCTTCAAGTGAATGAGCGAGAGAAAGAGAGCAGAGAATGAAAACAAAGAGAAACTTTAAGCCTTGAAAAATTGCCTGTCAGCTAGTACCCAAAAAGTAGTCTGTGTATATTTATTATGACCTTCCAGATATCCCTGCTTCCAGCTGAGAACTCCAATCCTGTGTTGAGACTGGACCCTGGCAGAAAAGGATGGTTTTCTAGACAGATACCACATACCAAAGTTAAATCAAGGGAAGGTAAACTATCTAAACACACCCATATCCCATAAGGAAATATAAGAAGTCATTAAAAACCATCAAACCAAGAAAAGCCCAGGGTCAGATGGATTTAGTGCAGATTTCTACCAGACCTTCAAAGAAGACCTGATACCAATATGCCTCAAACTATTTCATAAAATAGAAACAGAAGGAACACTACATAATTCATTCTATGAAGCCACAGCTCTTCTGATACCTAAACCACACAACGACCCAATCAAGACACAGAACTTCAGGCTCTTCCCCACATTTCCCTCTATAAGCTTCATTGTATCTCGTTTATGTGGAGGTTTTTGAACCACTTGAACTTGAGCTTTGTTCAGAGAGATGAGAACAGATCAATTTGCATTCTTCTACATGCTGACCACCAACTGCACCAGCACCATTTGCCTTTTTCCACTGGTTTTAGCTCCTTTGTCTAAGATCAAGTGACCATAGGTGTATAGGTTCATTTCTGGGTCTTCAATTCTATTCCACTGATCTTCCAGCCTCTCTCTGTACCAATACCATACAATTTTTAATCACTATTACTATGTAATACAGCTTGATATTAAGGATAGTGATTCCTCCAGAAGTTCTTTTATTGTTGAGAATAGTATTAGCTTTCCTGGGATTTTTGCTATTCCAAATGAATTTGCAAATTTCTATTTCTAACTCTATGAAGAAATTATTTGAGATTTTGATAGGGAGTGCATTGAATCTGTATATTACTTTCAGCAAGATGGCCATTTTTACTATATTAATCCTGCCAATTCATAAGCATGAAAGACCTTTTAATCTTCTGAGATCTTCAATTTCTATCATCAGAGATTTGAAGGTCTTGTCATACAGATCTTTCTTTTGCTTGGTTAGAGTCTGAACAAAACACCAATGGCTTATGTCCTAAGATCAACCATCAACAAATGGGACATCATAAAATTGCAAGGCTTCTGTAGGCAAAGGATACTGCCAATAGCACAAAATGGCAACCATCAGATTGGGAAAAGGATTGATCTTTATCAATCCTACATCCAATAGAGGGCTAATATCCAATATATACAAAGAACTCAAGAAGTTAGACTCTAGAGAATCAAATAATCCTATTAAAAAATGGGGCACAGAGCTAATCAAAAATTTTCAAGTGAGGAATATCGAATGGCTGAGAAGCACCTAAAGAAATGTTCAACATCCTTACTCATCAGGGAAAGGCAAATCAAAACAACCCTGAGATTCCACCTCATACCAGTTAGAATGGCAAAAATCAAAAACTCAGGTGACAGCAGATCCTGGTGAGGATGTGGAGAAAGAGGTATTCTTCTCCATTCCTGGTGGGATAGCAAGCTGGTACAACCAGTTTGGTGGCTCCTCAGAAAACTGGACTTAGTACTACCTGAGGACCCAGCTATACCACTCCTGGGCATATACCCAGAAGGTGATCCAACATGTAATAAGGACACATGCTCCACTATGTTTATAACAGCCTTATATAATAGCCAGAAGCTGGAAAGAACCCAGATGTTCTTCAACAGAGGAATGGATACAGAAAATGTGGTATATATACACAATGGTGTACTACTCAGCTATTAAAACAATGAATTCATGAAATTCTTAGACAAATGGATGGAACTAGAAAATATCATCCTGAGTTAGGTAACCCAATCTCAATAGAACACACATGGTATGCACTCACTGATAAGTGGATATTAGCCCAGAAGCTCATAATACTCAAGATACAATTCACAGACTATATGAAGCTCAAGAGAAGGAAGGCCAAAGTTTGAGTGCTTTGGTTCTTCTGAGAAGGGGAACAAAATATTCACAGGAGTAAATATGTAGATAAAGTATAGAGCAGAGACTGAAGGAAAGTTAATCCAGAGACTGTCCCACCTGGGTATTCATCACAATACAGTCACCAAACTCTTGGACTATTGTGGATGCCAAGAAATGCTTGCTGAAAGGAGCCTGATATGGCTGTCTCCTGACAGGCCCTGACATAGCCTTGCAAATACAGAGGCAGATTCTTACAGCCAACCATTGGACTGAGCACGGGGTCCCCAATGGAGGAGTTAGAGAAAGGACTGAAGAAGCTGAAGGAGTTTGCAACCTCATAGGGAAGAACAACAATATCAACCAACCAGATCCGCCCCCCCCCCCAAGAGCTTCCAGAGACTAAGCCACCAACCAAGGAGTACACATGGCTCCAGCTGTATATGTAGCCGAAGATTACCTTGTCAGGCATCAATGGGAGGAGAGGTCCTTCCTCCTATGAAGGACTCATAGTAAGGGAATTATTACTCTCCTCTGAAAATGCCCCAGAGTAAGGGAATTGAGGGTAGGGAGGTGGGATTGGGGTGGGTGAAGGAACACCCTCATAGAAGCAGTGGGGGTGGATGGGATAGGGGGTTTCTGGGAGGGGGAAAGCCAGGAAAAGAGAAAACATTTGAAATGTAAATAAAGAAAACATCCAATAAAAAAGAGAACTTCAAACCAATCTCCTTTATGAATATCGATGTAAAAATACTCAATAAAATTCTTCCAAACCAAAACCAGGAACACATCAAAACCATCATTCACCACATCTAGTAAGCTTGATTCAATGGATATAAGGTTGGTTCAATAAACAAAAATCTGTTAACATAATACACTATATAAACAAACTCAAAGAAAGAAATCACATGGTCATTCATCTCCTTAGACGTAGAAAAAGCATTTGACAAAATACAACACCCCTTCATATTAAAGGTATTGGAGAGATTAGGAATTCAAGGTCCATGCCTAAACATAATAAAAGCAATTTACTGGAAACCAACAGCCAATATCAAATTAAATGGAGGCATACTTGAAGCAATCCCACTAAAACTTGGGACAAGGCATGGATGACAACTCTCCTCATATCTATTCAATATAGTACTTGAAGTGCTAACTAGAACAATAAGACAACAAAAAGAGATCAAGGGGATACAAACTAGAAAAGAAGAATAGAAGTATCATTATTTGCAGATGATATGATAATACACATAAGTGACCCCAAAAATTCCACCAGAGAACTTTTCCTGCTGATCAACAACTTCAGCAAAGTGGCCGGATATAAAATTAACTCAAATAAATCAGTAGCCTTCCTTTATACAAATGAAAAACAGGCTGATAAAGAAATTAGGGAAACAACTACCTTCACAATAGCCACAAATAATATAAAATATTTTGGGGTAACTCTAACCAAACAAGTGAAAGATCTGTAGGACACAACTTCAAGTTTCTCAAGAAAGAAATCAAAGAAGATCTCAGAAAATGGAGAGATCTCACACACATATGAATTGGCAGAATTAACATGATAAAAATGGCCATACTACCAAAAGCAATCTACAGATTCAATGCAATCCCCATCAATATCCAAACACAATTCTTCAACTTGGAAAGGGCAACTTTCAATTTCAAATAAAAAGGCAAAAACAAAAACCCAGAATAGCAAAACAATTCTTAACAATAAAAGAACCACTGGGGGAATCATCATTCCTAACCTCAAGCTTTACTACAGAGCAAAAGCGATAAAGATAAAAATGGTGATAAAGTATTCATACAGAGACAGACATGTTCATCAATGGAATAGAATTAAAGCCTGAGAAATAAAACCACACAGTTACAGAGACTTGATCTTTGACAAAGAAACCAAAATATACAATGGAAAAAAGAAAGCATCTTCAATAAATTTTGCTGGTCTAACTGGATGTCTGTGTGTAGAAAAATGAAAAAAGACCCATATTTGTGACCTTGCACAAAGCTCAAGTGCAAGTGGAGCAAAGACCTAGACATAAAACCAGATACACAGCCCCCATCTTTGCTCCTGTGACTGTGTAGATGGGTACAGACAGGTACGCAGGGAATCACCAGAGGAGAAGAGCTCTTGGGACATGGCCCGCCAGGGTCCCACCTGCACCAAGGAGCTGGGCAGCACCACCACAGTCTGTGCACCTAGTCTGCTAGGGGATATCTGCTCTGCATTGAGTCCCGTGATTAGAGGTGAGGCCCACATCTCTCCTGCAACTGAGCAGGCTGTTTCAGCCATGAACGCAGAGAACACCTGAGTGTAAGATCACATGGGACTTGGTCTGCCAAGAAGCTAACCACCAAAAAACCAAACAACCCAATCAAAAAATGTGGAATAAAACTAAACTGCGAATTCACAACAGAGGAATCTCGAATGGCTAAAAAGCACTTAAAGAAATGTTCAAAGTCCTTAGTGATCAGAGAAATGCAAATCAAAACGACCCTGAGATTCCACCTTACACCAATCAGAATGACTAAAATTCAAACCTCAGGTGACAACACATGTTGGAAAGGATGTGGAGAAAGAGGTATATCCTCCATTGCTGGTGAGATTGCAAACAGATACAACCACTCTGGAAATCAATCTGGAGGTTCCTCAGAAAATTGTAAATAGATCTTCCTGAAGACCCAGCTATACCACTCTTGGGAATATACCCAAAATATGCCCCACCATGCCTCAGGGTCATGTGTTCGTTCCACTATGTTCATAGTGGCCTTGTTTGTGATAGCCAGAAGCTGGAAACAACCCAGATGTCCCGTGATAGAAGAATGGATACAGGAAATGTTTCATTTACACAATAGAATACTACTCAGCTATTAACAATGAGGACATCCTGAGTTTTGCAGGCAAATGAATGGAATTAGAAAATATCATCCTGAGTGTGGTAACTCAGACCCAAAATGGCATGCATGATATGTACTCACTAATAAGTAGTAGATATTATTTATATATAATACCCAAGAATAACGTCGACAGAACTCAAAAGGTCAACAAGCTGAAGGGCCCAATTGAGGATACCTCAGTCCCACTTGGGCGGGAGAAGAAAGCAATCATAAGGAGGGATGGATGAAGGGAAGGAGGGATCTGACCAATACTTTTCCCCTCATAAAAATTAGCCAGTTTTGATCAGAACATATAAAAAGCACTGAAAGTTAAACCTATGTATACTTTGAAGAGTCACTTCACCAAAGATGGAAAGTTAGATAATAAATACAGTTCTCTAAAATTTTTCTATACTATTAGCCACCAAGGAAATTTAATTCAACCAAATACGATGTCACTAGTCTACTAGTAGGCTGGCTGCAAGAACATTTACCATGATGATACCAAATGCTAGTGAGAATGTGGAGCAACTGGAGTCCTCAGGAAGTGGTGGCCATAATGCAAGTGGTCCAGTCATTTCAGAAAACATCTGGGCCAATTCAGCCAATCTTCCTCCATTTTTGTTCTTAAATGGGCAGGCCTCCCATGGATAATAACGAGCCATTTGGCCAGTTCTTATGTTGTCACTGTACATAGGGGAAAGGTCTATTTCAGGCTTACCTAGTCTTGGCTTGCATTTGTCAAACTTCCCATCACTTTTAAGCGCAGTTTGCAGGTTTTTTACATATTTGGGTACAAACCCTTTAAAGGGTACACATTGTGCATGTATTTCCCATCACCAGCTTATAGCTTGTCTTTTCGTTCTTTTATACAGTTTCTTTTGTAGAGTGGATAGTTTAAGTATAACTCTGTGTGTGTATCTATGTGTGTGTGTCTGTGTGTGTATGTCTTTCTATATGTGTGTGAGTGTGTGTGTGTGTGTGTGTGCGTGTGCGTGTGCGTGCGCGTGCGCGTGTGTGTGTGTGTGTGTGTGTGTGTGTGTCTGTGTGTGTGTGTCTGTGTGTGATCTATGTTAAAATTTCTTCTCTTTTTCTTTTCATAATATTTTTATTGATTATTTGGGAGTTTCACATCATGAACCCCGATTACACTCACTTCCCACTCTTCCCAGCTCTATCCGCCAATCTGGGTGATCACACACACACACACACACAGAGAGAGAGAGAGAGAGAGAGAGAGAGAGAGAGAGAGAGAGAGAGAGAGAGAGAGAGAGAGAGAAGAAAAGATGGAAAAACAAGTTCAATTTGTGTTGTCCATATATTCACTGTAGCATGGTTACCTCTTGGCTCCCAGCCCTCCCCCACCCACGCTCACACCCACACCAGAAGCCATTTGTTGTGGAGAGCCATGCTTCAGCGTCCTTAGCACAGTTTTTGAAAGTTCCCTTCAATGACTTTCTGTCTCGGCTATTACTTTGGAGAGAGGAGGGGTAGGAGCTGTCAGAGAGGCCTTCTATGTCCCCCTTTCCCGACTGTGAGTATCAAGTCATCAATACCATGCCCTTTACGGTCAATGCAAGTGCTGATCATGGACTTCCACATGGTCTCCCACCTCAGCCTAGGCCACAGACCTCAGCGTGGACCCCAGTGGCAGTGCATAACCATGGGCATCACCTTGACTTCAGGAGGCAGCATAGACCTTGGACATCAAATGGCCTTCAGTGGCAGCATGGGCCACAGACCTCCACATAGCCCCTGGCTTCTGTAGGACCTGGACTACCACAGGGGCCTTGAACTTTAACATGGCCTGAGGCAGCAGACCATGAATACCAATGATGCATCCAGGGGTAGCATGGTCCATATAAGTCCACCGAGGAAGTCCAGTCTAGAAAATCAACTGTCCATCATCTTGGACATCCAGTCATTGCCCAAAACCATGGTGACTGTGCAGCTGGGCAGTGTGTGGGGGATGAGCACGCAGAAGCTCCAGGCAGCTGCATGCCACCCTGTCAGCCCTACTCAGCAATGACACATTGATTCATCCACCACAGCCTTCTCTCACTGTCCACCTAGAGCCACCCCTCCCCATTTTCAACTCACTGCTTCATACCTCTGTCTTTCCCCCGTCTCCATCATTCATCATACTGACTTTGGATACTGCAGTGTGTCATAGAATACATTTTCTGTTTACCCCAACAGCTTTGCATGCAAATATTCACTGCAATGAGACATTGGTCTAATTCAACGTTTCTGATTTCTGAAGCAGCATAAACACTAGACACTCATAATAGCATAAATGCTATAAATGCTGACACTCATCTTAGATGTCCTGCTGTTGCCGAGTCACGGTGATGTTGCAGCTAGGCAGGACGACTGATGTCAGTTTCTTTGCCAGTGCTTGGCTTCCTCACACCTCCCTGCCCTTCACTTCTGCCACCCTGAGGCTCTCTGAGCTCGACCTCTGTACTTGAAGCCGGTGGGCAGCAGCACTGCCCAGTGCTCTCTGTCTCTGAGCAGGGCACGCAGCAGGGCTGGAGAAGCAGAGACTCCATACTAATTGCTGGCAGGTTCAGTACTGAGCTATTTTTTCAGGAGCTCCAGGCCTTGGCTCATTTCTCTGTGGTTGGTGCTGGCGCCTCCCCACATCCATCCTCCAACCCTACCCCCACCCCACCTATTGCTGATCAGGCAAGACCTTTGTGTTTGCAGATTGCTGACTGGCTGACACATAAAGGGTATAGATTTAGCTCTGTTCCGCCATTTTTCTGTTCAGTTTTGTGAGTCCACTTTTTTAAAGCATCTTCCCATAAGTCTTGCTCTTTTTTTTTCCCTTAGTTATTCTGGAGCTATCAAAGGCTAAGCAGTCTCCTTTTCCCTTGTCATCATCTCTCTTTAGAGCGTCCATTGTGCCTCTCAGACTCCGCAGAGCTCTGCTGCTAGTGCAGAGATAGCCACCACCATCTTTGTTTTCTAGCCAAAATTTCCTCTTTTATAAGGACAACACTTTTATTGAATTAGAGGTCCACCCTTCTTTGGCATGACTTAATAATTTATACCCCCAATGATGCTACTTCCAAAGAATATCATTATAAGGCAAAAACATTGATGGGGAGAAGAGACCTCTACCAGGGATCAGTGATCAGAGCTGATTGTTTCAGAACGATGGAAGGGAACCATTCTAGCATTTCTTTCATTTCTTTGGCTAATAGACTCTCTCCTCATTGGTCCTCACTCCTTCTACCTTACTTTCCTGTCAACCCCAGCCAGTCAGGGCCCATCTGTGACTATGCACCGCTCTGGGAATAGTGCTTTCATCAGTACAGTGCTCAGTAGGACCCAGCTCTCAGGACCACAACTGAAGCAGGCCAGCTGCCTAGTCAGTGCAGTTCCAATGCTGTTGCATTGGAAGCTTTGTTCCCAACTTCAGCAGATTCACTGGTCCTGCCCACTTAAGGGAACTCTGTTTCTGCCTCAGAGGTAGGCCCACTGCTCATGCTTCTTCTGATCTCCTTGGCGACTCACTCTCTACAGATTTCTAAATCCTTCTTTCCATGGGCAACCCCACCACCAAAAGTTCAGAGCTTCTGCATTTCAACTTGTGTTGTCACTTCCAGATGAGCAAACTCATACTGATTGTTCACCCTTTGCAGTCTGACTGCTTCAGTCGTTGGTCCTACAAGACCATTTGCCCAAGAGTAGTGTGGTACCACCCACAGCAACCTTGGCCCTTCCGCATCAATCATTAACCAAGAAAATGCCCCTCAAACATGCCCACAGGCCAGTCTGACGGAGAGAGCAATTCCTCAACTTTGGGATCTACTGTTCGTTTCTGACTCTAATATATATCGAAATGCCAGAAAATTAACAAGCACAAAACCTTTCACTTTCTTGGTTAGATTTACTCCACAATTTTTAAGCTATTGTAAATGGTAGAGTTTCCATGATTTCTTTTCTCAATATGTATATCATTGGTGTATAGGAAAGATAATGATTTTGGTGTGCTAATTTTATGTGTGACACTTTAGTGAATGTGTTCATCCGCTTTAGGATGCTTCTTATGTATTCTTTAGGGTCTTTTATGTATAGAATCAGAGCATCTGCATATAATGGTACTTTATTCCTTCCCTGTTTGTATTTTCTTTTTCTTCTTCTTTTGTTTTATTGATTGAGCTAAGACTTCAAACACTGCTGAACAAGAGGGGAGAGTGGACATCCATGCCTTGTTCCTGGTCTTACTGGAAATGATTTGAGTTTTTCCCCATTTAGCATGATGTTCATTGTGGGATTGCTGGATAATGCCTTTATTGCGTTGAGATATGTCCCCTGTATCCCAAGAATCTACAGAATGTCTACCTTGAAGGCATGTTGAATTTTGTCTTTTCTGGATCTAATAGGATGATTCTGTGGTTTCTATCCTTGAGGCTTTTGTATACTCTCTTACATTTATTTATGTTGAACTCAATATCTGCAATTAATCTGTCTTTATAGTGATTAATAGATAGTCTGAAGCAGGTATGTAAGGGAGAAAATTGAATAATGGTGTTGGAGGCATAAGACGGGAGGAGACTGTGCTTTCAGAACGTACTGAAACGTTTCTGGCGGTCTGGGTAGTCATCAACAGTCTGTCCTAGATAAGAACCCTATAAAGTGCAGTGAGAACGGGATGCCATATGTCTGTGGATGGAGTAGTGACACAAATGTTATCGGTAACCTCTTACTTTATGATTATATATAAAGCTCATTGTGCAGGAGGAAAAGCATGCCTGGTACTATAAATCTGGATTAAAAATCCAAAGTTGAAGTATTCATATACCCCGGAGGTGAACCTACTACCATCATTTTACCAAACAGCACAGTACCTAACTGTCATCTACATTCATCTCTCTACCTATGAATAAATGCAACTGTAACTCTAAGGCCTCATCAGAGAAGTGTCTTTGTACAGTAGATAATGCCTAAGGCAAACACTCACAACTGGTCAAAGTATAGAGAATAACTGTGGCATGTTCAGTCACAGATGAGACATCCATCACCCTGCGCCACAAAAGAGGAAAACAAGAAGATTGCAAGAGCCAGAGCTCTGAGAGAACCAAAGCAAATTATCTTCTGGACACGGCAGGGCTGTATTCATGAAGTAGAGCAGCTGTGGCTGCCTGCAGAAGACCTACACAGTGTCAGGCTAGTCAACATTCTGGCACGGAGTGGGAAATGGAGTGATGACTCCCCATCCATAACTAAGGAGCTAATGATGGTGATGGCCTCTGGGTGAGGGAGAATCAGTTTTCTTTAAGGTCATGGCTCTACCATGATCCAATGGATGACCATGGGTACAAGAGCTATATGGACAGCACAAATTGCAGTGGAAGGATTATTGACTTTATAAAAAGGAACAAAGTAAGTTTCTTCCCTGGGGTTAGGAAAGTGGGAGTGGATTTAGCAGGAATTAAGAGAAAGATCTGGGTTAATATGATTGTCTTAGTTACTTTTCTATTGCTATAAAGATACTGTAACCATCACACCTTATAAAAGTAAGCATTTGGTTTAGGACTCACAGTTCCAGATTATTATAGGTCATTATAACAGAGGGCAGTCGTGAAATAGCAGCTAGAAAATCACATATTGAGGCCAACAACCACAAGGCAGAAGGAGAGAGAGCTAACTGAGAGTTGTGTGGGCTCAAAGTTCACCGCCACTGACACGTCTCCAACAAGACCACACCTCGTAATCCTTCCCAAAGTGTTCCACCAACTACAGACAAAGCATTCAAATATATGAGCCTATGGGGGCCGATCACTTTCAAACCACCACAATAATTAAAATACATTGTATAAAATTCTCAAATAATAAAAGTATTTTTTAAGTATAGGCTTTCTTCTCCTCTTTCTTTTACCCATCCCAAACCTATATTCCATTAGGTCATTAGCTACGCTAATAATGCAGTGTTATTCTTGATTGGTCATTTAAAAAGTATTCTAAATGTGCAAGAAAAATATAACTATATTATTCTAGTAACTTATAATTTCAAAAATTTATAGATGCAGTTACTTCCCTGAGAGTATATTAAAAAGTCAAATTTCCTTATTATTGTGTATATACCAACAATCATCTTATTCCAAATATTATTATTCAAGCATAGCTCCATTATTGAGAGAAAATTTTAGTAAATTGTATCTTGGGTCCTCACTCTTGATATATACAGTAAATTTTAAAACAGTGTCTCTATCAAATTTTAATTTCCAAAATCTCTGGAAATAAAGAACAATAAAATCATTATCTGAGGTATTAACTTGGTGGTAAAAGGCCTGTATAAGATTTCTTTGTAGTATGGTAACTGCTAGTCCCAGCTCTATGCCCTGCGATTATAAGCAACTATAAAACTCATATCTCTTGAAGGACAGAAAGATGTAAGAACAGAGGCAATTTGCTGCTTCATTATTCTAGCTTCTTAAACACTATGGCATCAGCTGGAAATCTTCCAGTCTACACAGAATCAACCTTTCTTCCAGGACATCATTGGAGATGTTGTAACAAGGGGCAGCCATCCTCCAGAAGGGCAAAAGATCCCCAAAGCTTCACATGGGTCTGGACCAGATACAAACCTGCTATAAATTTTCTATCTATAACTGTACCTTTCCTTGCCAGTTCTTGTCTGGAATCATTCTGCTGTCACTTTTACAAGAACTTGTGTTTTGCCACTGACCTGACCTCTTCCTTTAAATGCTTACATAAGATGCTTCCTTAAGCAGTCTCCAAAGAGAATGAATACTCTCTGCCCTGGATAAAAGAAGAAGAATGCAAGTTTTGTCTTCAACCAGTCATTGTTTCC
The DNA here is from genome assembly GCF_947179515.1 of Apodemus sylvaticus. Classification (NCBI taxonomy): domain Eukaryota; kingdom Metazoa; phylum Chordata; class Mammalia; order Rodentia; family Muridae; genus Apodemus; species Apodemus sylvaticus. The sequence continues at coordinate 164,431,096 of NC_067475.1, read as the reverse complement.
TCTGCATAAATGAAGCTGCCTTGCAGAGACCATTTAGTTTACCTAGCTGCTACCTAGACTTGCCATGGGTAATTCATCGGAAGAGTTATCTCGGCTGGAAATTTCCACTCGTTTCTTAAGTAAATTTTCAGTTGAATTCCAGTGTTCACTTTTAGCCCACACACCCTTCCTTACCTTTTACATCATTATGCGTGCCATGAGCACAGCGCCTGTAAGGCCAAAGTCAAAGCAGGCCTGTGATCCCAAAAGTTAGGTGTCAGAGACGGAAGAATAGCAAGTATGACACCACCATGGACAGCACAGCAAGACCCTGCCTCAGAAATCAGAATAAAATATAAGTAAATGAGCAAGAATAATGTCTGTATTAAACATGAGTAATATTCAAAAAGGACGACCAAGACTCCAAGCTCTATTTTTCCTGTGTGTGTTTATCTCGGAAAGGGTCATTCACCAGTGTAGCACAGAGAGTTTAATCTGAGGTCATTGAAAAACGTCCACATGTTCCCTGGAAAACCAACTGTGTCTTGAATGTATTGCTTGTGAAAGTAGGTGAAAGAAGTTCACAAAAGTAAGTCCTATGTAGTGAGCAAGCTCACACTGCCATTGCACACACATGGTGATTACAGAGAATTTCCAAAGGAACAAAAAAAAAATCAAGCTTATTATAAAGATAGGAGAACAAGAAGCCACTATTGTACATGCAGTAACTCCACCCCCAATATTTCTGATTCAAAAATCCAAATTCTATACAATGGGGTCATTCTAATTCAAACATAACTAATTTTTGTGGTTGTTGTTGTTGTTGCTGCTGCTGCAGATGCTGCTGCTTCTGTTGCTGCTCTGTTAAACTAAATGACCTACACATTTTAAGGAGATGAAGACTTTTTTAAAAATGCTTTATTGCAAGCCTAAAAACTAATAAATTAAAGAAAAACAGGCATAAGCTATATCTGACAGAGAGAGGTTTATTATTCACACTCTATACTGGTGCCTACATATTAGCCAAAAGATGACCGCTCTCATATTAAATTTACACAAATTAACCAAAAGAAATCCAGCAATTAACATAGAAAGACAAATTATGAAGTTATAAAAAAAAGGAAGTGGTTTCAGTAATAACCAAAGGATTGATAATTAAAATACATGCATTATATATATATATATATATATATATATACATATATATATATATATATATATACATATATATGTATATATATATATATAAATGTATTTTGAGGGATTGATTTTATTTTTATATTATTCTTTCAGTTTCTGTAGTTTTATTAACTACACCATTTTTCTTTTCCCTTTTCTCCCTCAATCTCTCCCATATATCATTCCTTGCTCTCTTCCAAATTCATACTCTTTTTTCTTTAGATGTGGCATATATATATATATATATATATTCCTAAATAAAATCTGCTTGGTCTGTATAATGTTAACCGTATGGCTATGTTTTCAGAGCTGACCATTTAGCACTAAATGACCAGTATGTTATTCCCTGGAAAACTATTTCTCCCACTCCCAGAATTTCTTAGTTGCCTGAAGTTCTTTGTGTAGGGCTTAGACCTTGGACTTGGACTCTTTTCTTCGTGTAAGTAGTCATGTTCATGAGACCTATGCTATAGCTTCAGATATTATTTGGAGACACGATCTCATAGCAAATTCTCTTGTCTTCTGGATTATCAGTCATCCAACATCTCTTCCACAATTTTCCATGAGTCTTACATGGCGAATTTATTTTGTAGGTGTATCAACTAGAACTGGGCTCCACAGTAGTACATTTTGACTGGATATGGATTTTGTAATGGTCTCCATCTGTTTACAAAAGAATATTTCTTATAAAAGGTGAGAACTACACTTACCTGTGGATATAAGGACAAATATTTAGAATATTGTTATTGATTATACGGTTTAATAAAATGGCAGTTGTAGGTTCTCCTCCAAGATCCGTGCTCTCACTAAGCCGGGATAGTTGGCCAGGTTTTCTGTATGAGGCATGACTTACCTCTAGTTGAGCAGGTCTCAAGTCTAATTATTTGAGCTGTTGGTTGGTTGGATGATTATTTGGTTGGCTGGTTGGCTGGTTGGTTGGTTGGTTGGTTGGTTGGTTGGTTGGTTGGTTGGTTGGTTGGCTGGTTGGCTGGTTGGTTGGTTGGTTGGTTGGTTGGCTGGCTGGTTGGCTGGTTAGTTGGTTGGTTGGCTGGTTGGCTGGTTGGCTGGTTGACTGGTTGGTTGGTTGGTTGGTTGGTTGGTTGGTTGGTTGGTTGATTACTGCCAAGGTATGGTGCCACTACTGTACCCTTAGAGTTGTTCCTCCATGTTGTTGGCCACTGCTGTGGCTCATTGGCATCACAGCGAGATGGGCAGTTAGTTGCTCCCTCCTGTGGAAGTGTCCATGCCGCCTTCTGATACCAAGAAAGCTAATCCTTAAGCAGGAGGCCTTCAAGTCAGCTCCAGGTCAGGGCCCCTAGGCCCTGTGTCTGAGACACATGGTGTCTGCAGCCATCAGGACATATATTCTATCTCTAGAAACAATGAAGGATAGCAACCACTCGTTATACTTGAGGAATCTCTAGACAACCCTGACCAACAACCCTAAACAGGGACTCTTATGCCTAATGTTTAGAATTTTGTTAGAAGGTTTTTGACTTCTAGATGAGAAATTTTCATTCAAACTATGTATGTGCATTTAGATACAAACATATACATATATACACACATATATATGTGTGTATGCATATATATACATACACATGCACACACACATATATACACATATATGTATTTATATGTTATAAATGAATATATATATATATATATATATATATATATTCATTATGACTCCTTCAGACATTTGGAGGGTTAGCTTTAAAGATACATTTCTATCCTGCTACCATTTTTCTGATAAATTCACTGACAGTATATGGCTCAAAGGTTTGAATTTCCTAAAGTGAATAATGTTCATGACATGTAAAACAGACATTGTAATATTCTCAGAATCTATGATACAGTGTATACTACTGGAAGCTGTGACTACTATTCCTCTCTGAATCAGCAAAATAAGATGTTACCAAGTACAGTAAGTAGGTGAGAAGGAATTGTCTTTCAAATGAACTTTATTCTCGTTAAAGGAACATTTTTATTACATTTTATGATGTCAGCTATATGAAGTCTAAAGAGGCACATGAAATTAATATTTTCTTCTGACATCAACAATAAAAAATATGCCAAAAGCCAAAAATTAAGTCAGTGCAGCATCTGCAGTTTCACCCATATCCATGGCTTTTTTTGAATTGAATATTGACGGGAAATGAAAGAGCTTCTTCTCCCTCCAGTATTCACTTCAAATTAGCAGAGTGCTTGCAGTTCCGTGCTTTGTGACATCATCTAAGAGAAGCTAGCTTTTATAAGTAATAAAATCTTTACTAATTTGCATGTGATATTGAACGTAGAACCACACGGACAATAAATAAGCATAGCCACTGCTCTCTTCGTCTCTGTTTTTAATTTTCCAAAAATGTCTCAAACAGTTGCTCCAGATTCCCTTGAACTCAGTGGATAGCTTAGGCAGTCCCTAATTTTGCCATCCTTCTGCCTCAGCTTCTGGGGTAGCGGGAATTTAAGGCCAGCACCATCAGATTCAGCTCCAAAAACTAGTTAATTATTACTTTGATCCAAGCTACAATTAAGTTGGTGTTTGTGCCATTGCCCGAGCATAAACATAACTAGACTTACTTATTACAAGGTCTACTTTTATTTAACACTGCAAAAAGCAGTATTATCTAATAAATTAAAAAGAATATAAATTGAAAGACCAAAGTGTTGGTAAAATTGCCAGACTTCAAATCGACCTTTCTTCAAAACCCATTTCTCATCAGTTTTTGGTTGAGGAATATAATTGACCCATTGGTTCCCAGAGCTTTATGCTTTCATTATGTAAGTCTGAGAAGTATCTGAACCTTCATGTATTCTAACACTCATGGTAAAAATAAAGCCAATGACTGTGTCAGTCATTACATTTCCTTTGCTTTGACATTTTTACTTCACTTTAAGTCCAATGCAAATATGAACAGTTCATCATACTGTCACCTCCAAATTTCATTTAAAAATAATATTAGTGGAAAGCAGTAGAAGACATGATAACTTAGCAAAGCTGATAACTAATAGTTCTCAGTCCTAAATAATTCTGTTAGATATTCACTTAGAATAGAGCTAGTGTTTAAATAACAATATAATGAAAATAATTTTAATGAAAGAAATAATGAATTTTCAAGGCAGCAATTGGAAAAGCATGTTCACACGGCATGTTGTATATTTCCCTTAAGCCAGGAACCAAGGGGAATCCACCAAACTTGGGAACTGCTATCTAACCTCTTACTCCTGTGGAAGGAAACATCTGGGGACGAAGATCTTAGAAAGAAACTGCCCCATACATTGACCCTCCTACAAAGCTGATGGGGGGATGGAAGGTATTGCATCCAGAGCGAATGCCTATGGAGAGCATTGGAATAGTGGAAATCAGTCTGGCAGTTCCTCAGAAAACTGGACATGACACTTCCGGAGGACCCTGCTATACCACTCCTGGGCATATACTCAAAGAATTCCCCGGCATGTAATAAGGACACATGCTCCATTATGTTCATAGCAGCCTTATTTATAATAGCCAGAAGCTGGAAAGAACCCAGATGCCCCTCAAAGGAGGAATGGATACAGAAAATGTGGTATATTTACACAATGGAATACTACTCAGCAATTAGAAACAATGAATTCACAAAATTTTTAGGCAAATGGTTTGATCTGGAAAATATCATCCTAAGTGAGGTAACGCAATCACAAAAGAATACACATGGAATGCAATCTCTGATAAGTGGATATTAAATAGCCCCGAAGCTCTGAATACCCAAGGCACAAATCGCATAACAAATGACTCCCATGAAGAAGTGTGGAGAGGGTCCTGATCCTGGAAAGGATTGATCTAGCATTGGAAGGGAATATAAGGCAGAGAAAAAGGAGGGAGGTGATTGGAGAAGGGATGGAAAGAAGAAGGTTTATGGGTCATATTGGGAGGGGGGATCCTGGAAAGGGGAAATCATTTGGAATGTAAACAAAGAATATAGAAAATAAAAATATTAAAAAAAGAAATTGGAAAAAAAGAAGTGAAAGTAAATTGTTAAACGAGAAGAAGGAGTTGGAGGGAGAGGAGGAGGGAGAGGAGGCAGAGGAGGAGAGAGAGGAGGAGGGAGAGGAGGGAGAGGAGGAGAGAGAGGAGGAGGGAAAGGAGGAGGGAGAGGAGGAGGGAGAGGAGGAGGGAGAGGAGGCAGAGGAGGAGAGAGAGGAGGAGGGAGAGGAGGAGGGAGAGGAGGAGGGAGAGGAGGAGGGAGAGGAGGGGGAAGAGACAACCAGTGCAATGGTTATGCTTTTCTTTCTTCTGTGACAAGATAATGGACAGAAGTTATTAGGCAAGGAACGGAGATTGTTGGCTCACAGTTTCAAGGTGCATTCTATCATGTGAAGGAGGCGGGGCAGTGAGAATGGCTTCTGCTGTGACAGCAGGACCCTGAGGCAGCCGGTCATGTGTCTACAGTCAGGAGGCAAAGAACTGAATGTTGCTCTTCCTTTCACCTTCTTTATCACCCATGGGGAGATGGCATCCACGTTCAACAAGGGTTTTCTCACTTCACTTAAACCACTCTGAAAGCATGCCTCCGCCCACCCCAAAAAATGTGACCAGCAGTGCATCTCCTAGGTGATTCTAAATGCCATCAGGTCCCAGTCCAGAGGACATTCAGACTGCTGAGTTTCTAACCATTCTCCTATTGTACATTAATTCTTCCCTCGGAAGTGCTGTGTTCCTTGATAAACTGTCTCTGCCTCCACCCCTATCGTGTTCTTATCAGATTTCTGTTCTGAAAAACAGCCACCAGGAAACCCAACAGGCACTCACCAATTTTAGGTTTCTGATTTCATAAGTAAGATTAGGGTCGACCACATTTGCCCTCTGATCTCAGATCTCAACTCCTTCCAGTACTACCACAGAAAACCTTACAGAGAGACAACAGTCTATACCTCCATAGACCAGATCCATGGCTTTTCAGCTATACCCTGAACAAGAAACTCTCCTCCCTCTCCCTCTCCCTCCCCCTCACCTCCCCCTCTCCTTCTTCCTCCCCCTCTCTGTCCCCCTCTCCGTCCTCCTCCCCTCCCCCTCTTCTTCTCCCCTCCCCTTCTTCCTCCCCTCTCCTTCTCCCTCCCCCTCCCCCTCTCCTTCTCCCTCCCCCTCTCCTTCCCCCTCTCCCTCCCCTTCCCTTCTCCCTCCCCCTCTCCTTCCCCCTCTCCCTCCCCTTCCCTTCCCCCTCCCCCTCTCCTTCCCCCTCTACCTCCCCTTCCCTTCCCCCTCCCCCTCTCCTTCCCCCTCTACCTCCCCTTCCCTTCCCCTCCCCCTCCCCCTCTCCTTCCCCCCCTCTCCCCCTCCTCCCCCTTCCCCTCTCCAGTCACCCCTCCATAGTACCAAGCCTTCAACTTATGAGCCATGTTAGAGTGATATTTCTTATCCTAACCTTAACAATTATTTTTTCTCCCATTTTCTAACTTTGGGCTTGGTTTATTCTTCCTCTGACTTTCTAATTCCTTGAACTATAAAATTAGGCTGTTTATATCTTCTTTTTGATGTTGGTATTTATAACACTAAACTTCCCACACACATTTCATGTCTCTGATGTTACAATTTATATGCATTTCTAATGTGCACTGAGAAAACTTTTATGATTACTGCTTACTGCTTTTTTGTTTTAAGGTTTATGCCAGAATTAATATTGTATGCAGAGTATGGTGACTACATATCTATAATCCTAGCACTCAGGAACCAGGTCCAGGAGATTCCTCAGTTCAAGGTCCCTCTATGTCACAGTGGGACAGCTCTGCTTATCCCAATGCTGTTGTTGCTTTTCTTCATAGTAGCAGTTGTATTACAGTCTGCTCTATGACAAGCAGTTAGAGGAGGCCTTTTACAGGAGTTAACAGCAATAGCAGAGGAGATGCCACAGGATGTGTCTCCCTGACTGCTCACCAAGTGAGGCCACAGCCTGCGTGGACAGCCAGGCGCCAGTCACACAAGCCTTATGTGCAGATGAAAGCTTCTGTGAGAATAGCCACAGTGTGTCACTTTGCGCAGTCACAGCACTCCCTTCGCTGGACTACCAGAAGTGACGCACGCCTCCGGAAATGGCTTAAAGGTCATCTACTATTGATCAACGCTTGGGATGGCAAAATGTCCAGTGCGATGAGTGACATCTGAAGATAGGCTTTCAGGACCTGAAGCAGTGTGGTCACTGTGTGGCTGCCTGTGGTCTCCATGAGGTGCCCAGAGCAGCTGGTGCTGCCACAAGGGTTCCCTCTAGACTGCTTGATTGGCAGCCGTTTGCTGGAGACAGCAGGACAACAGGAAGGACCCCATGGCTCTAGTTAAGGAATCAAATTAACTCACTCCTTAATACCTTTGCTTATTTACAAGAAAATGAGCATCCGATGTGCATTGACAGTAACCGTCATTTTAAAAGGTTTTGACAATAACCTGGCAAGCTTCACCCTTGCCCACTGCCCCCAGAGAGGGGCGTGTCCCCTTAATCTGTCTCAGTCTCACTGTGAATGGCCACTTTGAGCTTTTATTTCCCTAAGAAAAGCTTCCTCTCACCTACACTTCTAAAGGATAGCTTTCACTTTCATAATATTCATATTTCATAGTATTCTTCTCAAGAGCTGCTGCTGCTGCTGCTGTAACTGAGGCCATGCTGCTGCTGCAGCTGCTGCTGCTGCTGTAACTGATGCCGTGCTGCTGCTGCAGCTGCTGCTGCTGCTGTAACTGAGGCCATGCTGCTGCTGCAGCTGCTGCTGCTGCTGCTGCTGTAACTGAGGCCATGCTGCTGCTGCAGCTGCTGCTGCTGCTGTAACTGAGGCCATGCTGCTGCTGCAGCTGCTGCTGCCATTCCCCACCCCTTTGTAGCATGCACATTCCATCTCCAGAGTTAGGAAATATGAGACATTATGGCTTTATCCATTTTCTGCCTGCCTTGTCCTTCTGAGACTCCCACAATGCACACAATAACCATCTGATAGGTCTTCTAAGTTGCTCAAGTTTATTTTAATGTTCTTTTCTTTCTTTGTTTCTTTTTATTTACTCATTGGAGGATTATGGCAATTTGGAGGAAGGAGGTATTGTGTTATTCTTCTGACAGGTAACTTCAAATGGCCTGGTCTTTAAGTTCTCTATCTCTTTCTTCTACTTAATCAAGCCTGTTACAGAAAATTTGAGTTGGGGGCTATAGTGGTGGAGAATACTAGGTCCAAATACACTGTATGCATGTATGAAATTCTCAAGGAATTAATAAAAATGTTTTGTTGTTAAGAATAAAGACTTGATAGCAAATTTGGTTTAGTCACCTACTGGCTCTTTACCAGATTGGAAACAGACAGACAATGCACATTATGAATAAATTAGCAAACAAGTGTTTTTCCATGCATATTATGTTACTAATGACGGCAGTCACTCAGAATATGCTGTTCCCTATCTTCAATGGCCATCAGTTAATGGTATCGGAATTGCTAAACACTTTAGGAAATTTTCTCAGATGAAATAAAAAGCCTCATTTAATTTGATAGCCTCTGTTGTTGGGGAGAGGGGGGGACAATGTCCCAACATTATAGGGTAACACCGTTTAAGCTCCCTATATACATACATAATTTAGGCAGCTTCAATACTATCAGGCTTTTTCAAAGGTCTTTAATTATCCCTTCTTGTAGTCCCTACTATTCCTTGAGCGCCACCCCATTTAACCCTTTCTGTTCCATTATTTCCCTTTATTTATATCATCTGCGTTCTATCTCCCTTCCTTGGAATCCACCCCCCTAGGCCCTTACCAGTTCTAACTTCTGTGGATACTCCCATCTAAACATACTCACCCAAAGATTTGAGAAATCATGTGGTGTTGTCTTTACTCTGGATTACCTCACTCAGAATGATTATGTTTAGATCCATCTACTATTTGCAGATATCACAATTTCATTTTCTTGACAGCTGAGCAATACTCCACTGTGTTTCTGTCTCTCATTTGCTGTTCTCACTCCACAGCTGATGGACACGCAGACCATTTCCATTCTAGACCAGCAATGGATGTGCAAGGTTCTCTGTAGTAGGATACGAAGTACGTGGGGATGAGCTCAGGAGTGGCATAGCTAGACATGGGTAGCTCTGTTTCATGGTTCTGGAACAAGCACTCTGAATGCCAAGGTGGCTGTCCCAATTTGTCTTCCTACCGCAGTAAATAAATGCTCCCTTTCCCACATCCATGTCACCATTCGTTGGCACTTGGATTTCGTTCATTTATTTTTTTTTTTATCTTAGCCATTCTGACTTGGGTAAGATGAAATCTCAAAGAATACTTGATTTACACTCTTTGACGGCTAGATAGGGGTGCAGACATGCCGAGTATGGCTTATCTCTTTTGGAATGGCTCTTCAGTAGGGACCCATAACAGCCACCCCTGTTGCCAGAGTTGTTGCCATTGCTCTGGGTTACCCTTCAAAAGTTGACTTTAATCCTGAAGACACCACGCACATCAGTCACAGGACACAGGATCAAAAGCTGATATCAACCTTAAACTTAGTGCCTACTGACTAGCTCTTTTAGTGGAAAAGGTTCTATGCGTGCTGCTGGAGAAATGAGTAATCAATAGCTTTACCAGTAAGGGAACCCTGCAAGCTATACTAACACCTGCCCTTGCAAGAGAAGTCCTCTGGAGCAGTAGTAGCAAAATGTTATAGGAGTAATCAAGCTCTTTAGCACTGAATTTAAAGCCAGCACCATAAGACAGAACTCATGGCTAGTACTGTCAACCAGACCATAGGTCATTACATCATAAGTCATAGGTGAGAACCTAATACTATTAATCTGCTAAATAGTCACATTGATAAGTTTATAAGTTCTTATCTTCATACTCTTAGATCAGTGCATCCAGAGAAGAGTATGCACTCCACTCCTCCCTGCCCCCCAGCAGCTCAGGGATGATCACAGGGGAAGGTGCAAGAGGATTATAAAAGACAAAGGTAGTGAAGATTAGCAGCAGAACTGTGTTTGTTAGGTGACACAAGATCATTGCACATGTAAGCTAATGCAGCTGTGACTGTATGTCCAAATCCTGCATAAGATGGAGCCGGATGAAATCCTGGCATGGATGCGGAAGGGGGTTCACAGGGTCCCATGCAGAACTGAGGCACTATTGGCAATTGATGGCTGCTGGGGAGGGGAGTCCGTTTTGTTCAAGGATGAGACCCTGAGAGGCTACCCATACTCCAGGAAATCGCCATACACCCATGTGCAAACAGAGCAGGAAGTGGACTCGGTGAGCACGTGAAGTTGGAAGGGACCTCTACTGGGGAGGGGAGGGAGTGTTCTCAGGGGATGATGGGAGATGGATTTGATCAAAGTGCATCACATCCATGCATAACATTAACAAACCAACTTTAAAAGCCTCATTTAAGCCACTGAGTGGCTGGAAAACTGCTGCTGATGAAACATCTGTCTTATAAGTGGGAGGACCCGCGTTTGACCCCAAAACCCACATGAAAATGCCAAGCATGTCTACACCAGTGCATCAGGAGACTTCCACTGTTTTTATGCAACAAAGTCATAACTAATTACTTTTCTATCAATTACACAAATGACATAGAATACAAAGTTGTTTTAAAAGAGCTGACCAGAGTTCAGAATTCTATGCTCAGAATCTGTAAACTCTGACCAAGATGTTTTATCCCTCAAAGTTCTACTTTAGTTGTCTGGTAAAGCAGACGATTGCCAGCTGCCTATCTAGAATGTAAAGGCAAGGTTTGCAAAGTACACTATTTTAGGTGCCTATTGGGCACACAGACTTTGTGCTTCCAAAGCACTCTTATATAGACTTTAGTTTAGTAGTCTGGGCTCTAGTGACTATTTCATCAACTCAAATGTTAAGTCTTTGGAAATGTCTGCAAACTCTGAGATGATGGTGGTGGTAGTGGTGGTGGTGGTGGTGGTGGTGGTGGTTATGCTGATGATGATAAATCTCTTTCTGGCATTAAACAAAACTAGTCAGGCTTGGTGGCAGTCTCAATCCCAGGGCTGTAGTGGCAAAGGCAGACTGATCCTTGGTGCTCACTGGCTAGCCAGCCTGATCCACTAAATGGATTCCAGGCCAATGAAGACCAGATCCCAAGAAAAAGGTAGATATCTCCTAATGAAGGACAAACAAGACTGTCCCCTGGTCTCCATATACACATGCATACACACATATACATATATGTGTATGTGTACCACATACCACATATACATATATGGTATACACACATGCACAATATATACATACATACACACACACACACACACACACACACACACACACACACACACATACAAATATGCACACAGAAAAAAAAAGCAAAGAAACAAATATATAAAATAAGAGGTATAGAAGGAATTACCCAGTAAGGATACAAGTCTGGTTGAAACTAACTGTTATCAATGTATAGTGGAAGGTTTCTCACCAGTAATTCAGTTTCCTCATCTAAATTCTATATCCCCAGAAAGAAGGCAGGGGAAGAGTTACTGAAGGAAGAGCCTGCCCTGAGAATAACACTCAAGCAGCAATGGCGACAACGTAACAAACTCTCTATACCCAACTATTTTCCCAACGGAAATTCATTTGCTAATTAGTTTGTATAGTAGACTCTGAGCTTAGTCAGTCCCGTCAGATTCTCTAGGACCGTGGTTCTCGACCTGTGGGTTCCTTGTGTGACCCCTTGGCATTGGAAAAATCCTTTCACAGGGGCGGCCTAAGACCATCAAACAACACAGACATACAGACATTCGCATTATGACTCATAACAGCAGCAAAATTACGGATATAAAGTAGCAACAAAAATCATTTTTCTGTAGGGGTCACCACAATATAAGGACCTGCATTAGGAAGTTGAGAATCACCGCTTTAGGACTTTCCCAGTATCCAGAAGCTGGTTGACATTCTACCAATGTGTGCATGAAGATGACTCACTACAATAGTTAGGTTAAAAGTGTTTATTTTGTTCTAATACTGTCAAATTTCAGTTTCATGAACACAACGAGTAGTGGTGGAAATAAAATTCTAAATCCTGTCTTTTAGGAATTTTGATCCTTTTGAAATAAATTATTTTGTTTTTACTGTATTTCTTTTTTTAAAAAATGGAGTCTCAAAATAAAAAGTAAGACCCACTTCTCTACCTAAATGTTACAAGACAAACATGGAAGAGGCCGGTTAACTGGAGGATCTGAGTATCAATGGACAGACTCCCAGATAAAGCAAACTAGAGTGGGATGTAAGGCTTTGGGAAAACAGAAGAGAGAACAAGCCAGAGACACAAATACAGAAGAAATGAAGGTTTGAAAGGAGCCTTCATCTGTTCACTGCTTTGTAAAACAGTGTCTAAATTCTTGGGTAATCTATAAAGAAAAGAGGCCTATTTTCCTCATGGTTCTGGTGACTTAACAGTACAAACAGTGTAATGCTAACACCTGGCAAGGGCTTCCTTCCCTGCATCAAAATATAGCAGAGACAAAGGTGTAAAAAGAACAAAAGACACCAGAAGAAGGCAGAGCATGCAGACTGGCTGCATTTTTATAACTCACTTTGTTAGGATCCAATGTACTTACATTAACATCTTTCCAAGCCAATGCTGCACAACCTCATCATCTTCCATGGGCCCCTCCTCTTAAAGGTTCACCACCATTAAGTCCACTGGGACCCAGCTTCCACCAGATGAAACTTTGGGGGAAGTACTCAAGCCACAGCCAATTTAAAGTATGAAATAAAAGAGAGGAGCAGCTGGCAGTGTTTGGCTTTGTGAAAAACTAGATTGTCCTGTAGCTTTAGGCGGAAACTCCCAGTAAGTCTGCACATGGCTTTTCTAACTGTAATAGCACTTTGGTCCTGCACTTTGTGCTTTAGAACAAAATCAAACATTTTCTCTGTCTGTTTTGCTCCTAAATAAACTTCAAGTTAGAAGAGCGATGTGTCCTTACTAGAGACAGTAGGAAAAATCAAACCTCAGTCCATGAATATTTTATAGGATGAGAAGAATTAAAAGATCAGACTAAGTTCAGAGCAGTAACTGAATCTCTGCTCAGAATTAATGTACCTCATTACCTCAGTGACATTTTTCAAGAGTGATTGCTGCTCATTAACCAATCAGAGCCCCGAACGAGTGACATGTTCCTAGTTCAATTAAGGAATTTTAAGTTACATTTGGGCATTTATGCAAACTTTCTCTTAGTGAAAACTAATTTAATTCATGCCCTGGTGTATGTCTCAAAGGTTAAGTATTTCAGTGACAGTCAATACAATCTTCCCCGATTGGTAAAACTTATTTGGAAAAAATAAAATTTAAATGTAGCAATGTGCAATACTAATAATATGTTCACCTCTATCTGCTCGATGCTTAGAATAACTGCTGCATTCCACTGCATTTAGAATCTTCTACTCTATTATTTCAATAATCTGTCATTTCCATTGCTGAAGTACTTCTCATTTGCATTTCTTTGTCCATGAAAAACATCAGTGTTTACTTTCTGGATAGTTAGTTCCCTTAAAAGGATCACTTGAATAATCCATCACTATACGTCCACCACTGTACTATTCATCACTGTACATCGGCCCTTTCGGTACATGCCATGGGCTTCCTTCGTTCTTTGATTTTAAGCCTGGGTATTCAAGCAGCTGTTGGCCGACACAGAGTACCATGTGGCGATAGTCACTTTTCTCATCACTGTGTCCTGACAGGAAGCTACCTCAGGAAGGCTGGGTTTATTTCGGCTGCTTTAGGAAATGGTGCCATCCCTCATGGTGGACAAAACAAGATGAAGTTCACAGTGGTAGCTGTGCTTGTGGCTCCTCATAGCTCTGTGGCCCTGGAAGCAGAGACTGGACAGGAAGTCGATTTGGCTATAAATGTCAAGACCCATCTTCCCATGGCTCACTCTGCCAATGAAGCCCCATCTCGTAAAGTTTCCACAAGCTCTCAAAACAAGCAGCACAGGCTGAGGATAGAGTGTTCAAACAATGGACCTACAAAATGTATTTCTTATTCAAATCACAACAGCAAACAATGCAATAAACAAAGATTTTTGAAGACACTAAAGTTACTGATTTCAAGTGGGTCTTGTGAAGGATCCTCTCCCATAGTGTAGACCATTTGAAGTAACACAGAGTGCTTCAGCTTGACAACCCACTAGCCACCTAACATGAAGCTGTTTTCAATAACCCAGATCTATTTCAGCCATCGATGAGTAGTGTGTCCATTTGAATGACCCAGAAAACTCATTCAAAACTTCCAAGCTGGGCTCAGCCCAGATTGCTAACTCTCAGAACCATAAGCAAATAAATCGCTGTTTTGCCAATACAGTCTATATGATTTGTTATAGACAGTAAGCATACTAGAATACTGTAGCCCTCCGAGATAAATAGCCTCCATCCATTTAAAGAGGAAAAAAGAAAAATGTCTGACTGAGCAGATAAAGGAAATAAACGTACCCGTGTGCCAAGCACCGGTTTAACTTTGTCGCAGCCCAGACCCCTACTGACCCTCTCACAAATGCTTACTCTTCTAGTTAGCTGAGCACTGGAAATCTGGGAGGATAAATAACTTCCAAATGGCTTCATAGAAACTTTTCTACTGTCCTGTGAACCATATTTGTTTCCAGAAGCATGCTGGGAAGCAACCTCCATGGGCTCACATCTGTCCGTCTGCTTCAACAGGTCAGAAGGCAGGTGTCCTTCTGCTAAAACTTACAGCAAGATTGTCTAGTCCCTAGAATATAGCAAATTCTATTCCTGAGAGGTTTTGACCAGAGATGAAAGTCATAATCGTGTACAGATTCTTTTAATACAACCAAGTTTTTCTCTTGTCTACAGAACATGATGATTGACTTGGCCTGAGATGGGGTACCAGCATCTGTTTGGGTTTTCTTACCATCACAGGTGATTGTCATCCACAGTGACAGAAAAGTAGTAAAGACAGAAAGTACAGAAACTGGTGGTTCTTGAGCTATAACAGGGGTTGGGGGCAGGTAGCACTTCCACAGGACCACTCAAGTGCCTGGAATTCCCGTGCTGTCTTCTTTGGCTGCAAATAGACCACCCAGAGCCAGGAAAGTGACAGTGGAAAGAAAAGACACAGCATCAAAGCCCAGGATTCTCTCCTGGCTATTTTTGCAGCCTCAGTCACCACCACCCTTTCCTCTGGCAAAGGGAAAGAAACAGCTACTTTCTGGATTACTGATTAGCATACTATTCAGCAAACTCTTAATTGCATCTTAAAACAAGGCAGAACTACATATGCTAGGGGAAAATGAGATTTTAACTTCTTTTAAGAAACAAAAGAAAAAACTGAATCAATTGGATTTCTGGCCAATTACTTAATACAACCATAAGAAAACAGAACACAGGGAACCTTGGTCAGAGAAAACTGAAACCTCCACATAAGGTAGCGTCTAAGAAGTAAAGTCTTGGTCTTTGTGCCTGCCAGGGAGGTCTGGAGTTCACTGGGGCAGGCCGACAGCAGCAGAGAGAAGCAACATAGACCGAATGTCTTTGGAAATCCTGAAGAAAAATGGCCAGGAATTATAATTACTTCAAATCCCCAATAAATTCCTTATATTCTTTTCTTTTTTATTAATTTTTTTCTTTATTTACATTTCAAATGGTATCCCTTCCTCATTACCCCTCCGAAAACCCCCTATAACGTCCCCCCTCCACCTGCTCACCAACCACGCCCACTTTCCTGACCTGGAATTCCCTGACACTGGGGTGTCCTTCTTTCACAGGACCAAGGGCCTCTCCTTCCATTGATGTCTGACAAGGCCATCCTCTGCTACACATGCAGCTGGAGCCATGGGTCCCTCCATGTGTACTCTTTGGTTGGTGGTTTAGTCCCTGGGAGCTCTGGGGTACTTGGTGGTTCATATTGTTGTTCCTCCTGCAGAACTGGAAACCTCTTGAGCTCCTTGGGTCCTTTTCCTAGCTCCTCCTTTGGGGAACCTATAATCAGTCTATTGGTTGGGTGTAAGCCATGGACGTTTATCCCTTTTCTAAGAAGGATCAAAGTATCCATATTTTGGTCTTCCTTCTTTTTGAGCTTCATGTGGTCTGTGAACTTTATCTTGGGTATTCCGAGATACCCAAGTGCTTTTGGAATAATATCCACTTATCAGCAAGTGCATACCATGTATGTTCTTTTATGATTGGGTTACCTCACTCAGGATGATATTTTCTAGTTTTATCCATTTGCCTAAGAATTCCATGAATTCATTGTTTTTAATAGTTGAGTAGTATTCATTCTGTAAATGTACCACATTTTCTGAATCTATTCTTCTGTTGAGGGACATCTGGGTTCTTTCCAGCTTCTGACTATTATAAATAAGGCTGCTATGAACATAGTGGAACATGTGTCCTTATTACATGTTAGAGCATCTTCTGGGTATATGCCCAGGAGTGGTGTAGCTCGTTTCTCAGGTAGTACTGTGTCCAATGTTCAGAGAAAACACCAAACATTTCCAGAGTGGTTTTACCAGATTGCAATCCCACCAGCAATGGAGGAGTGTTCCTCTTTCTCCATATCCTTGCCAGCATCTGCTGTCCCCTGAGTTTTTGATCTTAGCCATTCTGACAGGTGTGAGGTGGAATCTCGGGGTTCTTTTGATTTGCATTTCCCTGATGATAAAGGATGTTGAACATTTCCTTAGGTGTTTCTCAGCCATCAGGCATTCCTCAGTTGAGAATCCTTTGTCTAGTTTTTTAGAAATTACCTAGGATCAACTGGACACTGTGGTACAGGGATATAATCCCAGCAACTGAGAGGCTGAGGCAGGATGATTTCAAGCCTGAGGCCATCTTTGGGAAGAGAGCAAGGCTTTGTCCCAAAAGCAGTAAGAAATGGGATCATTAAACCTGACACAGTGAACAGACAGATACATAAGTAACAAGATGATGTGGTAGATATTGAAATGAAAGTGTTAATAACACTTAAATATATTATCATACATTATGAAGGTACTTGGTGCTTGTGTACTATAGCCAATGAAGGAAGCATATATCCATTCTCTCTTAGCATATGACAAACTTAGCAGATTAAAACAATGTCCACTCATCCTCTGTCATGCATCCAGGCCAAAGTCAGCTGAATCCTATATTGAGGGCATTATGATGCTAAAATGCAGGCTCCAGCCTATATCCTTGGTGTAGCTTCCAGTGATCATCAAAGCCCATGCTGGTGTTGGCAGAGCTTTCCATGGTAACTCTGTTTCACCGCTGCATGTCCTCCTGGGGCCGCTCCCAGAGACTGCTCTCTGTCCTTTGCAGATGCCCTCTTAACAAACTGTGTTATAAGGCAGCTCAGTGTTCTGAGACCATACCACTTGGCTGCCCATCTCCACCTGCCCAGGCCGCCACTTACGCTACAGTCCCTTCGCCACTTGCTGCTGCTCTCACACGTATGTGACAATCGGGGCACAAATTGGAAATTCTGACTAAATTGGAGGGGAAAGACTTATACAGTGGCACAAGTCTTTGGGGGACTACTTTAGAGTAGGTATACCTTGTCTTATTCTGTTTCTTGTTTGTTTTAAGGTTTGTTGGGTTTTTTTAGAAAGAGAGAGAGCAAAAACATGAAGTTGGGTAGGCAAGAAGGTTGGAAGGATGTGGGAGGGGTGGGGGAGGGGAAAGAATATGAGCAAAATATATTTAAGGAAAGCCTTAAATAGCAATAATAAGTAAATCCCAGAAGAGAGAGAAGTCAACCATTTGCCAAAAGAGGAACAAATTCATGGGAAACAAACCCTTAGATGCACAGGAAAGAAAAAATATGAACAATGGAGAAAATTTCCTTTACTCCAACAGCATTTTGTGGTTTTTATAAAGTAAAAATAGTTTCCCAGGCATCTTATATCTAACCACAATCGTTTCATTTCAAAACCAAGTTAAGAACAAAATATTTTAATGTTCATTAGCTAAAACTGGCCTTAGATATCTACACAGAAAATTGAGCATCCACATGTAGAAGGATGAAACTAGATAATTACCTCTCATCCTGCACACACACACACACACACACACAAATCAATAAATAACATAAGACCTACAACTCTGAAACTCTCAGAGGGAAAAAACTTCACAGAAAACCCTTGATGATATGCAAGAAAGGACTTTCTGAATAGTACCCCAGTCACTTGGAATATAAGGCAAACAATCTACAAATGAGGCCTCTTAAATCTAACAGGCTTCTGCGTGGGAAGAGAAATCAGAAGAACCATTGTGGCTACAGCCTGAACTCCCTCCTATTAAAAATACCTGCAATGATTTATCACCACATCAAACTTTAGAGTCACCTCCACACAAATATGTGGTTGATTAATTAACTAAAATTAGAAGGCATTTAGATGATGAAAGGGCTAAGTAGTTATATGAACAGTAATTGGCATTAGTGTGGTACTCCAACTGAATTACGCATGTCAGAATTGGGAATCAATGAGCAGAGACCGGGTCAGACATCTGATGACCAAAACCAGGTAAAATGGTTTAGTTAAGGCAGTACAAATAGCAAGATAAGTTATTAACAACAAAACTAAACAAGAAAAATTCTTGTTGAACACCTAGCATAGGCCAGGCCCTATCCAGGATTCTGGAGGCACAATACTGAATGACAAGGAAAGACTCCACTTAAGGATCTTACATTGAATTCTCAAGAACCATGGAACATGATCCCCAGGAACCTTGAAGTAGTGTGTGCCCAGGGTCACTGAGATTCTGGGTCAGCCCTCGTCTCCCTGGGGGTGGTGAAATAAGAAAAGGCAAGGATGGAGAGCCAGAAGAAACACTCACTGCACAGTGGAGATGCTGGAACAAGGCAGTGATCTGCTCCTGGGAAGACATGAGCTGTATACTGGAAATAAATTGCATGCAGACAACAAGGAGGTTCAAGGTAAAACTGGTCTTCAGAGGGATGTTTTTTAATCAATGTACCTTGAAGCCCACAAAAAACAGAAATGCCCTCCAGAGACCTAAGTTCATGAAACCTATGCTCTAGAGCCTGGTGGCTACGACTGAGGAGCTGATGAGGAAGGAAGAGCCTGACCAGGAATTACCCTTCTCAAGATGGCGCTGCAACTCTACACAGCTGGAGTGAGAGAGCAGACCATGATTCAGGACCCAAACCAGATGCTGTCAAGATGACAGTATGCCTCTCTACTGAAAATGGGTTTGTTTCTAAACATGAATTTGAATGATAAAGTTCACTGACCCAGTAATTCTGCTTATGCATAATTGGCACCAATCTAGAAGCTGACTCCGAATCTTTCTGTAAGTGTGAGCTTGACTCACAAAGTAAAGCCGTCCTAACCAGGGCTTTGCCTCGCTGTGTACTACCCTCCATTGCTTGGACCTTCATGATCTGCTGCCTTTTCTGACTCATATTTTTATCAGGGAGTCATTCTCTTCTAATTCTATGATTCATCTGCATTGCTGCTGCAGAAGAAATGTGTGTCTATACTTTGGCTTTACTGTGAGTTTTTTAGGAACTCCTTGAGTGTTGCTTTCCTTTAGTAATGCTATATGGATATGCAGAGGTTGTGATCCTATTTTCTGAGGCTCAATGTTTCCTCAAAGGAAAAAAGTCTTTAATGCACTGTTTTATAATGATAAGCTGTGATGCTGATCAATAGGTTAGTTGTAACAAATGAACTATTTAATTTATAATACTTTCAACTTATAAGAAATTTATTAGGATATAGCTCCATCTTAAGTAAAGAAGCATGTAATTGTTATTAGAAATATTATATGTGTTTAATAAAAATTAGCTATATCTCTTTATCTGCTCTCATCAGCTACTGATGAAGACTGGGTTAGGCATTTATGTATAAGTATAGCACGGTATCATTAGAAATCATTTCATTGACTTTATCCGTGTATTTGGCTCTACCCTCGGCCTGTAGGCCATCCAGCCTCCAGTTCCTGGACATTCAGGCAATGTCCGACTTGAGCTCCTTCTCATGACTTGGGCCTCGAGTTAGACAAGTCATTGACTGGCCACTCACACAAGTTCCGAGCCACCCTTAACCCAGCACATTTTGAAAACATTAGGTAGAGCTCAGTGAATACTGCAGAAGATGGAAAAGAAGTATTGTAAGAGCCAAAGAGGTCGAGGACACCAGTAGAACAACCAAGCAGGGCTCACAGAAACTAAAGCAGCAGCCGCAGAGCCTTCCAGGGTCTGTGCTAGCTCCTCTACATACATGCTGAGGTTGGTTAGGTTGGGGTGCTTGTGGAGCTCCTTACAATAGGAGGATGGTGTCTCTGACTCTTTTGCCTGCTCATGAAACCCTTTTCCTCCAACTGGGTTGTCTAATACAGCCTTGATATGAGGATATCTAATACAACCTTTACACAAGGATGTGCAGGTCTTATTGCATCTTGCTATGCTATGTTGGCCTGATACTGTGGAATGCCTATATTCTTCTGAAGAGAAACAGGAGAGCAGGGGATCTGGGGGGAGAGACGAGGGGGATGGGAGGAGAGGAGAGAAGGGAGGCTGTGGTGGGAGGCATTAAGTGAGAGAAGAATAAATACAATGCAAACCTGCCTATGCATCATACAGTGCACTGGGTGTGCTGGGCCCTTTGAAAACATTACCTTGGGGATGGAGAGTCCTGGTGATGCAGTTCTGGGCAAGCCTTCCATCCCTGAGATGTATTCCCACTCTCCTTTTTCTACTTCTTATTTTTAAATGTATTCTCACTAGCTTGTCTAGATTCGACTTGAATTTACTTTGCAGCCCAGGCAAGCCTTGAAACTCGTATTCCTTTGACCTCTGCCTCCCGAGCAACTAGGATTGCCGTTATGAGCAACCAGGCATTGCTTCAAATGTTACCTTTAATCCTGTGCATGCCATATATACATCTTAAGTTTGGAAAACCAAAACCCAAAAAAATAAGCAAGCCTTGACTGGGACTTAGGCCAACAACAGACAGCTGAAATTAGTGCTCCCTCCTGGCTCATCTCTGTGTCTATGTTGTTCCCATAAGATTCTTATGAGGAGGAAAAAACAGTGTGAAAAGGATTAAGAACACAAAGACAAATCTTGAGTTGAAGAGAGTAAAGATAAAATCACTAGTTTTCCATTATATATTAATCCATATAAAATATTTAAGCATATGTTACAAATAAGTTGCATTAAGATATAATTTAGCAGACAGTAATAAGCTGAAAGACGGCTGTTAACCCAGGAGAATGCCAGATTGCTTTGAATACCTTTCTAGACATGGGCCTATGGTGGTGTCGTCTGACTGGGCGCTGATACCTGAGACAGCATGCAGGTCATGGTACCTTTACCACATGCTGGCTGCTGTTTTGATTTGGTGGAAGTGGCCCTACAGTCCCCCTCAGTGACAAATGTTCGCAACCATCACTCTGTGTTATTAGTCTCAGGTGATGAGCCAGAAATAGGAACTTGAGCCAAATCAATCCAATTTGGATATTCTATCCTAGAGATTTAATAGGAAAATGCTACATTGTCTCTGTTAGCCAGAAACATTGGACATTTGGATGTCTGTGAAGGTCATTTTCTATGATAGTATACTTAAGTGACCCAAGAAACTCCACCACAGAACCCCTATATCTGATAAACAACTTCAGCAAAGTGGCTAGATATAAAATTAACAAATCAGTATCCTTCCTATATTCAAGGAATAAACAGTCTGAGAAAGAAATTAGAGAAACAACACCCTTCACAATAGTCACAAGCAAGATAAAGTATCTTGGGGTGACTTTAACCAAACAAGTGAAAAATCTGTATGACAAGAACTTCAAGCCTCTGAAGAAAGAAACTGAAGAAGACCTCAGAAGATGGAAAGACCTCCCATGCTCATGGATTGGCAAGATTAATATACTAAAAAAAAAATGGCCATCTTGCCAAAAGCAATCTACAGATTCAATGCAATGCCCATCAAAATCCCAACTCAGTTCTTCATAGAGTTAGAAAGAGCAATTATCAAATTCATCTGGAATAACAAAAAAACCTAGGATACCTAAAACAATTCTCAACAGTAAAAAAACTTTCTGGGGGAATCAATATCCCACACCTCAAGCCATGGTTCAGGTATAGTGACAGGCAGGTAGATCAATGGAACACAACTGAAGACCCAGAAATTAACCCACACACCTATGGTCACTTGATCTTTGCCAAAGGAGCTAAAACCATTCAGTGGAAAAAAGATAGCCTTTTCAACAAATGGTGCTGGTTCAATTGGAGGTCAGCATGCAGAAGAATGCAAATTAATCCATACTTATTTCCTTCCACTAAGCTCAAGTCCAAGTGGATCAAGGACCTCCACATAAAACCAGACACACTGAAACTAATAGAAAAGAAACTGGCGAAGACCCTTGAACACATGGACACAGGAGAAAATTTCCTGAACAGAACTCCAATGGCTTATGCTCTAAGATCAAGAATTGACAAATGGGACCTCATAAAATTACAAAGTTTCTGTAAGGTAAAAAAAACACTGTCAATAGGACAAATCAGCAACCAACAAACTGGGAAAAATCTTTACCAACTCTATATCCAACAGAGGGCTAATATCCAATATATACAAAGAATTCAAGAGGTTAAACTCCAGAGAGTCAAATAACCCTATTAAAAAATGTGTACAGAGCTAAACAAAGAATTTTCACCTGAGGAATCTTGAATGGCTGAGAAGCACCTAAAGAAATGTTCAACATCCTTAGTCATCAGGGAAATGCAAATCAAAACAACCCTGAGATTTCACTTCACACCAGTCAGAATGGCTAAGATCAAAAACTCAGGAGACAGCAGGTACTAGGAAGAATATGGAGAAAGAGGAGCACCCCTTCACTGCTGGTGGGATTGCAAGATGGTACAACCACTCTGGAAATCAGTCTGGCAGTTTCTCAGAAAACTTGGCATGATACTATCAGAGGACCCTGCTATACCACTCCTGGGCATATTCCCAGAGGATTCCCCAACGTGTAATAAGAACACATGCTCCACTATGTTCATAGCAGCCTTATTTATAATAGCCAGAAGCTGGAAAGAACCCAGATATCCCTCAACAGACAAATGGATATAGAAAATGTAGTGTATTTACACAATGGAATACTACTTAGCTATTAAAAACAATGAATTCATGAAATTCTTAGGCATATGGATGGAACTGGAAAATATCATCCTAAGTGAGGTATCCAATCACAAAAGAACACATAGGATATGCACTCACTGATAAGTGGATATTAGCTCAGAAGCTTGGAATACCCAAGACACAATTTACATATCAAATGATGCCCAAGAAGAAGGAAAAACAAAGTATGGATGCTCTGGTCCTTCTTAGAAGGGGAACAAAATACCCACAGGAGATACAGAGACAAAGTGTGGAGCAGAGTCTGAGGGAAAGACCATCCAGAGACTGCCCCACCTAGTGATCCATCCCAAATACAGTTACAAAACCCAGACACTATTATTGATGCCCACAAATACTTGCTGACCGGAGCCAGATATAGCTGTCACCTGGGAGGCTCTGCTAGTGCATGACAAATATAGAGGGGGCCACTCTCAGCCAGCCATTGGATTGAGCACAGGGTCCCCAATGGAAGAGCTAGAGAAAGGACCCAAGGAGCAGCACCACTGGAGGAACACCAATATGAGCCACCCAGTACTCCCAGAGCTCCCAGTACAAAAACATCAATACACATGGTGTCACCCATGGCCCCAGATGCACAGGCAGCACAGGATGGCCTTGCTGGACATCTAAGGGAGCAGAGGCCCCTGATCCTAGAAAGGCTTTATGCAGCAATATAGAAGAATACCAGGACAGGGAAGAGGGAGGGGATTGATTGGGTAGTGGGGGGGGGGGAAGAGGGCTTATGGGTTTTTTGGGGTGGGTGGGGGGAAGACCAGGAAAGGGGAAATCATTTTAAATGTAAATAAAGAATATATCTAATAAAAATAAAATAAAATAAAAAGTAAAAAAAAAAAGAAAGAAAGTCAAGCTGTTGAGAGAGAAAAACAGAAGACAAAAAGAGAGACAAAAACTAAGGGGAGATCAAGAGTGCAGAGAGGCACCATGTCAGCGCAGGGACAGGGAGGCATGGGACAGGGAGACAGACACGGGACAGGGAAGCACGGGACAGGGAGACACGGAACCAGGAGACAGGGACGAAAGCACATGAGAACCAAGTGGCTCCGGCTCTGGAGTCCAGCCCTGCAGGTCTGCCCCACTTTTGCTCCTTTCAAAATTCGACTGTTTTCACTTACATAATTTGAATATCTCTTGCTTCAGTCAAATAATCTCTGATTAAAACAGAATTCTATTCCAAGGGAAAGAGAATACTAAGACAATTGGTAAGAATCTCAGGAACCCATATCTTAATTCATTCACTTTAGCAGAGCTGGCAGAGGCATTCCTACAATGGGCTAGATGAGCTCTTAGCCCTCAGGGCACGCCTGTGGTTAGGAGCCTAGACATGAGCTCCTCTAGAAAGGCTGTCTGCCCATTTCCTGTAAGTCTAAGCAAACCTATAGCGTGGTCAGTGAAGGTGATAGTGTGGTCAGTGGAGGTGACTAGAGAACTCCCGTCACGAGCAAGCTTTCCTTACTGAATATAATTTTATATTAATTCTTGGCATATAGTGCATTTTGATCACTCACTCCCCTACTCCTGCCTTCCCCAGGTTTACCCACACACCATCTCCCTTTGCCTTCAGTGTCTATATTTTTAAAAATAACACAAGTCAAATTTGTGTCATCCAAAAGAAACAGTGGCGTGGGGATGTCCACTGCTGGAGCACTGCCCGCGTACCAGAAGGCACGTCACCTAAGAAAATCGATTCTCTGTCTCCAAAAAGCCATCAGTAATTCCTCAGCTAAGAGATGGTGAGAGACCCTCTTCCGGCTAACTATGTTGGCTTGTCCAAGCTCAACTGGAATAACAGTCTTGTCGTGTCTAAAAGACATCGTTTTTGCTTTGGTCCATGCAAACCTCTAAGCGTAAAATCTTTCTGTTATGTCTTCTGTGATGTTCCCTTGACTTTGCAGGGGTGGGTGATATAGATGTTTCATTTGTGGCTGAGTACTCCACAGACACCATCAAGGTTTCTGTGAAGAAATGACACATATGTTGTCCAAAAGAAAATGTATATATAAAACAGACCATAAACACTGGCTATTTATCATTGGATTATTACTATTAATGTGATCATAAACAGTAATACAGATTTAATAGTCTTCTAGAAAGTGTATGTGACTGGGAGGTATTGTAGTTTCCATTTCTTCCAAACAGTCCTGTGTTTTCATCTCAATACCAACAATTCAAAAAGAAATGTGAGCCTCCAAGCAGTGCCACAAAGGTCCTGTGCCGTGCACTTCCCCAGGCATCATTTTTTACGTGAAGCTTATTAGAAACCTGTGAATCAAAAGCAGATTAAAAGCCACTGTCTCCTTGATAGGTTAAAAGCAATTGCCTGACTGACTGATGCTGTTAGCTGACTGTAGATGACTCTCCTGCCCCCGGGGAAGGCTTTCTAATGAATGGCCTGGAGGTGGGCTTTGATAGCACAGGAGTCCCATGGCTATGAAACTCTGAGGCTGGTCTCCACTGTCTACAATAAAAGTCACTGTTCCGTTTATACCGATTTCAGTTGTTTCAGTGGGGGAGGGGTAGGCCCTCTTGCTCACCACTGCACGTGCCAAGGTGGTGACGCAAACGCTTGTAGGAGCTCACGTGACTCCACCTCCGGGGAGTTCTGCATTACAGGTGTTCACTGCTGCATCTGGCTTGGGTGCGTTCTCGACAAACACACCCCAGGCCTCACAAACTATTTCCACAACCTTTTTTTAAAGTTTTATTTAAATTACTTAAGGATAAAACTAGTTTAAGCCAATAGTACATATTTTGACAATCTTTTTCCTTCAAAAAGCAGTCACTGCATTACTGATGAGGGAAATCCCACCAGGACACTTATTGCTTATTAACATCTTGGTTATCTAGAAAAGTAGGACTCAACTCCTGGGGGTTTTGAGTCTTGAAATGTTCTTCATTGCTTCGAATTATAAAAGTTAGGTTAGGTGCTGAAAAATCTAGCACATAATAAATGCCTAGGCCTTAAGAACTGATAGTGTATGGAAAGATGTTTCACATGTTAACAAAAGAGCATCCAGGTGACACCTCACAACTGCTGTCTGTAACTCCTACCCAAGGGGATATGACGCCCTCTTCTGGCCTCCTTGGGCAATGCCCATGTGGTGCACAAACACACAAGCAGGCAAAACACTCATACATGTAAAACACTCATACATGTAAAACACTCATACATATAAAATCAAATAATTTTTTAAAAATTTGCTTTGTGAGAGGAGACATTCAAACATTTTCAAAGCTATTTTACTTCTTAGCTATACTTAAGGGCTCATTTATATAATTATTAACTCTCTTGTTTGTTCCTTTTAATCTAACATTTACTTAACTTTCATTTTCCATATATGAGTGTTTTGCCTGTGTGTATATATGTGCACCACATGTATTCCTGAGGCCCAGAGAGACCAGAAGAGGGCGTCAGGTCCCTCAGACTGGAGTTACAGATGACGGTGAGCCGACACGTGGGTGGTAGGCACTGGGCTAACCACTGAAAGAACCAGTGATCTGAAGCACAAAGAAGACTCTGATCCTTTTTATTTTAATATTTTAACTTTCATATAAGTATCTGTTTTACAGCGAACATTTCCTTTTCCTTCCCTCCCCTCCCCTCCCGTTAGTGCCCTGTGTCCCTAGACAGTTTTACTTCTACTTCGTGCCATTTGTACAAGCACAATTTTATGCATCTACAGAAAGCTTAGGAGCCACAGATGAGAGGAATGTGTGATATATGTCTTTGTGAGAATGGCGTTACTCACTTATTGTGATTGTCTCCATTGCAAACAATCAGTCTTTCTTCCATTGCGCACATGCACAGGCGTCCTGACTTACATGTAATTGTGAGACAATATGGCTACCTTGGCCAGGGTACAGGACTTCTTTCAATATCAACATGGAAAATCTTTCTCTCTACTTCTCCCTCAGTTCCTTTGGGGGTTCAGCAGAACATGAGACTCTGTATTAAACTGTCGCAGCATTAGGAAGGGTGAGAAGCGCTGTCTTAGTCCAATCCTTCATAGGCACGAGTAAAATCATACACCCTTAGAATCCACATGCTACACCAGATGTGCTGGTCTCAAACTGCTGGTCATAAACTTCTCCTTATTCTTCAAGATACTACATCAAATTCTAAATACATTTTCTTTTTAAAATAGTTTCAAGTCCAAACACTCTTTTGGGTGTCCACATAAGTAAAGAATAGTCACTCACTGAGAACATGTGTTTGGTGCCAGATTAGCCTGGGTTCAAATATTACTGGTTTTGTTAATTAGTACAAGCCATTATTCCTCTTATGCCTAAAATCTCATCGTTTCAAAGTGGAGGCTATAGGATTACCTCAATGACAATTAAACAAAACGAAGGTATATCTTACACCATTAACATGAGGTAAGTTAAATTACTGATATAAATGGTTGTACTTATCCACGCCATTAGCCAACAATCTAAAGAATTAATTGATGCAGATACACTGAAGGAAAAACAAGCCTCCATGTATTCTGTAGACAGCAGTCAGAGGGAAGCGAGAGGAGGCGGCACGCCTAAGTGGACACGCAATTCTATTTTTCTTTCCATCTTTGATTCTTAGTTTTCTCATGCCCTTGCTGCATATTCAAATATTTCTTTTTACATGATTTTAAGAAAGTAAGTGCAGTGATTCTATAAGTAAAAATATAGCCTAGGCCTAGGAGATCATGTGATCATTGCAGCCAACCCAAAGAACACAGCTGACCAGATCCAATGGCATATCAAACGGAGAGATGACTGGTCAGATAACCGCTCCCTACACATAGTTTCCTTGCAGGAGCTGGGACTGACTGAGAAGTGGCAGGCTGTTACTCACAGAACCTGCTAGTTAGGACACCTCTCTCACAGGCGCTCTATTCCCTTGCTCCCTGGGGTAGCATTCCGGCCTGAGTGCCAGCCTGGAACTCAGGCTTGTTCTGAAGGAAAAATACATTCACCCCAGGCACTTCCTGGAAAGCTTCTGCAGTCAAGAAACAGGCTCATATGTCTTTGTCCCTGGAATCCATTTTCTAGTTAGTTTCCTCAGCATCTGACAGATAAGGGAAAGTTCTTCCAATAGCTCAAATTCCAAGCAAGAAAAAAAGAAAAGTCGCAGTCTAATTAACCTGCTAGTGGAAAGCTGGAGCTACTCTTCCCCACCATAAAGACTCTGAGCCCCAGAAAATGAGTCTTGGTGAACCCATTAATATTAAAGCCTCGGGCACAAAGCAGGTGCATCTATCACGTGGTTGAAAAACCATTCCATACCCTTAGGACACTAAGCACCCTGGGGATGACAGTTCCGCAAAAGGAGTGCCCCCACCCCCATTATGTGGTTAGACTTTCAGGTACTAAACACGGGAATAATTCAAAGTTTCTAGGATGCCAAAATATGGACTGACCTTTAATATGAACTATGAAATACTGAGCTTCTTCCCCAGAACCCAAAGGCTACATTAGCACTGTGTGGTCCTCTGAACAAGTTATTTCTTCCCTGATGTCTATCTGAGCACTATTCTTCCTTCTCTCAGTCTCCTATCATTTAGGTCTATTAGGGAAATGCAAATCAAAACAACCTTGAGATTTCACCTTACACCCATCAGAATGGGTAAGATTAAAAACTCAGGAGACAGTAGGTGTTTGCAAGGATAGAGAGAAAGAGGAACACTCCTCCACCGCTGGTGGGATTGCAAGCTTGTACAACCACTCTGGAAATCAGTCTGGCTGTTCCTCAGAAAACTGGGCATAACACTTCCGGAGGACCCTGCAATACCACTTCTGGGCATATCTCAGAGGATTCCCTGGCATGCAATAAGGACACATGCTCCATTATGTTCATAGCAGCCTTATTTATAATAGCCAGAAGCTGGAAAGAACCCAGATGTCCCTCAATGGAGGAATGGATACAGAAAATGTGGTATATTTACACAATGGAATACTACTCAGCAATTAAAAACAATGAATTCATGAAATTCTTAGGCAAATAGTTGGATCTGGAAAATATCATCCTAAGTGAGGTAACCCAGTCACAAAAGAATACACTTGGAATACAGTCACTGACAAGTGGATATTAGCTCAGAAACTCTGAATATCCAAGACACAATTCACATACCAAATGACTCCCAAGAAGGAGGAAAGAGAGGTCCCAGATCCTGAAAAGGCTTGTTCCAGCATTGTAGGGGAGTACCAGGACAGAGAAGTAGGAGGGGGGTGATAGGAGAATGGGCGGAGGGAAAAGGGCTTAGGGAAGTTATGGGGTGGGCGGAACCAGGAAAGGGAAAATCATTTTGAATGTAAACAAAGATTATTAAAAATAAAAAATTATTTTAAAAAAATAACAATTAGGACAAATAACCTAATGATCAAAGACAATAATAAACAGAATTGTCTTTGTTTGCATTCTTGGTTTCTTTACTCTTTATACTAAAGAATGTATACTCACAAATATATCTTCCCAAGTCCTGAGCATAGATTAATAACAGCCTTCATGTTGAAACTATATCCGAATGAACTACTCTTTGTAAATCTCTTTCTTTTAAATATAAGTTCCTAAGGAGAGTCTATGCCAAAAGCATCGGAAGTATTATGCGTGGCATTGCCTTAGAAATTGTACTTCTGTCTTTAATCTCCTATGTGCATTTCAATTAGACCCAGCATGAAACAACTGTAGCTAAATTTGAGCATGAGTTTGAATTGGTGTTATTTAAAAATGAAGGCACTTTGTTTCTGTGAAATATTAAAGTGCCATCTACCTCTCATACTAGAACCTTCAAAGTGCATCATCTCACATGATAAAGATTGCTTTGTAAATCAGTGTGAAAAACATGGATGCTGTCAAACAGTGCAAGAAAACATAAAAAGAAATCATTAGGTTTTTTACACTAACAAATCAAAAATCTTAAAGATAAAGGAACAGGAAATTTACTGTGAGATCATGTCTCCTAGAAATGTCAGAGAAACTATACCATGAAGTCTCACCAACATAGCTGCCTAACCTTGACCTGAGCAAGGATGACATCAATAGATGTGCTAAGGGAGAAGACCTCATCCCTACACAAGAACAAGCAATGGGGAGTGCTGAGAGCAGGAACTCATGCTCAAATAGCACACAGGGAAGAGCACACGAAATGATTCTCCAGCACGATAGTCAGCCCTGAGAGCATATACACACATGTAACAGTATACAAACTGAACTTGCTATGTTTATATATTAGGAAGAAAGGCAGCAAAATTTAAAGAAAAGAACATGAAAAAAGGTGAATATAATATAAATGCTCAATAAAAACATGCCCTGTGATACTCATGCAATTTAACAAGCTATCAATATGCAATTTTGCACAATTTGGGATGAATTGTTGTTCTCTCGAAGCACATTGAGATCTTGTCCTCTTGGTTTTGCTTTAAGACAAGCTCTTGCAGCAGCCAGACTGCCTCGGTATCCCAGGCAGCTTCGGTCTTACCAGACCTCTCACCTCAGGTCTTCAGCGCTGGAATAGCAGGAGCGCGTGACCATGCACAGGTCATACTATATCTTCAAGGCAGTGCTTCTTGCCTGGTACGGAGGATCAAGCATCCAAGGCCACCCTGGCCTATGTAGAAAGACCCTATCTTAAGTAACCAAAATGAATTAAAAGAAAGGAAAGGAAGAAGAGGTGAAAGAGTAGGAGAAAGGAAAGGGATGGAGGAAAGGAGGGAGAGAGAGAAGGAGGGAGGGTAGAAATTTAGAGTCAGGAACTGATGCAGAGGCCATGTAAGAATACTGCTTACTGGCTTGCTCCTCATGGCTTGGTAAGATTGCTTTCTATGGCCACCCAAGATTAACTGCCCAGGTTTTTCACTGCCTGGGTGATCTGGGCACACCCACATCAATTATTAATCTAGAAAATGCCCCACAGACTGATCTGATGGGAACATATTCTCAGTTGAGGTTCCCTCTGCCAAATGACTCTAACTTGTGTCAAGTTAGCATAAAACTATCCAGTACAACTGACCCCCTGTCAACTTGACACACAAACACATCACTATGTTAACAACAACCTTTTTTCACACTTATGCCCATGATAATATATTAATGTTAATATAATATAAACATTCCAACTTTTTAAAATCTCATAGCCCTTAAGAATTTAAATACTTTGAAAGTTCAGTCTCTTTAAAACATTCAAAGTCTCTCTAAAATTTTAAAGTTTCCCTAAAATATTCAAAGCCTCATAATTTATAAGTCTCATAGTGGGCCCCTATAAATTAAAAAACAAATTAAATAATATTAATTTATTTAATTTAATTTGAGTAATTTAATTATTTAACATTCCCAAGAACTGGGGCAATGTCAAATCAATTAAAAGCAAAACCAAAATTCAAAAGTATTTAGAGTTTATGTTCCTCTGGACTCCAAAGGATATGGGCAGAATCTCCCTCTCCTTCCCCCCTCCCCCTCCCCTCTCCCTTCCCTTCCCCCTCTCCCTCTCCTTCTCCATGTCAGTCTCTCTCTCCCTCTCCCTCCCCTCTCCCTCCCCCTCTCCCTCCTCCTGTCACTCTCCCTCTCCCTCCCCCTCTCCCTCCCCTTCTCCCTCCCCTGTCACTCTTCCTCTCCCTCCCCCTCTCCCTCCCCCTCTCCCTCCCCCTCTCCCTCCCCCTCTCCCTCCCCCTCTTCCTCCCCCTGTCTTTCTCCCTCTCCCTCCCCCTCTCCCTCTGCTTCCTCTCTCTCCTTCTCTGCCATAGCCAGAGCAACTAAATGAGAAAAAAGAAACAACAAGGATCCAAAAAGGCTAGTCAAGTTGACATGGTTTTGGTTGGTTGGTTGGTTGGTGGTTTGGTTTGGTTTTTGTGGATGTAATAATCTTGTTTATTAAAGATTTTAAAGTCTCCAGTGAAACTCTCAAAACTACTTTATAAATTCAGTAAAGTTGTATATCATATATATAATGTATCAACATGTACATAATCAACATGTATATAAAAGTCACTGGCATTATAAATATATAAAATAATGGCATTTTACATATGTATAAAACTGATCTTTCCACATAGTTCATCTCTATGGCCTGCTTTTGAACATCACCACCACCCATACACACACACTGGTTCCCATCTGTCCCCAGAGTCTCCCTCTGCTTTCACACCATGTACCAATGCAAGTATGCATTTTACAAATTTATGTATATATGACAGACTATATGAAATTTGTCTTTATACACATATTAGCCATGATTCTCTAAAGGAATAAATCCAATAGAATGACTGTATATTGCAAGAGGAATTTATTGGAGTGAACAGAACATTGTAAGAGAAGCAGCCCCACAATGGTGGTCTGTACACTAGAGGCTGAAGACCCAGTGGGGCTCAGTCAACAAGACTGGGAGCCTCACCACTTCCAACCCGGTGCTGAATTCTGAAGGGTTCCTGGAAAGGGTTCTCTTTAGTCCATATTAGAGCTGAAGAAGCTGGTTTTTCATGTCACAAAGTATGGTAGCAATAACAGCAGAAGAATAAATCCACTCACAAGGACACGGAGGGGAGGAAAACTCTGCTCTGCTTTTTCCTCTGAATATCTGGGCCACACCAGAAAGCTCAGCCCACTCTGAAGGGACGTCTTTCCCTGCAGTTAATCATTACAGATGCTCTTGCAGACCCGCCAGTAGCATGTCTCTTAGTTGATCGAATATCAATCAAGCTAAGCAGGGGATGCAGAATTGAATGAGGTTGTCCACCATAGGCTCATATATTTGAATGTTTGTTCTGCAGCTAGTGGACTGTTTAGAAGTAGGAAGTATGGCCTTGTTGGAGAAGGTGCGTCATCAGGGGTGAGATTTGAGGCTTCAAGGAGCCGTGTCATTCCAGTTAGATCTTTGTCAGGTGCCTGTGGATCAGATGTAAAGCTCTCGGTTACTGTTCAGCACCATGCCTGCTTGCCTGACATCATGTTCCCTACCGTGATGATCATGGATGAATCCTCTGAAACTGTGATCAGGCCTACAATTAAATTCTATCTTTTGTAAGTTTCCTTAGTCATGGTGTTTCTTCACAGTAATAGAAAAATAACTAAGGCCATGCATATTATTAATTATTTATTAATTAAATAGATATAGGCTCTTAAATACATATTCTACACATAAGAGAAGTCATGCAAATAAGTAACATTCTATACCATGAAATAACTATCCCCTAAGAAAAAGTTCCATTTATAATGGCACTAAAAAGAAAATAACACTTAGGAATAACCTTGACAAATGATGTGAAAGATCTATATACTGAACACTAAAACATATTAGTGAAGAACACTGAGACACAAATAAAGATCCCATGTTTACTGATTGTCTTAAGATGGTTAAAATGTCCAGATTACCCAAACACTTCTACAGATCCCACACAATCAGAACCAAAATTTGAATAACATTTCTACAAAAATAGAACTCCAAAACGTTTCTGTGACTAGAAGAGATTCTGACCAGCTGCAGCAACCTTATAAAAACCCTCAACATTGCAGGCTGGCACAGCTGGGCCCTGCATCCGTGTGCTGTACAATCAGACTCAACGCTGGGTGGAATGTTCAGCTGTACTGAAGAATAGAGATGAAATGTTATGCTGTATTGAACAACACAGTATAAAAACTACTAGCACAGTACTCGTCTTGTATCAGGTACTATTAGTAGCCTAGAGCTAATCCAAAGCAGGGCTTCTTAAACCCTTCACCCGAGACTCCTCCTTGATGGCAGAATTCTTTTCTCCTTGTATTTTATTACTCCTTTGTGTTTTGATAATTTTTCGCTTTCTCTCCTCCTAATCCTCCCAGTTTCAGACCCGCTTCTCTAACCTCTTTGTGTTCTCATTTTAAGTCAAATTTGTTAAATTAAGTCAAACTTGTGCTTCCCACACATGCCTGGTGTTTAGCCACCACTAGATTGTAGTGTATGCACCAGGGGCCACACCTTTCATAGAAACTGGGGATTGTCTCCCAGCATCTGTCACTTGCATCGGCTTCTCAGCTAGCGAAGGGCCTTTGTGCCCACCTCCTCTCTTCATACTGCGGTGTCTCTTGCTTGAGGTTATGCAGGTCTTGTGCATGCTGTCACACCCTGTGGTTTCACATGTGTAGCTGCCGTGATGTTTCTGAAAACAGCTTCCTGTAGTCATTCGTCACCTCTGGTTGGGATAGCCCCGTGTCCTCTTCTGCAATGCTCTTTTTCCGAACCTTGGGAAGAAGATCTGTAATAGAAATGTCCTAGTTAGAGATTGTCATTCTGCAGTCTCAGTCTCTGCAACTTGACCAGTTGTAGGTCTGTGCAAGACCTACTATCTACTGCAAGAATTTTCTCCAGTAAGGATCAAGAGATAGGCTAATATATATATATATATATATTTATAAATCATTAGGAATCAGTTCAATGCAATGTCCACTTAGCGGAATAATAGTAGTAGTTTCTCTCCAATGGTCTATGACTGGTTTAGTCAGAGACTTTTAGTTCCAGGAATGGTGCCAGGGCTTCATCTTCTGGAGTGGGCCTTAAAAACCATTCAATTTCAACCAGAAAGCAATTGGTTACTCTGTAATATTACTGTTACTACTGTACCAATGGGTGTATCTTACTGGGTCAGTAGTTATTGGAGCACATTGGATTCACAGGTAGCTAGGACTAATAATGAATTTTCTCTTCTTGTAGTATGCAAGCACTATCCAGAGCTACAAAAGCTAACGAGCAAATGAATCTTACTTCAAGTGAATACCAGTGTGGTTTCTCCATGTTCTACAACCCAAGGGTGTAGTGTCTTCTGAAGTAAGATCTTACTATCAAGTTCTGGAGAGTAACTCTGGTGGTTTGAATAATAATTGGCCCCCCTAAGTTCAGGGATTTGAATAGTCTTCAGTGGACGGCACTATTCAGCAAGGCTTTAGTGGTGCAGCCTCTGCTGGAGGAAACAAGTCAGTTGGGGAGGACTTCAACACTAAAAGCCTTGTGCCATTTGCAGTTGACTTCATGTCATACTTGTGATTTAAAGATGTGAGCTCCCAGATTTCTATGCCTGCCATCATGCCTGCCACTATTGCCAAGTGTCCCTGACTAAATGGACTCTTGTCCCTGTAGAACCATAAGCCAAGGTAAACTCTTCCTTCTGTATATTACCTTAGTCATGGTGTTTATCACAACTACAGAAAGTGATTAATACAGAAAAAAAAGTGACAGCAAGTGACTGTAATGTATAGGAGGTGTTTGGGCCAACAACTCCAAAACATGTAACCTACTATCTCTTCAACACTGGGTGGAGCTTGAGTATAGGACTTCAAAGCCCACCCTGACAGTGATACATTTCCTCAAACAAGATCACACCTATTCCAGCAAGGACACATCTCCTAATAGTGTCACTCCCTGGGGGCCACACATTGAAACACAAGGCTCTATGAGGCCAAACCTATCCAAACTACCACGCCAACTCTTGACACTGTTGCCCAAGAACATTTCATACAATCCGAGTTTGTGTGTGTGTGTGTGTGTGTGTGTGTGTGTGTGTGTGTGAGAGAGAGAGAGAGAGAGAGAGAGAGAGAGTGTGTGTGTGTGAGTATGTATGTGTGTGTGTGTGTGTGTGTGTGTGTGTGTGTGTGTGTGAGAGAGAGAGAGAGAGAGAGAGAGATGTGTACAAACTCATGTTTTCAATATGGTATACAAATTAGATATTTATATGATATATAAGTATATAGTGGGTTTACAAATTAGATATTTGCTGGTTATAAATCAGAAGGAAATTTTTAAACAATTATTTTGTATATATAATTTTACCATTTATGAAAGACTAAAGCAAATTTATATAGTGATAAGAAAGATGTGTGTGTGCTTGTTTTTATATAAGGATGCCTAAATATCTGATACTATAAAACACAAAGCACCTTCAATATCTTTGGAGGTGAGTAATATTTTGAATTTTTATTCATCAATGTTAACTTTATATAAATATATGGTACAAAATAGCAGAAGTTTGTTTCAGTCATTTCAGAAACTAATGAGATTTTGTCCTAACACAAGACAACAATCATTTAACACATTTTTATAAAACCCAAATAAGTAATACAAACAGCATTTTTAAAAATCTAACATTTTAACAGTCCAAAGATTTATCAATTTGGTAATTACATGCTGAAGAATAACAAGAGGGAAATAATGATGTTTTCTATAATTAAACCATTGTGCTTCTATGAGAGCAGAAAATTTTGAATCTACAGTGAAAACACTGAAGTTCCTAATAGACGACAGTCGAGTCTGAGCTGAGACACCTGAGCACACTTGCTAGTGTGTCCTAACTTCACAACACCCACAGAGCAGTGCTCTGTGTTCAGAATCCCAACTGCAGAGCTATGAAGTGAATCACGGGCGAGCATTCCCAGAAATGCTACAGAAATACAGCTTTCCAGGCGCCAGTGCCAAGAAACGCTTCACAGAAGGTTCTGCCTTTGTGATGCTGCTCTCTTCCTAATCACAGCTAATTATTCAGCCCCGATGACCAGTGCCAATCTTCGTAGCAAAGCAAAAATTTCACTTTAGTAGCTCTAGTCTCTTGATAATCAAATAGAGCTTCAAGCCTAGTTGACCAGAACTACAGGTTCTTAATTTAAAATGCCTTTCACATGGCCCTATTAGAATCTTTACTTCCCTCTTAAATGTCACAAGCCAGGCCGCCGTCATCTGTTCTGCTCTCAACATTTGCCAGGTTTTTGCACCATTACAACAGAGACCCGATAAGAAGCCGCTTAGGAGAGGCACTCATTTCACCTCAACAGTCTCCGGGTGGGGTGTCCCACTACTTAGGGAAAGAAGGTTTATTAGTGCTCACAGTTTCAAGGCAAGAGACATGGTAGCTGTTGCCCTCCCCTCATTGTAGAATGTTGCATCTGGCCTCACTGTCATGGATGACAGGAAGCATAGAGAACTAAGTCAAGAGTTCCCCAGTCCACTACCTCTGCTAGACAGGCCACAGTGCATAAAGGTGACACAACCTTCCAAAACAGTGTCACCAGCCAGAAACCAAGTGCTTAAATACACCAGCCTGTGTGAGACACTTCACATTCAAATGGTAGCACATGTGACTAGACATCCATGAAAGGAAAATAGGAATGTCTGAAAGGTGCAGGGAGATGAGCATTAGTCATCAGGAGAATCCAAATAAAGACGCAAGGAGGATCGTGGAAAGCACACTTCAAGGGTGATTTCCAAAAGACAAAGGGACTGCATGTTAGCAAGAATGTGAGGAAGAGAATCTGTGTGTGATTTTGATGGTGCAGCCATTACAGGACACAGTAAGTGCCTCAAGTGTAGAATGGTCTTGTCGCACAGCCACTAATGAACGTGGATGCTGGCAATGGAGTCAGGATGTCAAAGAGATCTGCTTAGCCCAGATATGGAAAACACCCAAGTACTCATCAGCAAAAGTGTATAGAACACGTCATTCCTATTGAAAAACCTTTGCTTCGGGAAAGGTCATGGTTGCTAATATCTGTAATGAACTTGCTATTACATTCATTTTAAATATATTATCTATTTGAAAGCAATAAAAAAATCTTAAATTTAAGTGCCAAAGTATATGCCTCTATGCACAATGACCAATTTCCTATAAAATCCTTCTAACATGGCTTTTCAGACTTCAGAATAGGCCATAAAATAAGAAAAAAGTCTTTTAAAATAAATTAAGATATATGACATGATATTATAAGATACATATATAGTAAAATATTTACTAAGCAAATTAACATATCCATCATTTTATACAGCTGAGAATTTTCCCCATTTGTGGTAAAAAGCAACTGAAACTACACATTTAGCACGAATCCTAAATATAAACTAGGCATGGTGGCACAAAAATGGAATCCCAACATATGGGAGGCTGAGGCAGAAGGATTAAGAATTGGGTCTTCCTGGGCTACATAGAGAATTCAGAGTGGACTACACAGCATGACCTTGTCCCAAAAAGCAAATGAAATCATGAATGCACAATAATTAATGATGGTCCTTATCTTATTCTTAGGTCTTTCTAGGTGTCTTCAACACACCTATTTGATATTTTAGAACTTTGGTTTAAATCCCCCAATCTCTGCTGCCATTCTGACTCTGATAGCTGATTGGCTAATGTTTGTTTTCATCTTTATATCTAGATATTTGATCTCTCTCATCTCTCTCTCTCTCTCTCTCTCTCTCTCTCTCTCTCTCTCTCTCTCTCTCTCTCTCTTACATACATGAGTTAGAACTAGCAATCTTCTTTCTGTGCCTGGATTATTTCACTTCAGATTTCACTTTTTTATTCCAACAATTCTTGGTGCCTCTTATATGGAGCACTCAATTTACTCCTCACTCTTATAAAAGGGTGGATGCTGGAAATAATTAAAACCTGGTAAGCCTTCATATATTCATTTTATTCACTGGTCACAAAAGCAAAGTAACTTAGTAACTCTAGTATCAGAAACTCTCTTTCCTTTCTTATACAAGGACTAATGAAACCTCCAACTACATAGATCCTACAGAAAATACCAGAAGGAAAACTCCAACCCAAGAAGGATATCTACATCCAAAAACACCCACAGGAGACAAATAATTCCATATGAGAAGTGAAGCAGGGAAACAAACACACACACACACACACACCACCAAAATAACAGGAAGTAACAATCACTCTCATTCGTATCTGTCAACATCAATGGACTCAATTCCCCCAATAAAAAAGACAAAGGCTAACAGAATGGATGTGAACACAGAATCCGTCATTCTGATGCATAAAAGAAACACACCTCAGCAATAAAGACATTAATTCAGAGTAAAGGGCTGGGAAAAAAGTTTTCCAAGCAAACAGACCCAAGAATGAAGCTCAGGTATAGTCAGGAACTGGAAACAACTTAGATCTCCCTTAACTGACGGATGGATAAAGAATATGTGGTGCATCTACACAATGGAATGCCATTCAGCTATGAAAAGCAAAGACATCGTGACATTTGCAGGCAAATGGATGGAACTTGAGAATGTCATCCTGAGTGAGATAACCCAGCCCAAAGGACATGCATGGTATGTCTTCACATAAGTATATATTAGCCATAAAGT
This sequence comes from Apodemus sylvaticus, assembly GCF_947179515.1. Classification (NCBI taxonomy): domain Eukaryota; kingdom Metazoa; phylum Chordata; class Mammalia; order Rodentia; family Muridae; genus Apodemus; species Apodemus sylvaticus. The sequence goes on along the minus strand of NC_067475.1, from coordinate 164,391,763 downwards.
ACGTGATACCCACACTGCACTCTACTGAACCAAAGAAGCTAAACAAGAAGTCCCAAGCAAGGACACTTGATTCTCACTTAGAAGAGGAATAAAATAGTTGTCGGAGGCAGATGGAGGGAGTGAACTTGGTGGGACAGGGGATGGGGAGAAGAATGAGAAGTCAGGATGGAGTGTGGGGGGAGACAGAGGAGATGGGCAGAAGGCCGTGAGAATGAAGGGAATCTGCAGCTGTTGTGGGCTGGGAGCGGAGTGTGTACCAGAGACCTACAATAGGGGAGGCTCCCAAATATCAATGGAGGTGACCTTAGCTGTGACTCACAGCACTGGGGATATGAAATCTGAAGTGGCCACCTCCCATAGCCAGGCAGTAACCACAGTGGAGCAGTAGGATACCAACCTACCCACAAAATTTCCAACCCAAAATTTATCCCCTCTCCAAGAAATGCAGCGACTGGGATAGAGCAGAAACTGAAGAAATGGCCGATCAATAACCAGCCCAACCAGGCACCAGTCCCTGACAATATTAATAATACTCTTTTTCTGCTTGCAGACAGGAGCCTAGCATACCTGACCTCTGAGGGGCTTCTCCCAGCAGCTGACTCAGATTGATGCAGAGACCCACAGCCAAACAGTGGATGGAGGTTGGAGACTCTTATGGAAGAGTTGGGAAAGGGATTGGGAGCCCTGAAGAGGAACAGAACTTACTAACCTGGACCCTTGGGACTCTGTGAGACTGAACCCTCAACCGAAGAGCATACACAGACTGGACCTAGGCTCCAACCACACACATGGTCTTCATATGGGTCCCAAACAGTGGGTATGAGGGCCATCCATAAAGCTGTTGTCTGTCTGTGGAACCCGTCTTATTTGGTCTCAGTAGGAGAAGAAGCTCCTAGACCTACAGAGACTTGATGTGCCAGGATGAGGAGATATGGGAATGGACTGGGTGGGGTGGGGGTACTGGAAGGACGTACATCAATCAGGATGTAAAGTGAATAAATAAAAAGTTAATTATTTATTTTTTTAAAAAAAGGATCTTACTGGATGAATACATGTCAGCACAGGAGAGCTAATCCCAAACTCAATTAAATGCCTATAGAAGCAAGGAGATGACAGGAATAAACAGACAGTTGCTTAGCAGCCCACCTGTCAGCGATGGATTTCTTACACCGCCCATCTCTTCTAAAAGTATTAACCTCAGCACATCTAACTCACATACCTCAGTTGAATTCTAGACTCGCCCCAGAGTCACTAATATTATGTATTGATTAGGAGTCTCAAATTCAGCAGGATTCTGTCAAGACCCAGAAGGAAAAGATGACTAATGCTGCAAGATGCGATCATTGTATTCCCATCAGTCAATGGGTTCCGAAGCATCACCCGATTTGCTGAAGCTGACTTGCTGCCTGTTCTTAGGAATTAGACCAAAATGCATCCAGTTAACAACTGATAGCGACCGATGACTGCCTTCCCATTCCCTCAACACACACACAAGCAATCGCTGTTTCTGCATGATTAGATGCTCTTCCAAGCTACTGTCATCAAAATGGGACCTATGCTTTGTCAAGATCACTCTGCCTTTGCAGGGATTGAAAAGAAACCTTCTGTTTCTTGTATCTGGAAGAAGGCTATGTGGTGATTTATCACAAAGGCTTCAAAATACCATATATCGTCTAGAATTTCTTCTTCAGACTGAAATATGTGGCCTACAATTTATAGCAGACTATGACTAAAGACAAATAAAACAAGCCAAGGTTTAGATGTCCAACCACATAAATGTACTGGTTAGGATAGTCTTACTTAATAAAATTGTCTCAGATTATTTGTAGACCAACAATTCAATAACTAACACCTTTATAAAAACTTCAAGGAAAGTGGAATTGTTAATTAGAAAGGGAAAAGTCACAAGGTTGGCCAGACTACTCTTTGCTTTCCCAGTAAGTTCTTGGTTAATTGAAAACTAGATACAAACTTGTATTGCAAAGTGTGTGTGTGTGTGTGTGTGTGTGTGTGTGTGACGCGCATGCACGTCCATGTTGTACTGAGGGTTGAATTTAGAACTCAATGGCGCCACCATTGAACTATATTTCTCAGTGCTTATTTTACTTTTTTTTGTTTGGTTTGGTTTGGTTTTTGTTTTTTGTGGGTTTCTCTGTGTAGCCCTGGCTATCCTGAAACTCACTCTGAAGATGAGGCCAGCCTCAAACTCACAGGCATGCTTGCCTCTGTCTCCTGAGCTCTGGGATTAAAGGTATGTGCCATCGCCACCCAGCTCATTTTACTTTTTATGTTGAAAGCATTCTCACTAAGTCACCCAGGCTGAAGGCTAGTTTTCAGTTTGCTTTCTAGCTACGTGAGCTCCTGAACGTGGAAATCCTCCTTCAAGCCTCCCAAGTAGCTGGGATTGAAGGCTGGCGCCACCAGAGTCAGCGCAGATGTTCCTTAATGTTCATGATTGTCCTTTTGCTTATTTCTCTACGAAAAACTGAAGATACTAAAGATCAGTGCACTGCCGCTGGGCCGTGCTGACCACAGCGTGGTCTTGTTGTGCTGCTGTAACAAGTGCATCACAAACCAGCGGATTCTGAACACTGAGAATTGTTAACAACAGTTCTGAGAACTAGGATGTTAAGGACTGAGGTCCAGATTTCCAGCTGTGTCCTCACCGTGATAGCCAGCCAGTATCCTGGCCCTCTTTTCAGAGGCACCAATCCCATTTACAAGGATCCATTCTCGTGGCCCCATGACTCCCTATTGCAGTCACCTCCTAACTCTGTCCGCATGGGACTTCAGCATATGAATTGAGATGTGTGTATGCTTCATCATATGACCACAGCGCCAGCAGTAGGACATCACTGCTCAGCATGCAAACTTTGACCCGAGAATACCAGCATTATCATAATCCAAAAATGATAGTCTTCAAGTGAGAGGTATAAAGGATGTTCCTCCAGGAAGCCTAACAGCTTCTGATTCAACAACAGCCACATCTTGAAATAATTCATTACTTTGGGCTGCTTCCAGTCACAATATTTTGCAGTGAACTTCCTGGAATTTACCAGGGAAATTTACCTAGAAAACACCTCCACTAATACATTTTAACTAATTTCTTACCCATGAAGAAAACCGCATTTCATTGTTCCTATGTCTGCAGTGATTTTTTGCATTATAATTCTTTCCTTGATACCACAACTGACCTTTGGTGCATGTGACTAAATATGGCTGTGCTTTTAATTAAGATAATCCACCTGAGTCATTCTTTCATAAAGTAATCTTGCAGCTGAAACCTCAGTGGTTGGCTCCCACTCACAGGATGCCTTGGGGCAAATCCAATGAGCATCTCATTGGATGCAGACAGTCACATCCAAAGTGTAAGAAGTTTCACTGAAACAATTATCCTGCTTTCTGTAATAAACAAATCTGGAAAAAGGAAGAGAGCTGAGTTACAGAACAAAGTTATTTGAGATGTACAAAAGGTGGTGTTTGGATCCTAATTCAAGCAAGGCTTCTATAGAATAACCTATAATTGAGACAATCACCAAAAGGTGATTGTGGACTAGGTGTTAGCTGTATCAATGAATTATAATTTATTAATAAATTATAGGATGTGTGTGTGTGTGTGTGTGTGTGTGTGTGTGTTCTCATGTTGTCATGTGTCATGGAGACCTTGAAGGTTTGGCTCTGCAGGACTGGTTCCTTCACGTGTTCCAGAAGTTTATAGATAGGGAAAATGTTGAGGTGGGCCAGCTTAAAGCCCTGGGTTATAAATTAAATAAACTATATAAATATATAGTTTCTAAAATATAATTATTGATAAATTATAATTTGTATCAGAAATGAGGGTATTTTAAGAATACACATTAAGAATTTAAATGGTGTCTGAGATTTGTTTTAAAAAGTCACAAAGAAAAAAATCAGTGAAAGCAAGGAAACTTCAGCAGCCTTTTCTTGACCCTTGTATTGGTTCTTTGTGAGTTTCACATCATGGACATCCATCCCACTCACCTCCCTGCAGTTCATAAATAGGACAGATGTTGGGGTGAGGCAACTCAAAGCCCAGGTTCTGTGCCTGGGTGGTAACTGAATTGGTCAACCAGATGGCTTTCCCTCTCCCAGGCTATCTGGCCAGCTCTCCAGCACTGGGGTCCACAGCTGGCAAATGGGGCCAGCTCAGCTGTGCTCCTGCCACCAGGGCCAACTTGACTGTGCTGCCTGGGTGAGGTGCAGGCTCCACTCTCAGAGTGTTGTAGCTGGCAAGGGGTGGGGCCAGCTCTCCCACACTGCCCAAGTGAGGTGTGGGGCTAGCTCTCCCAGTGCACAGCCTGTGAACATCAACATGGCTCCGGGCAGCAGCCCAGACCAGGAGCCTCTTCATGGCCTTTGGTGGTAGCATCAAAGAGACCCACCCCCATCCCCACCCCACCCCTGATGCTGCAGGACCACAAACTCAGACATGGTCCTTGGTGGCAACATACCCCAGGTGGCAGCACGGGCTGTTTGCTTCGAGACCTTTGCGTCTCCACTGTGCACACATCATCCTGCTTCTCTTTCTCACCCACCCTCGGCAATTCCTTGCTCATCTCAGTGGCTCCTGGGAGTCTGGGTGTCTCCTACCCCACCCATGCCTGTGGCAGTGGAAAGGGGTCATCTGGGTCACCTTGGCAACCATTTAAACTTTGCTGACACTGCATTCTGCCCTTCTGATCAGTTCAAATAAACCATGACAAAATTGTAACTTTGATGTTTATATACTTTGATATAAATATTTGAGAGTTCATGGTTCTTAGAACAGTAACTTCCTTGTGCATTCTAAGTAAAAAAACTCAACAGCATATCTGATAACACAGCAGCAATTTATTTTATGCTACAGTAAGTGAGAAAGAGTTGCACATTGCTCTGATTTTGCTGAATAGAATCCTAAAAATTTTAGGGGTAGTTTCTCATCCTATAATTTATAATAAACCAACACACACTAAAAAAATTGTAAAATACAAAAAGTTCTGCAAGATGTGAAAACCCAAGGAAATTTTGAATAAGATTCTACGATCTGCAGATTCATTCAAGATTGTGTTATTATTGAGTTGAATTTTTTAACAATAAGCTTTTCAAAATGCTGTCTACACCTGCCAACTTAATTATATTCTATAATAGAATAGGGGAGAGGGGGTAGTTCAGAAGGTCAAAGGACAAGTTAATAATGGATTCACAGGAAAATCTTTCTGGAAGCCAGTACCATGGAATTCTTTGAGGGTTAGGGTTAAGGGCATTTTTCTCTCTAAATTTTTAGGTGACTAATCACTAATACTAGTTAAATATCGCCATATTCATACTAGAGCCCCCATGTTAAAGAAAAGAGCTTTCCAGATTTCTTTTCTAGACATTTTTATAACCATCACATTTGTTTACTCATTCAAGGCTTATAAACTACAAAGCTAAGTGGAATCCCCAGGGAAAAAACTTCTTAGCTTCAATAATGTCCAACTAATATTCTCCCTGGATTTTAAGCTGTAAAGTGATTCAAAAATAAAGGGGAAACGTTACAGCAGTGGCTGCCAAAATGGCAAACAATTTTTCAATATCACCAATTTAATGTAAAGATTTGGCTTATTAGGTCTCTACCAGTCTCTTATGATTAGAGAGTGTTCACCCCTAGAAAGTCAAATACAAAACCAGCAATAGGACTTGCTAATTTCAGTAATGTCCTTTGCTTCTGGGGTGAATTATATTAATTATTAATATGCACAACCCTCATAGAGGCATAAAGTATTAAAACCTTAGGTACAGAGAAGGAGAGGTGAATTAACTAAATGTTTTTTAGTTGTTGATAGTTATTGTCTAAAGAAAACAATAAAATAGTGTTTATTCTTCATTCAAAAATAGTGCTAATAACAACCTGGAGAGTGTGTAACCACAGCTGGAGATGATTACACATGTTCTCTAGACACAGCAGTGAAGTTGCATATATGAACTCACAGAGCAAGGGCTAGCATACATAGTACAAAAGCTCAAACTAAACAAGAGTGCCAGAGCAGACAGACAGGGCAGATACAGACTTCCACCCCTAGAGAAGGGGCTGTTGGCAACTGATAGCTTCTTAGGAAGGGAGTATTATTTTTCTTTAGGGATGTGACTCTTGGCAGGTCAACCAAGGTCCAATGGGTAGTCACACAACCAAGAGTATATGAGTATCACAGTTGAACTAAGCAGGTTAAAACAAAAAAGAATGGACAAAAAGTTGAGTGGGCAGGAAAGGGGTCAGGTAAGAGAAGAGGTGGAGAGGTGATTATAATCAAAATACAGTGCATTAAATTCTCAAAAAGCTAATAATATGAGGAAATGATGCTACCATATTGAACCAAGAACACCAGACCTTCTGTCTCCTTAGGTTGACACTCTTGTCAAATAAGTCATATTATACATTTCTTTTAAAGACATTTTTCCTTCTAATCTATAAGAATATAATATGGCAAAACAACAAAACTGCTAGCCAATTAACTAGCTTTTTATGTGTGATTTTGTAACTGCAAAATATTCTAAATTTCTAACAACCTAGAAAATATCTGTGCCTCTTTTCTTTCAATGTTCCCTTGCAGTCAGATAAAATCAGATCAAAACAATTCAAGTGTAGCAATAATTTCTCATATCTAAGCATCTCTTAATCTTAATAAGTACTATAGAATTCTTTCCCAGAGCTTTAATTTAGTAATAGCAAGATCCTATGGTTGTATTAGATCACTTCATCGTCCACAGCAACTGTTACTCTCCAGTTTGGAAGGAAACCAGTCCCTTTGTCGTCCTCTCAGAGACAATGTGCAATAGACTGAGCTAGAGAAGGAAAAGGCGCCATTACTTCAACTTTAACTTCCACAACTTCCACTTGTGGCCATTACAGGAGACAATAAGTCCAATCCACTTCTTCCATTTGAAGAATGGACACAACATAAATAAACAATAGTAAACAATCTGCTACATGGTTTCAATATGGACACAGCAAACATAAGTGCCAATATGGTCTCACAGCGCTCTGTCTTTTTTAGTCATTTCAAGCAATGTACTTGTTGTTATTGTTGTTTTGTAAGTATTAGTCTATCATGTGAATCATGTTATTATGAAGCAAATAAAGATGTTCATTGCTCAGTCCTTGTTCTTAAAATGTTTAAATGTATCAGAAGCTATAAACACAGTCTCAGGACCTATGGTTAATTGCATATCTATGGAGATGCAGGACACTTATCTATGATAGCCTACTGCTTCACCCAAATCCCTGTGTCACTACACAGACTGTACAGTGGACTTTTGGGGTGCCTACTCTTTAATGTGAGTGATTACCCATAAGCACAAGAAGCACTTGCTTCAGGAAAAGATGACTAGAATGGATGCACTCTATTTTATAGTTACATGAGCCAAGAAATTCCACTTCATTTTCAGAGGCAATGTGTGGTTGTTTTGTTGTGGTTTTCTCTCTATTATTTGCAAGCAAATGTGGACTAATTGATTCAAAAGATACTCTTCATCTTCCAAAGCATATTATTTCAAAAAAAGGTCTATGTTTTTCTTCATTCTATATTTTTTGGCAATAAAAAAAGCTTAGCCAAGTTTGTAATATAAAAAGCTTAAACATCATTTTAAAAGTAGCTGTTAGCCGGGCAGTGGTGGCACATGCCTTTAATCTCAGCACTTGGGAGGCAGAGGCAGGTGGATTTCTGAGTTTCAGGCCAGCCTGGTCTACAGAATGAGTTCCAGGACAGCCAGGGCTACACAGAGAAACCCTGTCTCGAAAAACAAAACAAAACAGAAAAAAAACTAGCTGTTGACTAGATGTACTAGCTAAAGAAGGCAATGTACTGAATGTGAAATGATCTTCCCATTCCTATTTTGCCATAATTTCCCAGAGCAAGAAGCCTGATAACACATTGTGGTGTCGAAGAAAATAAAAGGCATTAATCGATATAGACCCAGCTCTTTTAATCCAACTCACTCTCTTATCTAATTGACAATAACTCACTGTCTTCATGTTTTACAGTAATCTATACTAAGTTATCCCCTCTTTATTTGGAAAATCATCTAGAGCTGCAGTGAAGTGGTTAGAACTCCCAAAAAGCCAGAGTTGTTTCAAAAGCCATTGACCTGATATTTCCCCCTGCACACAATGACCTCCTCATGTTCCCGTCTCTCAGGAAGGAATACTCACTGGAGAATAAAAATGAGGGCAGTAGAAGCTGTGTTGTGTTTTGTGCTCACAAATGCAATAGATCTTACTGAATTACGAATTGTAACTGTTAAAAACATTATGTCATGACTGAAGGTCCCATCCTCTAAGGAGGTTAAAGAATGTATGTGGATGACATCCAGCCTGGGAAGAAGAAGAGTGTGGTGGGGGCAGAATTACTCTCGCGGGCACGCTGAAGATTCCTCATCTTGTGGCTGCTAACTAGCCTACTGAGAAGGAAGAAGCTCTCACATTTACACTGGGAAATGTCTTTTGGGAAGGATAAAAATGATCATTTATTTCCAAATCCTGCCAATTTCCATACAGTGCTCTATCTGTATCATAGTCGTGGACCTGTTCAACAGGAATGACAGGAATAATTTCTCATCTTCCTGCTCAAGAAATCATCTTATTGATCTCCATTTTATTTTATTTTTTATTTTTCCCGTGAGTCAGCAGGTCAGGAAAGTACCCATTCCAGTAGCTTCCTGCCATTCGCAAGTCATCCAGAGTGTGAAAATGCCTTCAAACGTAACCGGAAGTGCAGAGCCATTTCAGCACCACGGAGAGTGCCTCTGCTTTTCTCCCCCACAGGCATTTGCCCTTCATACTGTGCAGGACACTAAGAAGAATTTTTAAAGTGTAACTTAGTAACGACCAAAAAATTTACCAATGGGCAAAAATCTTAATTTTCGGTACCTTTAAAATCAGACAGTGTTTCATACATGTTCATGGCTGCAACAATGTTCTTTTTTTTCATCTTTGAGATGGATTTATCTATTTTTTGCTATTTTTAAATACCTCATCCACAATTCCTACATGAGTTTAGGCTGATACAATGTCAGTAGAGTTCAATCCTGCACATTAAGAGTCCATTAGCATCAGTCCAAAAAGTACCCCTGATGCTGTTTCTCCAGTGCTATGCTCATGTTCAGTAGATATATGAATTGAGAAAGAATGGACATTTGCTAAATGTTTTTTTAAGTGAATGAATGAATGAATGAATGAATGCCTTGTTTATGATTTGTTTCAAAGTTCGTTGCACTTCATACTGCATAATCTGACTGCGAATGCAGGAAAATCGCTCCTAGTCTAAGTTCGCTTGCTTTCTTGCTTCATGTCCTTAGATGGAACTTACAACTTTGTGCCCTGAGAGCCAACAGTTCTCTCCTCTATGCTAAGGGGCGGAAAAGCCAGGCCACCCTCCCTCTGTTATGAGCCCCTACTGAGATCATGGACTCTGGAGCCCAACTATACTAGAAAGAAAAGCCCTGGCCATTTCTGTGCTGCCACCACACCCAGACATGGCTTGGTTTGGGAATTCCATCATCTATTAGGGAGGCCAGGATCCACCAAGGGCAGGGCCAAAGGTGAAAGAGAAAACAAGAAACAGTAATAACACAAGCTTTAAACAGATTTTACCTATGCTCAGCACACTGGGGTGACTTCTCGGGTCCCCTGAGTCTATTCCTCTCTTTGCCAATCTGCACAAACACACGTTTGGGCAAAGCATAGCCTCCTGGGTACAGGTAAGCAGACCCAGTCCTTAGCTCCAAGGAGGCTTCCAGGCTAAGGCACCACTCCACTTGGACTGTACTATCAGGCTCCAAAATGGGGGGGAGCTTCCAGGCAAGGGCTGATTTCCATTTCAAACTGCATTCTGGTACTTTGTACTCCAGCACCATTGGCCGATCAATATTTAATGCTTGGAGATTCTGACTCTGCGGGAGTCATGTCAGGGGACCCTGAGAGCCAATCTGCTTGAGCTTCTGCGTGATAATTATTCATGGGCTCCTGCCTCTTGCTCTTTCTCTAGCACGGCCCCACTCTGCAGACTCAGTGCCTTACTCAGACTCCTCTCTCGCTCGCTCTCTCGGCGGCTACAGCTGGACGCTTCTCCTCTGCCACCGCCACTGCTCCGCGCACATCCCTACAATGGCTAAAACAGCAATGGGTAAGAATCGCGCTTCGCTCCCCACCGGCTCTATCTGGGGCCATTCTCTCCCTTTCTCTCTCGGGGCTCTGAAGACATTAAGAGATATTTTATAAAGGGAAAGACATTCGTGACACGGGAGCTGGAAAGGTCGGAGGCAGCTCTGAGAGTAACTAAGAGACCAAAGGGGGAGGGGGTGTTTGAAAAACTAAAGCAAATGGTTTCTTTTTAAAATATAGAAGCAGGTAAGTTTTCCTCCGGTGGGTAGGAATTTTATTCTGCTTCCATATTTAAAATTAAAGTGCCCCTCAGAGGGGAGGGGGCTACCTTAACGATCTGTCTTCTGTGAGATGAAGGGACATTTCAGAAAGTGGTTTGGAAAGTCCTAGATTTATTCTGTAGTTTAAAAAAGGAAAATAGAGACAAGAAAGGGGCGATGTTGGAATAAAAGAGAAAATGCAAAGTCAAAGCGGTCCCATCCGGGCGGTTTGCGAGATGGGTGGGAACGGGGGAGGGGAGTGGGCACATTTTCTGGCATTGTCTCTCTTGGAAAAACCGCTAGTCTTGGGGCGCGGTGCGGGGAGGTAAGGCGGCCGGAGGGGTGGGGTAGGACCTTAGCTCCTTTGTTTTAGGGAGAGGGAGGGGAAACAAGAGGAAGGCGTGGAGGGCGCGGGTGGGCAGCTGCAGGGGCGGGGAAGCGTGCGCGGCGGGGAGGGGTAGAGGGACCTGGTTTCCCAAGGCGCCGGGGTGGGGTTTCTTTGTGTGTGATGGGGGGGGGGGCACCTGCAGCGCTGGGCACACTATGCGGACTGCCCCACCCTGTGCGGAGTCAAGCTGTCCCCACCCCGACCCAGCTCCACACCCTCAGTAGAAAGGGTGCCGAGTGGGGAGCCCAGCACAACACTGAAGAATCCAACCCTGGGGAACAGCGGAGCCCCGCCACGCCCCACGCCCCACTCCCTCACTAGCAGCCTGCCTGCCAGACCTGACCGCTAACCTCAGCAGCTCCACCCTGGCCTCATTGTTCTTCATAGGGCGATCCGAGAGTGGGTTAACACATTTTTCAGAACCACATTAAGTAGAATGTTTACACAGAGTGGCAAAAGAAAAAAATCAGAAAAGGGAAAGAAGTGGGGTGGGGACTATTCCTAACTCCTTAGATTTTGGGGGAGGGGAGGGGACGTTTGGGGAACCTAAAAGGATATGCAAAAAATAATACAGATAAAGATGTGTAAGGGTGATATAAAGCAAAAGAGGTCAAGGTCTTTAAGATGAGCCACGTGTAATTTCAATTTTGTGGGTCAGACGGAGCCAAATCTTTTGGGCTGGGTAAAACCGCAGGAGAGTCCAGTCTAAATCCAGGGCCTTCCTTCAGAAAAGGTCCTGTGCTTCTAGTAGCCCTGGGGTGGACAGACTGGGAGGAGTCTGCACTGGGAACCGGCTGGAAGCACCCCTCCTCTAGACCGGGCTGTGGATGCAGAACAGGGAAAAGGCTCCACCCTGCCCTACCCCACCAGGTCTGCGGAGCCCTGGAGACTCTGGTTCCAGTCTGGCTTCCACGAACTTGGGTGGGGCTGCTGAACAGTCTGCAGTCCGGGAGCCCCTCTTTCCAGCCCCGCCCTTCAGAACAGCCCCGAGCCCCTCAGAGTGTGCAGACACCTGGCTTGGCTCAGAGTCGCAGGACCAAGCCCCTCCCAGCGGATAGATGGCTGTGCAGAAAGGCGAGCCCCGCCCGGCCACACAAAGACGCAGCCGCGCCCTGCTGGGCCCCTGGACCACAGAGGTGACCCCTTCCCAGTGGTTCGGGAAGGTGTCCTTGCCCATGCAGAACCCAAAGACCTTTTTCCAAGCCCAAGCCCATGGCCTACTGTGTTCTGGGATAGAGACCCCACTGAGGGTCCTCCAATGGGGCGTGGCTCGGCCCCACCCCTCGCTGCTAGAACCAAAGCAGAGAGCTTGGCGAGCGTGCACGTGGCGATCACGCGTGGCCCCGCGCCAGCCCTGCAGCTCTCGCTTTCCTCTCGGAACTGGGCGCTCGCCCCCGCGGGAGTATCCCAGGAGAGGGTTCTGCGCAGTGCCCTGAGCTACTCTTGGCTGCCACAATTTGTTATCAATCCACTTGTCCGGAAGGGAAGGGTTCTGATGGGTGCTGGGGAAATTTTCCTGCTCTGTCTGTACTCCCACAGAGAGGTTTCAGCTATAGATGACTGGCTAGTTACTCCTCATGATAGAATTGTGATTACTTGGAAATCAGCATGAGTATAAGTCCAAGATTCACTTATCTCCTCTTAAATCTCATTTGTTCAAAAAGGATGCTAGTCCCTTTTGGTACTGATTAACCCCTTGCTACTAATCTTCCTGATCATCTTCGCCAACCTCCACCCTCTTTCTATATCCAACCCAAAACCAATTCTGTCTGCCGCTTTTCATTTAAGTTTCTATAAAGCAAATACATTTTGACTGCCGGTCGCTGTTTTGTATGTTCGTGAGGCTGGGGTGTATGTGCAGGTACTTGCTAAGGACAGCCTGTGTACCGGATGATGCCTAGAAAATTCTCCACAGAGAATTGTTTTCGTTTCAATGGGCAAAAATTACATATAACTGGAATGTTATGCCCCTCCACAAGAGGAGATGTGTGTGTGTGTGTGTGTACACATTTATAGATTTTTGCACGCAATTTTTATTGTTTTCCCCAAAAACTCCTCTTCCAAGTGCTTTTTGATACAGTCTCAATTCTACCCAGAAACAAGGATCATAAATGGCAACTGCCAACCAATGAAACTCACAACCCACCGATGACAGGTGCAAAGGCCCCTTCTGCCATAATTAGACTGCACTTGGGAATGTGAGAAGAGACGTTACCTCCACAGTGAAAAGGGTTTTGGGTTTTTTTAAATATCCTATTGCAAAGAGTGATCAATTAATCTGCAAGGGAAGTGCTTTTCTCCGGATTCATTAAACAATCCAGTTCGTTGGCTCTAAGTGCATGCTGTATCGCCCATTATCTTCACAAATGGGGGCATGGTATAAACTGAAATATAAACAAGTAGAAATAAAGAGCTGAAGATTTCATCAGCATTTCAGGGGGAATAAAGAAATAAAGGGAGCTTGGTAATCAACTGCAAATATCTAAGTCATGCTGTTTGAGCGGTGGTGGTAAGCAGGGCTATGCCCAGGGAAGCACATGTCAGTCGCTGGAACAATGATATATATCCACGGATCTGTGTTTGCCTGCACATGTTAAAAATCTATGAGGAAAAGCGTGTTTTAAAATGATAGTTAAGATCAAATGCTCTGTAGCTTAAAAAAATAAATTCTAGACTTCTATTTCATCAAAATTCCTAACGTTTTGCAGTGACTTACAAACAGATCTGTGGTAAATGTTTTATGCCAAGAGAAGAAAGATATGTGGAGGTTTTATATATATATATATATATATATATATATATATATATATATATATATATATATATGCTGTTGCTTCTTCATTAGACAGGTTTTAATTTTTATTTAAATTTTTATGGATAAAATTTTTACGATTATGGATAAATGGTAATTTGAAAAAAAAAGCATTAGGTCATTTGGCATGATATGCCTTTCATCAAATCTCTGTCAGTAACAAAAAAAAAAAAAATACTGCAAGAAGTTCCATTTTGTGTAGACTCAGGACATGCCCTCCCAGGATGTCATAAAACCAGTTTGTATAATAAAATTGTTTTCTTTTGTAATTTAGGATCAAAATAGTTACTTAGTTCTGTGATTATTTGATAGCTATCAAGCAAGATTTTTGCATAAAATCCAAATGACTATAAAATAGAAGTTGAATCCATATTGAGTGTCTTTTCATTGATAAATACAGTACATCTTTAGGGAAATTGCTGTTATTCTGTCCATTGATGTTTTTATTCCCTTAACTAAGATGAAACGTATGTTCGTGTCACCCCAGTAGCTAGTTGCTTGCAAAAGTCTAGATAAAACTGGTCTCCAAGCGTATGGCAGCTAACTGCACAAACCAGACCTGGGTGTGGTCAGCCCCACATGGATAGTTAATGCCCAGTTCCCATCAGTTTTCTTTTGTTTGTAGAAAAACACACACTGTTGTTACCATGCAGTCTGTGACACTGTATGAATGAGCTGGTCCACAAGAAAATGCTCAAACCCAAATGCTTCCAGAACCGAAGCTATTTGCTTCCTGGTTCTCACAACTGGGAGATCATGGAGTCTGCACTAACTTCTCACCCCACTAGAGGGCAATCAGTTTCTCTATGATTGATTTTAACCTGGCTTCTAACACTAACTGCTCAAAAAAAAAAAAAAGTTTTCTTTTATCAGAATCATTCAATTGTTGATTTAATAGAATAATTCCATGTTTTGCTCTCGTGAATGAGAAGGGTATGCACATCTCTACAGTGGGATGGAGATTATAATCTACAAATTGGCAGAGCCCAGATAATTAGTCCCTCATGATCTTTCTTTCCAGTTCTATTTCAGCATAATTATTATATCATTTATGTTACTTCTGGGGTTGTATGGTGCATAAATGGAAAATGTCAGTAATAATAGCAAAATGATTCAAGAACGGATGTTTTAATTTGTAAGTAAAGGCAAAAATAAAAATCATTGTTTACTGATTCATTTGTTTGAATATGTCCACTGGGGACACTAGTGTCAGAAGCTCCACCCTTAAAGGAAACTGCAAAAAAACACAAAGTGAGTGAAGCCGGTGGGAAACCGCGGTCCTGAGGAGGTGTGGCCAGCCTAGCAGCCACTGCTCTTGTCTTCCCTAAGGATAACTTTCCAAACCAAAGCTCATGCGATTCCCATCCAGTTGTTGTGTGTGTCCAACAATTACGATTTATACATGATATATTTATAAATATATGCAATTATACTTGATAATTATTGGAAATGACAAAATTTAGCCTTAAAACCTTGGAATAGTTTTATTGGTATAGAAAATAACTGATACCCATTTTAAAGAAAAAGAAACATAAGAGTATAAATTAATATTGATGATTATCAAAGAAAATTGTTTCAGTGTTCAATAGAAGTGAAATTCTTTTTTATATGCTTTACATAACTATAATTTACATTTAAGGTATTTAATACTATCATGTCAATGTGTTTCTCAAACTCTAGTTTAGTGCTCACTGCAGTTTAGATTCTCCGGGGTAAGAGGACTGAGGGAAGAGGAGCCTTCAGCTCTGGCAACCTGCACGCTGATGCCAAATCCGACCATCAAGTCATTACTGTTAGAACAGACTGAGGGTGTGCGTTCCCCCTCGTGGGAAGGTCCAGTGTTAGGACTTAAATCTGTGGCAATGGATTACAGAATGTTTCACTTCCAAACTCATATACATGGGGATTTAATTCCTCTGAGGATATGTATTCTGTGCCATCTTAATTAGATTGTTTAAAATATATTTATATTACAGGACTCAGCAGAAGACCTTCGAGAAAAACTGTGAGAAAAATAAGAGTGGCTCTGTGCATGTGTGGGGGTGGTTGGGTCTGTGAATCGGACATAGCTTGTGGCTCAGTTAAGAAGGGATAATAAATAATATAATATTACTGATATTTACATATGATACACAGAACAAAAGTTAAAACCAGAACCTTTTAGATGTAGAATAATGAACAATTTACTAGACAGTTAACTCCATATGGGAAAGAAAGTAAAACAGGTAAGAATTATACTGAGGTTAGTATATGTGCATAGATATTACTTACCAAGTTATTCCAATAGAGCATTTCATCCTGGATGTTGCATGAAAAAATATTAAGAATTCACTGGGTTCTAAGGAACTCCTTAGATATGACCCTATTTTGTAAAACAGATTAGGTTTGGTATGGGGGAGACTCATGCCTGTAATTCCCATTACTCAGGACATTAAGGTAGGAGGGTTTTAGGTTCAAACCCGACCTGGGCTACACTGTGAGACCCTAATTTAAACCAAATAAGTACATAATTTTTTCTGCCTTCTTAAGTCAATAAAGAGCCTTCATTTTTCAATATTAATCCTCTAAGAAAGTTGGTCTAGAAGGAGAATAGATAAGTCTTCAAGGACTATCATTAAAAAGATCATGTATCCATTTCCCTGTACAGTGAGTGGCAGGGCAGAGACATTCTACACTTCAGTAAATTCTGTCCTGCAACAATGGTACTAAACACACAATGTCTCAAAGACAGCATTAAAACCATGATCCCAAATAACAATTGGCCCAGGCAGTAGAATACAGAGACAGCCCAGAAGTAGACTAAGGCTATCTTTTCTTTGTTATTGTTTTCAATGGTCATCTCAGGTCTTTCCAGGTCTCTGGAAGCTGAAAAACCTTAGCTCAGAAGTTCTCAACCTTCCCAATGCTACTACCCTTTAACACAGGTCCTCACATTGTGGTGACCCCAAGCATAAAATAATTTCATTGCTACTTTATAAATGCAATTTTACTATTATGAATCATAATGTAAATATCTGCTATGCAGGATATCCAATATGCAACCCCTCCTCCCAAAAGGGGTAGTCACACACAGATACACAGGTTGAGAATCTCTATTTTTAGATTGTTATAGTTGCTAATATCTTGTTTTGTTTGTTTGTTGTTGTTGTTGTTGTTGCTGTTGTTTTATTTTTTTAAGAAAGGAATGCTAAGACAGCATGACAGAGATTGTGTGTGAATAGTTAATCCTGGCAGTTTTAGAAACAACCATTAGAGATGATAGAAATGTAAACTGGACATATGAACAAGAAAATGTTAGACCTGTCATAACAATTTTATTGCAGTGTTGCTTTAAGAATCATTTTTCTGGTACAGACAAACCGCATCTTTCAATCCTTTCATCAACCCCAGGTATTTAATTTTAATCTTTAGTTTATGAAAAAAATCAATCTAAAAAATAGAGCCTAGGCATCTACATTTAATAAAACTATTATTTCATAATTATCTTACTAGTTCAGAAGCAAGAGTGCAGGAGAGATCTGTGAGAAAGCTCTGACTCCCTGTTTGAATTTTTTAATTATCTTTAATAAAAGAATTCAGCCCTGTCATTTGTCAAGGAGACACTTGCAGCAGTAAAACCTGTGTTTATAATAACCCATTTTCATTAGTCATGATTAAAGATAACAGTTTGTGTACATTTGTTCTCGAAAAGCACTTTTATGTCAACGCAAAGGTTAATAAATGCATCTCGCGCTCATCATAGTCACCTGGAAACAGCATGTCTAGGATTTGTGCCTGACAGAAGGCCCATGTTATGCTGAAAACAGAACAAAACCCACGGCAAATTTTTTATTTACAATTTTGTTTACCTTAGGGAAATTATAAGTTCCCAAATATTTCTTTTGCTAAAAAGTAGATGATTAATGGGGCTGGTTTGTTTCAGTTTCCCTCTCTGCTGGCTGGTCAGACTGCAGCAGCTTCTGAGGTTCCCTCTTAGCAATGGTCCTTCTGCAACAGTCACGCCTGGGTCTTAGAGTCTGTGCCGTTCTCTCTGTTGTCCTAGAACTTAAGAACAACAGATTGTCCACACCGTAAGCCTATCAGTCCTCGGAATGTCCTTCGATCAAGATGAAGATAATTAGATGCAATCTTTCTAAATTTTATCTCCAAAATACATTTTACAACAAATATTCTGAAGTCTACACTAAATTTTGATTTCACCTTGTTTTTTTAAAAAATATTTCTCTATATTAGCATCAGTCATAAAGTTTAATTTGTATTGAATAAAATTGCTCACAGCAAACCTAATTGGTTTCCAGTTGCATTCCTTAGTAAACAGAAACCTAACTTCTATGGGGGAAAAAAACTAACTGATATATTGACTTAGAAAACAGAAACCAGGAAAGGCTACCTCCGGAATCAGGGAGCAGCAGGCCTCCTGTGTGGACCGTGGGCAGTCCTGGAACCTGCCTCAGCACACAATTCAACATGGAGCAATCTCTTTCACTCCCAGCACAAATATCTATCGCCATTCTGTAACTCTGATAGCAAGGCTCCAGCTGACATCCCTCCCAATAACCACAGTGCAAGCGTGAAAATTACCACAGTCAATTCAAGTCTCTGTGGCAGATCACAAGACCCACACTTCTGTCTCTTGAAAAATTGTTTCTCCATTCTCTTTCAGTCAGAGCTAATTCTTCCTTTTATATTTTTTTAGAAAAAAAAAGCAGATAAGCACAGATTAGATATTGTTTGAGTTTTGCTTGTTTTGTTTGGTTTTAACAGATGTCTCAGCAGTTAAGAGCACTAGTTGCACTTCTAGAGGACCCAGGTCCAATGCCCAGAACCCACATGAAGGCTAACACTTCAGTCCTGGGGGACCACATGCCCTCTTCTGGCTGCTGCGGGCACTAGACACACAGGTGGGACACAGACTGACATGCATACAAAACGCCCACACACAGAAACCAAATACCTTTTTTAATTAGACGGTATAATCTGTCTACGTGAGAAAATATTTCAAAAACTACTTTCAGTTGTCCCAAACATCCTTTTTTAAAAATCTTCATGTAATACCTGTGCTTTGGACATAGTATAGTAGTCATCTATTAAGGACCTAGAAGAATTTACTCAGTCGAGTATAAAGCAAGAAAGCCCAGGTACCCAAGGCAGTCGTAGATCCATTTCAAATAGGCTGCATGTGGATACAAAACTAATTACAGTTAGCACTTAGTCCTCTGTCCTAAAATCAAACAGGCATGAAGAGGAAAACTACATGTTAGGTGTATTTGTCTGCAGTTCAAAAGCATTGATAGCTAACGCCACTAAGAATTACATTTAAGAGCCCTTACACTAAAAATTACCTACTTTAAATATGTCAATGCCAACTCTGTTCAGAAGCCTGCAGTGTGTATTCTAAGGATATAAATGAGCCTGCTCCTCTCTCTTGGGTAATTTGCTATTTTGAAGATAACAAGATCTTATACATACTAACAGAATAGAAAAAGCAATAGCAAGAGTTACACCTGCTTCTCCCCTTTCACAGTTCTGACCAGTCAGTGCATAATAAAAACATGAGTTAGAAAGGCTTGAGATCACCAAGGGCTACAAGCCAGTTAGAATCATTTGGTTAAAATGTTTCTCAGGTCTTCCTGAGCATTAGAAAGAGTTTCTGTCCTGAGGGTCTGAAGCTGGTCCCACCAATTTTCATACCTAACAAGCTCCCTAACTAACTGCCTTGTTTGTATCTAAAGTGATTCGTCTAAGCAACTATGAATGCAACTAGTGTCTATCAAGTAACTGCCTAAATGCAAGAGCTGTGTTCTTTTATCATGAGATAGAATAGTATAATAGCTTGCTCTGTGTGTGTGTGTCTGTCTCTGTGTGTATATTTCTGTCTATGTCTCACTGAGTCTCTGTATCTGTGTGTTTCTGTCTGTCTCTCTGTAGTGTGTGTGTGTGTGTGTGTGTGTGTGTTTGAGACAATGTTCTCATTCTAAAGCCCAGACTGACCTCAGTGTGACTGTCCTTCAAGCATCCATGGTCCACCTGCCAGGATTCCATATGTAAACTACCACACCTGGTTAAGGGGATTGGAGAGGGAGGGTGGGTAAGGGGTAAATGACAATGAGCGTGTATCTAAAATAAGCAAGGAAAACGAGAGGCACAATCTGAATCTGAAGTCATTTGCTTTTGAAAGATACATTCAAGATAATGAAAACAGCTCAAATGGTGACTGACTCCTCCCGGCAACAGCAGGGACCGCTCTGAGGGCTGGCTGTCCATCAGAGCCCTGCCGAACAGCCTGGGGCCTTCTTCCTGAGAAGTAGCAATGAACTCACCTAAAGGCCCAGCTGTGTCCTGCTGCACCTAAGCTAAGCTACGCGTTTTTGGCGGAAGGAAGGTAGTGACCAAGAGAGGATTCACTCCTCTGAGACAATCTCTGGGCCCAAAACAGGCCCCGAGAAACAGCACAACCGGGACAAGAAGAAACAGATAGAACTCGACTCTTAGCCTTCTGTCCCGCGGTTCCACTGCGGGCATCGTCTGATCCTCTACCTGAGTCAGTCAGATCAAACCCTAATCAGAGAAAATACCCAGACCCATGCCCAAGCATACCGAAAACTTCCGTAAAAACTGCTTTCAAGAGAGCCATTAGAAATACAAAGCTGCCTGTAGTGAGAGAGAGCAGAGCGCACGCCCGATACCGAGCCCTGTGGAAACAGAAGCAGACCACACCGGGACAGAAACACAGCACTTCAGTTGCCCAATAATGCTGCGGCTGGACCCGCCTCTTCCACGTGGGGAAGAGCTACTGTGGGGCTGGGGTGCAGATACGGGGATTGCACAAGCAGGGCTCTGACCCAGCTCTGCTCACAGCCTGCGAAGCCCTGGGCAGGTTGCTCAATGGTTCTACTACAGGAATACAATCCTCACCATTACAAAATAAGGAAATAATGCCTAATGATGTGCTGCTCGCTGAGAGAATTAGGTGAGCAATTGAATACTTAGCACTTTACAGTTGAAAAAGAAATTAGTCACATTCTCCGAACCCCTGAGCCAATCATGAAAAGGCTAAATAAAAATAATTTAAAGATCAAACATCTCATTTCTTATGTTAATTTACACTAGTGACAATCTATTGGACAGTACTTGCAACTGTGGAAATGGTCACTACTCAATATTTTGTGTAACAGAAGGGAAATTGATATCCAATACAGTTGCTGGAGTAGTAAAATCTCCAAGGCAAATAAATTCATGTCAAGCGAGGCCAGTATTTAATAGTTAATGCATGCCATCTGGGTCAAAGTATCATAGCAAAAAAGAGAATTAAAGTAAAAGTGTTTTGTAATATTATTTCTGTCATATTTTCATGGCATTAATATCCTATCCTACTTGAACAGTGTAGGTAGCATCAGTATAATTGTGTCTTCTTGTGCCAGGAAAGCTTATCAACATCAATTAACACACACACATACACACACACACACACACACACACACCTCTTAAAGCACTATCGATCCATCAGTCTCCCCACACCCCAGCTCTCTTTCCTGCTCAGTCATCCCGACCCCCAGTTTCCTTGCTGTTGACAATGCTTCCCCACTTCAATTTCCAGAATCCTTGCTATTTCTCAAAAAAGCAATGTATAAAAGCACATGGCATATAAACAAGGGGTCGATGTAACTCTAGATGCACTGAGAAAATCTGTGCTCGTATTTACCAGTATGTTTCAGACGAGATAGTGCTTACAATAATCTACACATAATCTACTCAATACCGTGTCACCCTTACACACTATAAAAGCCAGATGATTAGATATACTTCTACTTTCTCATAAGCAAGGAATCCGTAAAAGGAGGAGCGTCACATGGGAGCACCATTATGGCTTCAATCCTCACAAGGTCATAACTACTGTGAAAAAGAACTCCCCTGGCTTTGAAAAGATGTAGCCATTTTTCCCCAGTTTGAAATCTTCAAGGAGAGTCTGAAGTGCCTCACGGAGTGCTTCACTTGACAATAAAACAAATAAGATGAAATTCTGTCTTTAGGGTGAATTTAAATTTTCCAAGTTGAAGACTGCCATGGAGGAATTAGGCCTGGTTACATCTGTTACAACTTTCCTGAAAATGAGGTATAAAAAATAAGCAGCATCCACAACTGCAGTGTGTGCTGTGAGCTGCATCACAGCTTAGCTCAGGTTCACACACACACACACACACAGACACGCACACATGTACACATCCGTGAGCGCGCACACAGACACACACTCACTTGCATGTCTCCACGGCACTTGAGAAAGAACACTGAGTTTTCGTATCCAGCTCTCACGGCGGCAACAATTTCAAAACTCCCCATTTAAACAGATCAACATTAGAAGCCATTGCTTCTGAGGAAACACCCAGCTATGATGCTCTTCTGTCAGATCATTACGTCACATTATAAACTTCATGACCGTGAAGACACAGACTGAGGATCATCAGCTAAGGTGTGAAGGAAGATTTCTCACAGTTGCTGTGGCTGTCTCTGAACACACTGTGACAACTTGCCATGCCACCCCCCAGCCAGCCTTCCTTGATCTTTCCTTCCTGTGAACTCAAGACCATCTTGTAACAAATTCGGCAACTGGCAATAAAGTCTCCTTGTACGTGTTTTCCTTTCCTCTTCCCTGTCATCTATTGTTCACCAGGAGCAGCCTCTCTGCCTTCTGGACTCTGCACTGTGAAATGCTTTTCCTTTTCATATCAGCATAAGACACTTCTTTCTCTTGTTCTCCAGTCTGCTGGGTGTTGATTGGAGCCAGGCGAGTTTCTCTACTTTATCTCCACTATAGCAGGTGTGCTCCTTGCAGAACTACTTAGGGCTGACATGCACGGATGCTTGCTATGTTTATCACTGTGACTGTGCCGAGAACCTTACACGGAGTATCATCTACATTCTAATAGGTGAAAGAAGAGGAGAAGCAAAAGAGGGTAACTACTGAATTTGAAATAAATCATGTTGACCCAGAGCGTATTTAGCTAATGAGGGTTCTGATTGTAATTGCTGGTTTTGTGGTAAGAGTGAAATAAGTAATAGAAGCATACAGTGAACTGCAAACAAAAAATAGTTATGAAATGGGGAGTCGTTGGGAAGAAAAAGTAGTTCATCGAGTAGTTCAGTGAAGGATAATGATGGAGATGATCGGGTACACACACCTATTTAGTAAAGTAGTGAAAGAATATGTTTTAAAGAATAGGAATTGTAAGAATTAAATTTCCACACACTTAGTATCCTTTTTTCTATTGCTGTAATAAAACACCTCATACAAACAGTCTTGAGGAGGAAAGGGTGCGTTTAGCTTGTTTACGGCCCTGCATCACAGTTGACCACTGGTGGGTGTCAGGGAAGAAGCTTGGAAGCAGGAGCTGATGAAAGACCGTGAAGGAGCGCTGCTCGCTGGCTCAGCCTGCATCGCAAACCCCTCACCCAGGGCCTCACCACCCCAGGGAGACACCCACAGCCATCATTACTCAGGAGAGTGCTCCCACAGGCTCATCCACAGACCAACATTTTCTCAATTGAGGTGCCCTCCCATTGAGGCAAGTTGACATAAAACCAGCCAGCACGTTCAGCTATAGTGTCAAAAATAAGAGATAAATAAAGTGTCAAATAATAAAGACCAACTTGGTGATGATTAGTCTTTATTAATAATGTATCAACAGTTCATATCACCTCATTCATGGCAATAATATTCGACCCCCATTTGCAGACAAACTCCCGTTCAGAAGGTATAATGTTATCTTAGATCGAAAAACTCAAGTTCAGAACGTATTTTGTGTTACCTAAGATTGACAAACTCATTTTTAGAAGGTATAATATGTCATCTAAGATTGGTTAGATCCAGAGCTGGAATACAAGTCGAGTTCCAGTTCATATTTTCTTCATAACTCTAGAGTACTATTTGCTTACCTCTGGTTATTATTGAGGGCAGAAGCAAGAGAACAAATAAATGTTCCCTTTTCCTTGGCACAATCAGCTGTCTGCTCTAAGAGGAGGTCACAGCAAAGACTTGTGAAACCAATCTTTTGCATGATTCCAAGCTAGTGAATCTCAAGGGGAGGAGCCAGCTCCGCCACACCCTTTGTTCCCTCTGCGCTGTTAACCGCTAACTAAACTCAGTTTCTAAGACAACTAACAAACTCAGCATCTGTCGCTTACTCATAAATGACGCCCCCCCCCCCAGCAACCAAAGGATAAGCATTTGTAGGCATCTGTTAACTGTTGAGCGCGTGTTCAGGGGAATACATGTGGGGGAATACAGGACACATTAGGAGAGACACCCTCTCCACTCTAAAAAAAATACACGGTTGAGGAAAAAATAGGAAACAACATAGAGAAAAGGGGGCCAGTTGGTGGGGTGCAAGCCTGGAAAGGGACTCTTTCCCCTAGAAGCCAAAGGTGCCCCGCAAAGCCTTTGAAATAGGAGCCTTGAAGTTTGAATGAAATACATACTTAGCTTTGGAAACCACATTACATTTACAAATGGTCACCACATTCTACTTGTTAGACCTTCCGTCTACTTAACCTATTATAACATGGCTGAATTTCAAAACTGTGAGCAATATTCCATCAAAAACCCGACTTTTGTGAAAAATATAAACAAACAAATCCAGAGTGAATAGAATGTAACGAACAAACATTGTGATCTTGGGTTTGTGCATCACCAATTGGTGATATTTTTATAATAGCACATGACCATGCCAAATATCAATTCACATTGATATATGCAAATCAAATGCTTAATTCTATTTTATTGTGTTTTTAACCAATGGACAGAGTATTTGCTGCCACAAACAAAATAAAATCCATAGACCAGCCCAGTCTCTCCCTCTAGCCGCACTAGCACGGAATCTTCATAGCTTAAGAGTGACTATCCGAGAGTCCCAGGTGGCGTGTAAATGCCTTATGTTTTATACATCACTTTCTGCCTGTGAGGAAGAATATCTGAAGCCAAAAATAAACTTTTCATGAAGCATTGGGAAGAGTGGGATTCGCTCTGAGCATTTAACAACTGGAAATCAGAGATATGGGTTCCTTCCTGAAGCATCTGTTGCATTAGATAGCATTCACACTATCACACACACACACACACACACACACACACAGGTATTATCAAGCACAAATATCCAGAAAGAAGAAAACATTGTAAGACAGAAATATGAACATTAAACTTATGTCTTCTTTATTATGAGTTGTCATAAAATCGTTTGCCTAACATAAGGTAGATAAAGAATGTTTTTACTTCAGAAAACAAAGTGTATGTGAAAGGGAAAATTATTCCATTATAAAATCTATTGAGTATTTACAAGCCAACTATAAGGGCAGCCAGTGGTATCTGGAGAGGTGGCTTGGTGTGCTCAAGGTCTGCGGAGCTTCAGATGGAGTCTAATGGTGGAGAGCTTGAGACCGAGAACAAGAAGGGGTGGGGCAGGGGCGGGGCGGGCAGAAGAGGGGCAGTGCGGGGGCGGGGTGGGGGCGGGGCGGGGCAGGAGATGGGCAGTGCGGGGGCGGGACTGGGGCGGGGCGGGGCAGGAGATGGGCAGTGCGGGGGTGGGACTGGGGCGGGGCGGGGCAGGAGATGGGCAGTGTGGGGGGCGGGACTGGGGCAGGGCAGGGGGAGGTGAGGAATTTGCAGTCATGAAAATGCCCTAAAGCTCAGCTAAGACACTCTCCACCTCACTGCTTATTCTCCCATCTGTAACAAGAAATCAATCCATACCAATAGTAGCAGCATACTTTCACGTGAAAGAGTAGGAACTCATTCTACACATGTACAAAGATAAAGAGAAATGCCATTCTCCTGACATGGAAAGTCATGTGGCTGGAAACCATGTGGAAGATAGTAAATGGGTGTGGGCGTGACGGGGGCTGAGCAGCCGTGAGCAGCACAGGTCTGGGCGCATCCTCCAGAGCCCATGTCCAGGGAGGCTCTCACCTTCGCCTCTCAGCTCAGAGGTTCCCTTCACAGGGAAAGTCTGCCCCAAGTTCCCTGGAGGAGATTATTGACTACAGTCGTCTACCATTAAGAAAAGCAATCATTTTCATTATTCAATACCAAAACCATATAATCAAGTTTAAAAACAGGCAAGTCAAATGTCAAATAAGAACACCGAATACGTTGAAAAGCTTCCCATTGCTGTGTTCATTGCAGCTCCCCTGTCTGTTTTCTACCCTGTTCCTGCTCCCACCCTCACTGCCTACCACCCCCAAAGAGAGAGGGGTGCCTATCTGAGTGGCAAGTGGTACCAGGTCTGATTTCCTTTTCGATGAGAAAATCACTAGAGAATGTCTCCTGTTGCTTTGAAGTCCGAGGCACTGTGACTGGGAATTCTTTTTATTTTCCCATGATATTTTTTTATTGATTCCTTGAGAATTTCCTATCATACATCCCAAACTTACTCCTTTCCCAGTCCTTCCATATCCACCATCCACTCTGTAACCTCCCCCCAAAAGAAAAGAGAAATAGATTAGGAAAAGTCTAGCCATGGCAGTTTTAGTGTGTCACGGTGTGTCACACAACAGACGGCTTTGCCCAGACAGCTTTACTTGAAAACATTCACTGCACTGAGTCACTGATGATTGAGGATTCCAACCGAGTGAAACCAGGGCCACAGTTGTCAAAAATCTGTGCTTCTCTACATAGTGCGCTGAAAGTAACTCTTTGCAATGAATACTTACCAACTGGACAAAACCAGTTCTTTAAAGCAAAAGAGAAAAACTAAAATGCAATAACCGTAAAACTCCACAGGACATGGAAAGAATCTGATCTTTTGGGAATCCTTATGGTTATCATTAAGGTTAACTGTGTGGAGAAAACCATGTGCAAAAGAGCAGAGCTACTCCTAAATCTTTCCAGCTCTCCTGCATTGCGTAGCTGGCTGTTTCAACCCAAATCCAGTCCTCCACAGCACTGTGGTCTCTGTGTCGCGTGCATCACTTACAGAGGCGTGGTGGTGAGAGTTAGGTTGAAATAACAGCACTCTTAACATTTATCACAGTATAGGCAAGTAAGTCCTACCTGTCAGCAAAATTAGCCCTTTCTTTAATTTTAAATTGTATTTTTCTCAACTTCATTAAGAAATGATTAGAAAACAAAATATATGTGTAAATCTATGATTTAATGTGATACTTTAACATATCTGGACACAACAACAACAAAAGACAAATCAACTCTTCCCCGAGCCCATGTTTACGTTCTATTGATATGCTTAGAACATTGACAATCTACCCCAGATTGCCAAGAGTATAATACCTTATAATAAAAATTCCTAAAATCACTTGTAAAGCAAGACGGTCCTAACCTTTGCCGGCACCCATGTTCTCTACCTGTGTTTGTGCACGTGAATTCGTTGTGTTCTCTTGAAACACAAATGTAGCAATAAAGTGCAAGTGCAACTGTAGCTCATAGGACTTGCTTTCTTTCAGAAAAATCTTTCCTGTTTGCAAAAACATAATGTATCTGCATAGACACTAAGTGCACACTTCTTCACTGACTGTCTAGCACTAACTCTGATGAGTGCGACTTGGAAATCCAGCCGCTGGCACAATGCTGAGTGAGTCTGTGTATGGGGTATGCCATACAGTGCCAATGGAGACTTTAGTGTTTCTCTTATGTTTGGAGAAACAGGAAATGCTACTCCTGCAGCTCATGCCTGAAATGTTTTTACCCTCTGCTAATGACTAGTAAGCAAACCTGCTGTGATTACAATTTAAATACAACTACCCTGACAAGAATTCTATTTGGTGCAAGTATCACAGGTGTTATTTGGCAGTAATACCAAGTTAAAATATTTTTATTCACAGTTGATAGCATTATTATCCACGACATGGATCTTTTTTCATGTTGTTGAGACCGATCTCACTATGTTGCCCTAGCTGGCTTGGAACCAGGCTGGCCTCAAACTCACAAAAGTCTACGTACCTCTGCCCCCAGAACACTAGGATTAAAGAGATGCACCACCATCCCTGGATACAACATGGATCATGTTTTCCAAATAAGGATGTCAAACTATTAAAGTCTGTGTGTTAAATGCCCAAACCTGAAGAAAATAATCACAAAGTGATTATTTTTTCTATCCAGTTAAAAAAAAAAAAACCCAGATGAGTGCTGGTCTATCTTCAGCAGACCTGCTTCTCTCTGTCTTTCTCTTCGTGACTTTGAAGAGTGTATCTCAAGGCATGGATTTTTTTTTAAAGATATACTCAGATCTAAAATAGTGACATGAATCCATTCTGACTCGGTGACGACATTTTGTACCAGTTCAAGTGGAAGTTTGCACGCAAGCACTTCTAGAACAATGCATTGACCTTCTGGGAAGTTCTCAGAGTGACAGAGGAGATCAATTGGAATGCGGCTGCAGATGCTCGCAGCACAGGCTGCTGGGAGCCTTCCTTAGCTTGGCTGTGCTTCTTCCCAACGCTCTATGTCCTATTCAAAAGGGATTAAGGAGGAAAGAACCTTCAGTGCTCACAGTACAGCTTAGTGATAAAATCTTGACACGTAAGCAAAAGCAAGCGCTTCTAAGATGTCTTTAAATCATAGTGCATCTTGGCCTCTGGAGACCTTAATATCTTTCCCTGGGGGAGTTTTTAGGAACAACTCTCGTCCCCCCACCCCTAGTCCGGTACAGATCTTTCATTAAACACTTCAGGAGCTGTAAGTAGTCAAGAGACACAGTGTGAGTTTCCCAAGCAATATAATACTGCTACTGCAGGGTGGGTCGGAACCAGCTCACAGCAGCCCATTTCCTTCCCTGGTCACTATTGCTGGAACCACGAAGCCACTAAATTAACATTTAAAGGCTTCAGATAATTTTGTAAGACCAGTAATGGGATATGCCGCTTTGATTCTCTTAAACACCCCTTTGTTTGATGTGAGAGTTTTAACCTACAAAGAATACTGGAATGCGTTGAGTGGTCAAAATGTGACTGTGTCAAAACCTCTCTGGCTGTGGGGACCACAGTCTCTCTAGGTAGGCATAGGTAGGATGAACTACCTCATAGTGCGATGAGTCTAATTTTACACTAAGCTAATTAACATTACGTCATCCTAGCAGAAATGTCTAGAAACATTACCTCATACCAGTGGTTTTCTAAAATACTAAAATAGGCCTTTAGATCCGGAGGTTATTTCGTTTTCCTTTTCAGTGATAAGTGTTCAGTTACATGTTCATCAATAAAATACTTTAATTCTCCAAATTTAAATTAATGTTGTATGGAGAAAGTGTTTAAGCAAATTCATACTAGCCTTTTTCTTTGTGTGGTGTATGCACTGTTCTCGTGGCGAGTGTACCTGTGCCTGTGTGCACATGAGTGCGCATGCGCGTGGAGGCCGGCAGTCAGTCAACTATCCTTCCTTGATTACTCTCCTCACTTAGCTCTGAGACAGAACCTCTCAGTGGAGCTGAAGCACACCCTCTGGGCTCAGCCTGCTGGCTGAATCGGCTCCAGGCACCGCCCAGGCTTAGTCCCCGCTCCCTGAGTGTTGGAGTCACAGGTGTAAGAGCTGAGGACCCACCGAGGCTCCTCAAGCTTGAAGAACAGGGGCTGCAGTTGGCGGGGCATCCTCAAGCCCTTTGTACCTCATCTTAAAACACCACAGGGAGCTCCTGAGTCCTCGTAAATAAGGGACTGCATATGTAGCTCAGCGGTACAGGCCTTACCTCTCCCAAATTAAGCTGTGGATCGATCGGATCCCCCAATACCACAAAAACTGTCCATGGTGGCACATGCCTACAATCCTGGCATTTGAAAGACAGAGCAAGGGGAGGAAAGGCTCGCCACTATCGTTGGCTACAAAGCCAATTCAAGGGAGGCCTAAAATACATGAGGCTCTGCCTTAAAAGTGTAAATAAATATAAATAAATAATAAGTTCTGGGATGAAATGGCACATCTGAGTGAAGCGTAAATAAATTGGCCTAAAATAATGAGAAATGGCGGACCACTGTGCTAAGTGCTGAATTCATACCCAGCATGTCAGAGTGAAGCCAAAATAAGCAGCAGGAGTCAGAATATGCAAAATGTGAGGACTTTAAAAGAGTAAAAAAATTACCACCAAGTAGCTGATTCCTACCTATGGGAAGACCCACGTATAGGGAAGGAAGCAGACTTGCAGACTGGCAAGGGGTGGCCTTTCTTAACAGTTGGGGCTCTTAGTCTCCATCTTTCCAGAACCAGCTAGCAGAGGCCCGTGCTTCTCACACCGTCTATCGTCCCGAGTCAGAGGTGGTGGCACACACTTTAATCCCAGCGCTCTGAAGGCAGAGGAAGGTGGATCTCAGGCCAGCGCCAGCTCTACATAGTGAAACCTCACCTCAAAGAAAAATAATAAAATAAAATACCTCTGGAACAATCTACAAGGACTGTTGGGAAAACAGGATCCCTAGTTAACTAAGCACTGAAGCTTCTTTTGCCTGGAAATGACAGAGTCCTTCTTTTTAAAAAGCAGTGTTCAATTACTGATTAAACTAACTGTAAGTCAGGGTCAAAGAATTTTGTTCTTTCTATTAGAAAGAAACCAGGACATTCAGTTTCTATAAGCCTATGAGCAAAAGACCTTGATTTTGATTCTGCAGTGCCTTACCTTGTCCTCTGTCCCCAGAGACCTTCCTAAAGAAGTGCAAGTTGACCCCATATGAGCATTTAGGGCTTGCCAGGAAACTCTCCCTATTCAACCAACAGGATCACACCTGAAACTCCCACAAGGAAAAGCCAGGAACTAGGCAGGCTGACCCCAGGTTGGCGCCAGGTCGGCCCTGGGCTGACTCGGGTGCTCCGCAGCCTAGAGCCAAGGCCAGCCAGCCCTCTGTGCAACTGTGCCCTTGCTGTCAGCAAGAACAAAGCCTAAAGGTCAGGGACTTCAGGTTCTGGTCTCTGACTCTCCCTAACTCAAAGCTCAGTTTCCTTTCTGGGTCTCTCTTCAAACCCTTAAAAATAAGAGCAAATCGCACTTTCCTCTCCGCCTATGCTTGTGATAGAGGAAGAAGTTGTTCCTAAGTTACGCTTTGAGCTCTTATTAAATGGCCCGATGACTGGTGTGGTTTTGTGAACTGAATTCTTACAAAGCAAGTCATCATTAAGAATAAGATGCTGTCCACCCATAGACGGAAGCTTCGGCATATGTATGCTCCATAATCATTGCAAAATAGTTTATCAATAAAATGATAGTTACAGTGTAGGAAATGAACACCAGTGTTCCAGGACAGACAAGTATCCCAGTCAGCAAAAGCAAGTAAACATTTTTCTCATTTGCTGTTGAA
Organism: Apodemus sylvaticus; assembly: GCF_947179515.1. Lineage (NCBI taxonomy): Eukaryota > Metazoa > Chordata > Mammalia > Rodentia > Muridae > Apodemus > Apodemus sylvaticus. The sequence goes on along the minus strand of NC_067475.1, from coordinate 164,360,885 downwards.
AATATTTAATCTCAATTTAGGGGGAGGGGTTGCCACACCTTTGATCGCTCATTTCCCAGATAAAAGACCCACAACTTTTATTATTATAATAGGCCTTAATCAGCACAGGAGCTGGGCCTCTACACCACTATAACCGCACTCTGTAGCTTGCGTGTTCTATCTGGGCAGCCCTCCATTGGAATCAGCCAGCCCTCGCGGCCGTTCTCAGGATGCACCTTCCTCGTGCTGCTTCACCCTCCTCTCTCCACCTTCTTCTCCCCTCATGGTCCTCCTCAGACCCCAAGCCTGCCGACCCCCAAGCCCTGCCCATCTCAACTCTGCCCAGCTATGGGCTGTAGGCATCTTTTTTCATTGATCAGGGATAACTAGGGAGGCCTAAGGGCAGATATCTAGCAATAGGATGCATAGCAAAAGGCCAAACCTCAGCACTCATTCTTCTAAAGCGCTTATCACAAATTCTGAGAAATAAATTCACACTTTTAAATACGTCATGTATATGTGTATATGACATATATATCATATATTATATATATATATGTATGTGTGTATACATATGTATGTCTTACACACACACACACACACACACACACACACAGTTCAGTAACCTGGCTGAATCAGCCTCATGGGTCCATTTGTCTTTGTCCCTCTGAAAACACCCCTGAGTGTTAGAGTTACAGGTATAAGAGCTTTTAAGAAGAATATTTTAAAGGAGATAGTTTCTGCTAAAGTAGTATGTTAATATGTAACATTTCCAGAACATGTTCTGGAACATGTGAAGATATGTTAGCAGGAAGTATAATACATATTACTCCTTTTCAAGTTGAATATTAGACAATAATAAGGACTAAGATGCAATTTTGCCCAGGATGAATAACCAGAAGGAATTTCTATAAGGCTGCCAGTTCCAAATTAAATAACAACAAAAGGAAATACGTGAAATGTCATATTAATGGTTACTCCCACATAGGCCAAATGAAGTGGAAAATTGAAAAATCTTAAGCCGTTTACTTCTAATTGTTTGGGTCTTTAAAAAAATAGTGGAGTATAACATCATTAATAATTTTTCCATATTTTTCCACTTAAATATATTTTCCACTTAAAGCAAGACACATACACAGTTGAGATGTATTTGAAAGCATGAGAAAAGCTAAGGGCTTTGGGCGCACACATTCAGATGATGGGGGGAGGGGCCTCTTCATGGGCTCATGCTTTGTCCTCTAAAGCAAACTAATCTCCATGGTACTTTAATCTAAAATAAAATCTTAACTAATTATTAAATCCATATATTCTTTTGAGAAATGGTTCCTGACGTTTCCACTACATCAGTATTTACTATCCATAGACCATTTACAGATCAAAAAGTATTGTATTTTCTTTCTGCAATAGCATCCAATCATCCCTCTGATTTGGCATCCATAGATTCAACCACAAATTAAAAATATTCAAAAAGTTATTGTATTAAACATGTGTACTCTTACTTCATTGAGATATTTCCTAAACAGTAGCAAAAAGCAAATAATTGTTAAACTGCTAGATATGTAGATAATTGAGACAGGGTTTCAAGTATATAAAAACGCACATACACATAAGTGACACATATAGACTGTATATACATACATGCATGCAATAATAATTAGTGAAAAGGAAGCCATGAATTTGACAGAGCAAGGCGAGCTATGTGAGAGGGATTTCAGGGAAGAGAAGAAGAGAGAAATGTCATCATATTATGAACTCAAAAACAAGATAAACTTTAGAACTTATCCGGGAGGAAGACACACAAAAAAATGAGGCTAAACACAGGTAATTGGTGGATTCTACACCGTTTCTTTAAGGGGCTTTGAGAATCCATAGATTCTGATGTCTGCAGAAGGTTGTCCCCCATGCATACTGAGGGATGACCTTTTCGGTAGCAGTGTAATCAATGGCTTGTGTGGGAGAAGTAGGGGAGAAAATGCCAAAGACCAACGGTTTATGAGTTTTACTTCATTAGTTTCTTCTTGGAAACATGTGGATGCTGAACTTAGAGAAAATCCCATAACAGTTTTCTGGGAAGGTGACTGAGGTGAGACTCAGTGGTGAAGCTCTTGCCCTGCATGCACAGGTTCAACACCACCACCAGGAAGAGAGAGACAGAGACAGAGACAGACAGAGAGAGACAGCAAGACAGAGACCTAGGAAACAATGGACAAAGAGGTGACACAGCATTACAGCACAGGAGAGAGTCAGACAGACCTGTATGAAAACCAGGGATCCCACTGGAGCAGCCATCAGAAGGTGCAGGATATATCCCACCCCTCTGAGCCTCTCCTTCCCCTATGAACATGGACCTATCTCAGCACCACTGAAATAGTTAATCAGGAAAATGTCTACCAATGCCTTCCTTAGTTCAGTGTCTGTGCTCAACAGAGAGCAACTAGTACCATTATTCACAATTTATTGTCGCCATTTGCATAAAATGAAGAAAGTTCAATTACTGTTCATACATCATTAGGTTAAGAGACTATTACTATATAATTATTAAACTCTGTGTGGGTTGAATTTTAAATGAATTCACTAGACAAATGCACCTATTTGTAAACATTAGTTAATAGCAAAGTCAACCAACCCACCACTGTAAAGGAATATAAGGAATCACCTATTAACTCCCACATTCTTGCAAATATGCATTCAATTCTACTTGGTATTGGGATATGGCAAAACTATTAACATACATTGATTCCAAAATACAGGAAAAGACATGATTGTCAATAGATGTAATACTAACAGAAAATAAGCACATTTCTCATGGTACTTCATATTTGCTGGGAAGTCCTTTGTTGCTACTTTAAAAACCATTAAAATTATTTGTATTCCCATACATCAACCCACACCTAATTCTCCAATCAAACCTACCCTACGAGCCTCATCTTGGTTACATTTTGCATGGAAAGTCTTCTCTTTAGCACCCTATTCAGAGGGACCTTTTACCTTCCTTCTGTGTTATTGGAAACCTTCGTCCCAAACCCAGTTATTTTCTAGCAATTAATTCATAAAGTTTTCTGTGCCTTCTTAGTTCCCTTTGCACCTAAGCCATGCCACACCACATCACCTCCTGAACTTTGATGTCTCCTTCACAAAAGAAGTATTGGTGGGGACAGTCCTAGAGAAATGATTTACTGTGTTTGTTCTACAAGTTCAAGGACTTGAGTTCAAATCCCCATAGCCCCTAGTAGCACACATCTATAATCCCAGTTCTCTTGTGGAATGATAGGAGATTGACAGGAGTCGCACATAAACTCAGGCCAGCTCTACTGGAATAGTCAGTGGGAAAATAACTAAGAAATCCTGTCTCAAAGCTGGAAGCTGAGAACCAACACAAGAGACTCTCTTCTGACCTCCATGTCTACATCTTGATGTGGGCACTGGCATTCACATAGAACAAGAGCACGAAGGAAGGAAGGAGGGAAGGAGGGAAGGAGGGAAGGAAGGAAGGAGGGAAGGAAGGAAGGAAGGAAGGAAGGGAGGGAGGGAGGGAGGGAGGGAGGGAGGGAGGGAGGGAGGGAAGGAAGGAGAGGGAGTTAGAAAATAACTCTGCCCAGTGTGTTTAGTGGAGCCCTACTCTAAATTGACAAGAAGGCTGACCTGGGAGGTTTTAGTGCTGAAAGGCCCTCGCCATTGGCACAAACTGGAGCTGTGGAAGGAAACCAGTGCTTATGGCCGAGACACACTGTCGCCCGGTACACTTCTCCAGGTCTTCCCAGGGGCTGGAGTCGGCTTAGTGATGAAGAACGCTCACTGATCCTCTCAGGGCCACATCGGGGGCTCACAACTGTCTAGAGCTCCAGGAGACCTGATACCTCTGGTCTCCCCAGACACCTGCACTCACAGGTACATACCAACCTCTGCACATATCTACATATAATTACAAATAATTATTTCAAAGTCTATCACAGAAGATTCCTGAAGGAAACCTGAAGACTCAATGCCCAGGCTTAAAATTCTTTCATTTTCTCCTCTTATTCAGGATATTTTCATGCTCTGGCACAAGACCCACAATGTTTGTCGCATAAGCATAATGCATGAAGGGAGCAGAAGTCCAAATGTCTGACCCAAAATCTATGAGCAAAATTATCTCCCAGGAAGACATACTCCCATAAGTCTTAAGGTCCAAATGAGTCTAGCCATAAAAAGGCTGACCCTAGAGTTCAGAGAGCGCCCTTCAAAGTACAAAGGAGAGAGAACATCAGTTCTCGCACACTCCTGCACACAAATGTTCCCATACTGTCTCTTTCAAAGCAAGTCCCATGTCAACAAAAATAAACACATCTTCTCTGCTTTGCTCTCTTAAACACTACCCAGTCACTTTTAGCAGAAAGGGAGATGGCTGTCACAGGCTGGCATCAAACATGCAGCAATCCTCCTGCATCAGGCTAAGAGAGCTAAGATAAAGGCATGAGCGACCACAGCTGATTAGCACTGATCAACCTTTGTAGGCCATGTGCATTGTTTCTGGTTGCCTACGAAATCCAAGACATCCACTTAAAGGGGAATTCAGAAAAACGTACTGTGTACACACAGGGTGATGCCTTGTTTGAACCTTACCTGAGTGGCCTGCGCTTTTATGTTGTAAAGTTTGGAGATCCTGGCCATGAAGCTCTTCCATATGACTCCCCTCACTGCCACGGGCCCTTCATAGCTTCTGTACAACATGTCTGAGCCCAGGTGATGTTTCCTGTTTCCACCTATCTTAGTCCACTTTCTATCCACACCCTTCCTCTCTGACTGAGAAACAGCAATGTTCTCTTGTATTTGTGTACATCGATAATGCCTCACAGAAGCACCAGCCCATACTGGTGATCCCACGTACTTGTAATGGAAATTGAATTCAAGTCACTGACAAAGGTGACTACAGTTTATGCAACCACTTTATGATCTTTCCAGAACTATTCTGCAAATTGTTTCATCGATGAGTAAGATATAGTCTGTACCTTCAAAGAACGTATAGCTTAACAAAAATTGTATGTGTGTGTGTATCAAAGACTCCAAACAGTATATACGTGAGCTAGCATAAGCCCACTGCCTATATCACCAAATTAGGAGTTAAAGTTCCCCTCTGAGTTTTGGGACAGAGGATAAAAACCATTCAGTGTTAGGATAAGACGTTGCTCATTGCTCACCAGTTCTTCCCAATGTGTCAGCCTCGGGTACTCTACATACTCCTCTCCACACGAGCTGGGAGACCTTACTTATATTATTAAAGTTCACTGGCGACAGGTAGGAAGAGTGCTCAGTAGAAATCTCTCCTTCTCTAGCTTTAACTTTGTATTTGTTTATGAGTTATAAAATCTTATACTTGTGTGTTTATTCTTCTTCTTAGTAAACTTTCAAACTACTTTAATCTAATGTTTGTATGGTATGCAGCCATCCTTTCGTGTGCAGGGAAATTGCTTCCATGGTTCCCTGGGAATATGAAATTTGCAGATGTCCAAGTCCCTTATTTTAAATGATAAAGTATTTGCATATAACCTATGCATGCCCTGCCCTATTGAAGTCATCTACTGATTACCCAAGATGATGAAAACTATGTAAATGGTCATTATACTATATCTTTAAGGAATATATATATACATATATATGTATATATATTCTGTATAAAATAATTTTGAATAATACTGGTCTAATATTGATTTCATGGATGGCATGTGCCTTTGCAGAAGCTATTTTTACTACAAATATGTTTGATCTGAGGCTTGTTGGATTCACGGCCTTAAGCCTGAAGATGTGGAGAGCTAGCTGTCCATGTCATTCTGCAAAATGTTCCCTGTATCCTACTGTATTCACTTACCAAAGGAAGCTAGCAATCCTAACATACAAAGCCTCCTTATATTGTTTTCAGTTTGTTTAGGGAATTAAATGTATTAAGCCATTGACTACACTATCTTCTGATAGAAATTATGACCCACACTCAACATATATGTGAAAATTTCCTCAGCTATATGTAAGTCAAGTAAAGAAACAAGCCAAAGGAAAATGGTTCTACCTTCTATAATTGAAAAGTTAATATAATTTCTCAGAATGGGCATTATCAAAAATGTCTGCTGCACAGAAAAAAGAAAAACACTGTGCTTTTCATTTTTAGGAAATAAGCAGATGCTCCTTCAGCAGATCGTCTGGATGTGCTAAGCTGAACTACGTGAAACTGACAATATTGCTCTTTGCATGTGATTGTATCATATTCTCACACACTCAACCCTGTGGCCACTGACTGGTCTAAAGTAGGGTAGGAGCTTTGAATAGACTGTCTTACTGATTTTTACCCAGAGCCCTCGTCTTTATCATTGGTCATATGTGACTTTGGCCTCTGTAAGGCTATTTCCTCACTTACAAAGTTAGTAATTAAGCAGGCTGATTATAGATTTTAAAATCTCTTAGAAACGTCTTAGCTTAGCATTCCTTGTCAACTTCTTGACATTATGGCGTGTCACCTACAAAAGTCGGCCTTGGGGAGCACACAATTGAGTTACAAACCTCATGCAGTTTTGAGTACATTTACAATTTTGTGCTGGGTTACATTCATAACTATCCTCAGCTACGTATGATCCCCAGTCTCCATGTTAAACATGGTAAAATACCTGTTGGATCTGTCAGCCTGCTAATCACCAACAACAAAGAAATCTGTCAGTAATGTCCAGATTCATCTTCTAGGAATTTTCTTCTTTTCTAAACACCATCCCTTGGGTTACAGAGATGATTCAGACCCTGCCAACACACAACTGTCACATTGCTAGGCCATCAGTGTCTGTTTCCTTATCTCAAGTTACTATACAAATACTCATCATTTTCTTCAATTTTCTTTAATTAATCTCACTCATTACATGACCAAGAAAGGTGACAGTGTCCCACCCTCTTTCCCAATCCTGTCGTCTGGAGACACCTGTCCTGGTGACCGCCATGAGGTGCTCCCCAGGTCTACTGGGCAGGCATATTAGAAAAGGAAGGAGAGCACGCAGTAAAGAGGAGGGGGGGCGGGTTGGGGCCAGCACAGTCTGATCTACAGCTTCTCCGTGAGGCCGGTACCCAGACAATGTGTCAGAGAGGGGGACATCCTGACCAGCTCCCCCTGTCTTAGTCAGTGTGCGTGGGAAGAAGGTGAGGTAAGAAAATGCACTCGGGGATTAAGAGAAAACAGCAACAAAGTTCCCTGGAGGAGACAACTGCTTAACAACCCTCCCCATGAGCTCTTCTACTGTCCCCAAATGAATGGCGGTGATGCACCATGTACCCCTGAGAATCTTAACTTACGAGCGGCGACTCAAGACTCATAGGGACAGTAATTAGAAAGAGCATGCGTCTGCGTCTGCTAATTTCATCTGTTTCCTTTATCACCGTTTTGCCTGTTTTCCTCTTCATTCCCGCTGGATCTCGAGGCCCTTTTTCCTTAATCTGACTCCCTTTCACTTTTTCATCTTCCTGCAGGCATGAATCTCAATCTCTGGGAAAGCCAGCCAAGCAGCCTGTCTTCTGCAGAAGGCTGTAATGATTGTTACATGGGCTTTAACGGGGAAATTTTGAAAATGAAGCACCCTAACCTTGAATCTTCCCTTCCAGCCTACAAGGAAAAGATGAAGGAGCTGTCTATGCTGTCGCTGATCTGCTCCTGCTTCTACCCGGAGCCACGCAACATCAGCATCTACACCTATGATGGTGAGTCCCCTGCAGCACAAGACTCCTAGCTGCACAATCTGCAGAAGTTGCATACATGTGCTTCCATGCAGTGAGATGAGTATTCTCTGGAGCCCAGTGTGGGTAGGCTGTGTCCAGACACAGGGTCTTACTGATAGCCTACTGCTCACAGCAGTCTGAAGTTGGTGCTAATGACAGCACATCAATGTCTTGTAAGAAGCATGCTGGCTTGTTATCAGCATCCTAATCAGCACATCACAATCTACAGAATGTCTAAGGTTTTTCTTTTCAAATGATGAGACACACTGAACTACTCCACTAGATTCCAATTTGCATGAAATTACCTTTCTATCTAGACTGCTCAAGGAAGAGAAAATCTACCACCATAGCCATTTGTCTCGGTAGAGTCCCCCATTTTGTGGGTAAATATAAGCAAGCTAATAAGAATAATCAAAATCATAAATAAAGTTGTGACTGAGGTCACAAGCAAGGAAGGATTAAGAAGAAAATAAAAAATACTGCCCATGATGATTCAGACTTAAAATTCCAGCACTTGCTCCAGAAGTCTGAAGCAAGAGGGTTGCAAGTTCAAGATTCACCTAGAGAACTTAAGACCTTGTTGAAGAAAGCTAAATAACACTCTGCAGTTGGCACGAGCCGACTTTATTTGCTAGGTTTTTGTTTGTTTAGTTTGCTGTTCTTTCTGTTGTAGTTTTGTTTTGTTTTTGAGACAGGATCTCTATATATAGTCCTGTCTGTCCCAGAACTCAGTGTATACAACAGGCTGGCCTCAAATTCAAGAGATCCTCAGGCCCTTGACTCCCAAGTGCTAGGATTAAAGGCAAGCACCACTGCCTTTAGCTGCGGCCGCCAGGTGACTTCACTGAAGTGCGAGGTGTCAGGTTTGCTTTATCCCAGTTGTGGTGACTGGGTTAGTTTGGTTTGGTTTCTGGATCTTCCCCTGTGTTGAGGACCTCAGGCAAGAGAATACATAGGCTCCTGGAACATCATTTACTCCCTCCTCCTAGGGATGTTGGGGAGAGAGCGGAACTTGTCTTAGCCTAATATCTGAGGTACCCAATTATTGCTCTGCCATTATCAACACTATTAGTATCAACCTCACCCAATTCAGCCAATGTTCAGTAATGAAATTAGCCAATTCAAAATGGAGTCACTAACTGTACCCGCCCTGCCTGAGGCATTTTGGTGCCTGATAGGTTCAGTTACTCTGCCTTCCCACATATGTAAAGATCCTATAAAACAGCCAGCTCCCAGCCTGCATGCCTTAAGGTCTGCTCGAGAACTCAGAGCAATCGTCCGCCAGCTCTGTTCTCACGGCACAAGCATTAGAAGGGCTGCCTGCCTTTCCAGAGCTCTGTGTATAGGTAAGCAACCTCCCTGCGGCCAAGCTTCCTCCAGAAGCATGCCGCACGCCCACTTCCTGGAAGTGCACTGAGCCAACAAATCAACTGTCTGTCAGATGTCACTATTAGTAGGGATCTGGCTGCTTCTTAAGAGACTCTAAAATCTGCGCTGTCACTGAGACCCGCTGATGGATTGATTCAGCCTGGTCCTTGCCTTCCCAGGACTCAGAGCTCTGTAGATGAGTCTTAAAATGATCTCCAAGGAGAACACCAAATGCCTGGGACACAAGGGATGGGGTGGCTTCTGATGCTCTGGGACTAAGAGGGGCAGAAAAGCAAATCTGTGTGAGCTGTGTGAAGCTGGAGACAACTCCCTGTCACTCGTCCAGCACCTCTGAAAACGCAGTAGAGACACTCAGGGTTCAAAAGTGTTCACTTGGCCTTGTATTTCTGTCTGGGTAGTAATTGTCTGAGCAATGTAGGGACAATGGAAAGGGCTCTTTCTGGAGCTCAAATAAAAAATCACCACCATATATTACTGTAAGAGATTCCACCATTGAGTGTTTGGGAATCCTGTGGGGATCTTGGAACCACCCTGGAAGGTACCAGGAAACATCTACACTTGAAATATTAGTAACACATAGCGGTGGCTTAATCCCAATAAGTTTCTGGTTGCAAACAAAGACCAGAGGGCATGAGGTTCAAACCAAAGCACTCAGCTATAAATGAAGACTGACCATGATGTTTTAAAGAAATCAGTACCTTTTCCTATATGTGAGCTATGAAGTTATAAATGTCCTCCGAGTTACTACCTATTACTTTTTATTTTTTTATTTTCTATATTCTTTGTTTACATTCCAAATGATTTCCCCTTTATTTTTAGATTATGAATGATAGCATGAAAGTCTGACAATTAAAATGTGAAGGTCTGGTGGTCTACTTGTGGTCAGTACATAAACCAATGACAAACACGGCTAGCAATTTTCTGTTTTTTGTTTAATTGACAATTAAACTTGAATGTGTCTACAGTATGCATGCTTTGAAATAGCATTGCATTTGATATATTGATAATGGCTAAATCAAGTTAGCTAACACATGCTTACCTCATGTGTTATCATGTTCTTAAGGCAAGGATCCAATCAGAGAAAGCAGATTAAAAAGGCTTAGACTACTGATAATATGGAGTTTTAGTTTACATTAAGAAAAATGTCATTTGTAAGAACGGATGGAACTGAAGATCGCTTTACTAGCATGGTAAGTCAGATTCAAAGAGACACATACCTCATCTTCTTTCACATGGTTTTATATATATATATATATATATATATATATATATATATATATATATATATACATACATATATACACATACATATATACACACACATATATACACATATATTCAAATACATCATATATATATGACATGAATGTAGGAGGAGGAACATTTGGGAAGAAGGGGACTAGGGGGAGGGAGGCAGAGAAAGTGTAAGGAGTGAAATGGAGTATGAATACAAACAAAGCACTAGGTAGGAAAGTTGGAAAATGTCATAGCCACACCCAACATTTTGCACAATGAGCATATGCTAATAATTTTTAAACATAAACCTAAGACAATATATCATCACTATAAATCAGACTGAACTGGTTAGGTTTTTTATCAGCTTGACACAAACCGGAGTCACTCGGGAAGAAGGAACCTCGGTTGGCGATTGCTCCACCGCGCGGGCCTGTGCACAAGACTATGGGCGTTTTCTGGACTGATGTGGGAGGGTCCGGCCAACGGTGGGCGGTGCTTTCCCTGGTCTTGGATTCTTGGATTGTAAGAGAAAGCAAACTGAACACATGGCACAGAAAGGAAGCCGGTCGGTAAGCAGTGCGCCTCGGTGGCCTCTGCTTCGTTCGCAGCCTCCGGGTTTCTGCTGCTCTGAGCCCTGGCTGTTATGGACTGTGACGTGGACGTGTAGGCCCAATACCCTCTTTCCTCCCAAGTTGTTTTTTGTCATGGTGTTTTGTCACAGTGACAGAAAACAAACTAGGAGACTCATGAGCATATTTTAATTATCTAGATGAAATTTTGTACTATCTAGCCAGCACCTGCCCAGAATCCGTCAACCTTGGCAGCCACATTACACTCCGCACTTACAAGGACAGGAATTCTGTCTTTCTGTTTCTGCCTTTCTCTCACTACAATGCACTCCAGGTTTATCTACACAGCCGCAAAGGACAATTGCTAACTTTCTGATCTAAAGCATGTACGCAGTTGCTGGGCTCCACGGCACTGGAGCCGGTGCCCGAGTTAGCTGCCCACTCAGTGCCCTCTGCTGTTCCTTCCGCAGACATGGAGGTGAAGCCCATCAACAAGCGCGCCTCCGGCCAGGCCTTTGAGCTGATCTTAAAGCCGCCGTCTCCCATCTCGGAAGCTCCACGAACTCTAGCTTCTCCAAAGAAGAAAGACCTGTCCCTGGAGGAGATCCAGAAAAAGCTGGAGGCTGCAGAGGAGCGAAGAAAGGTGACTTTCTCCATGGGGGGTCTATGTCCTGCTTGTTCTTGTCGTCCTTGTTTTGTTTGGTCTGGTTTGGCCTGGTCTGGTTTGGTTGTTTTGGCCTGGTCTGGTCTGGTCTGGTCTGGTCTGGTCTGGTCTGTTATGGTCTGTTCTGTTATGGTCTGGTCTGATCTGATCTGGTCTGGTCTGGTCTGGTTTGGTTTGGCTTCTTTTGTTTTCTTAAGACAGGCTGTCCTAGAACTTGCTCTGTAGACCAGGCTGGCCTCAAATTCACAACAGTTTTTAAGGTCTCGCCTTTCTTCCTTCCCTCTGCTCCCCTCCTCTCTTTTACACAGATACACACACACATACACACACACACACATACACACACATAATTAAAAACAAATATTTTGAAATTTTTCAGAGCAGTAAGATAAGATATGCTGGCAAATCTGTGAATTAAAGACGTTCTGTCTAGATGTGCCTGTCCCAACGGGCTGCATTTTCCTGTCAGGCATCTTTTACATAAACCATCTTTGAACTGTATTTTCCATTTGCTTTATCATGATGTATTTTAGACTCATGAGGTCACTATGAGTATCCTGCACACACAGTTCTATTACGTAAATTATACTTTTCTGTTATAAATTATATAATATGAATTATATTTATTACATGAATGAAACTCCCATTTTAATACCTTTTATGTTGTCTACAAAAAAAATCTGTCAATATATTAAGCACTATAATCTATTAATATTGTTATAAATTTAGATTTAAGATGGAGAAAGTGAGCTATTAACCCAGGTAAATGCACAAGACTTAACTTTTTCGTTGCCTCGCATGGTGCTACTTATAAACATAATCAACTGCCCTGCCTAAAGCCCTGCAGTGCCTGTTCACCCTGGGTGATTTAAGTTCTCATCTCTCAGCAGAGGCACCTTCTGTAGAATGAGCACAGCACAGCCCAGGAGCGCTACACATGGAGCACACACAGGCACACACACACACACACACACATACAGAGAGAGAGAGAGACAGAGACAGAGACAGAGAGCTTAGAAAGTAAAATCAGTGTCTGGTCCAAAATTAAAACTCAGATAGCAGAGTTCAGCTTCAAGGATTCGTGTGCTGATGGCTTTTCCAGCTATTGTACTTAATTAGCAGAAAATGGCCAAAGAAAAAAGAACACAGAGATAATAAAAATTAACTGGGTGTTAATTTATAAAACTTATAAAACTCCCTGAGGCAACTAATTAATGGTTGTTGTAAAACTCCTACATCCTGACAGCAATAAACTATTAACAGTTATTTAAACAATTAAATCAAACTGGAAATTGACTGTGTAGCTAATGGACATTGCCCAAAAGAATCAGTCAACATTTTGATACTCAGAAAAAAATACTTCTGGAATCTTTTTTAAAATGTTGTATGTCATCAAATTATTGTGCAATTTGGAAATTTTGCAGTGCAGCAATCACTGTATGGATTATGTTCAGGTAGTAGAGTTTTAATTAGGAGGAAGGACAGCTAATTAAGAGAAAGTACCAACTTAAACATTCAGCCATTGATTTTGTTTTTCTATTGGATTGTACTAACTTAATTAGCACTCGTGGAAAACTGTTCATTCTTCTTAAAGAGTCTTCAGCAAGTGATATATCTCACAGAGCATCAGGCAAGGACATGCAGACGACCTCGCCCAGCTTCTGTTTTAAGTATACAGTGTGCTTTGCCCCTGCGCTGACTTTCAGTCTTTACTATCCCTCTGCGGACAGTAGCCACTCAGATGAACAGCCCCACCGGCTGCTAGACCGAACAACTTCTATAAGGAATGGAAAAACTTAACATATGCTTTTTGAATTGATACCAAATAATTACTCAGATTCAACATTTTGAAGTATATCTCTAGAAGTCACCTCTGCATAGGAGTTTGGAAGCTAGAGGTTGTCCTTTCCTCACTGTGTTAGCAGGGCCAGCAGAGGACATGTTTAGCACCCATGGCCCCACACTCTTTCCAGCTTCCTGTAGCCGCTGTTCATCCCGTCCCTGTGACTTACCAGGCCTGTCCTCGCTTACACTCTGCTGTACTAGTGTCCAGCTCTCTCTTCCCAGAACTTGGCGTGATTAGTAAGAATATATTTATTTGCATTACTACCTATTGCCTCCATTAAAGTCCATGAAGGTAGAGATGTGTATTAACAGTATACTGTATGGCTACAAACCTTACTCTTTTAGGTGAATAAAAAATTAAAATTTAAAAAAGTAAACTTCCCATGTTAAGCTAACAATATGTAATCTATATTAACATTACAATCCATACTACCATCCCAAAGAAAGATTATAGGCAGTAAGTTTCCAAACAACATCTGCTGAAATTGAAATCACACGACTGACAGATATTTATCTAGGACATGCCACTCCTCACCCTGACCCTAACCAAGCTTCCTCTGGCTGAGGGACCGACAGCCAATCACAAGTGTACAGTGTACGGTGTCATATAACACGGAATCAAGCATGAGCGAGGGAACAAAAGACAAGGGTAGAATGCGGAGGTAGTAAGAGAGGCAGGTTCCGAGGCCCTGGGCTCGGAAGGTTCTGGTGTGTTTGAAACCCATCGCGAAGGCCAGGGAGGCAGGAGCAGGGAGCACAGGAGGCGGGAGCGGGGAGCACAGGAGGCGGGAGCGGGGAGCACAGGAGGCGGGAGCGGGGAGCACAGGAGGGAAGGTGAGCACCAGCGGCAGAGCTTTAAAGGACCTCGGCTCTGAGCTCAGGTGAAAGGGACAGCAGAGGAAAAGTAAAACCGCATCAATTCTTGGTGTGAACCAGTGCCCAGTTTTAAAGAAAATTCTATTTTTAAAGGGGTAAATTAGAGCGGGGGGTGGGGGTGCCACATGCCTTTAATTCCAGCACTCCGGAAGCAGAGACAGGAGGATCTCTGTGGTTTTGAGGCCAGCCTGGTGTTCAGAGAAAGTTCCAGGACAGTCAGGATCACATAGAGAAACCCTATCTAGAAAACAAACAACCAAAAAAGGTAAACTAGAAAAAATTCTGTCAGGTAGATAGGGAAAACAGGAGATTGTGATAGGCTAGAAAAAAATTTAAACCAACGGTTTCAGAACTGAGGATACTCAGAAGCAAACGTAACAACGTGTGTTTTGAAGGCTGTGATTTCACACTAGTGTCCAGGCGAGCTAGGGAGGAGCCGGGCCAGACTTCACTATGTGAGCCAGAGAGACATACTAAAATGTTTTGCATAGAACAAATGCTTCTAGATCTTAAAAATAAATAAATAAAAGTTTTAAAAAGCTGCTGAAATAGAGCTCAGTCACAGGCACACAGCTCAGGGCCCTGGGCCTGCCTCCTTCCCCATACATTACAAATTTTAAAGATTCTGCCCAGAAATTACACAACATTCACGTGTGTGCTTACTATTTTACTATTGTCATAACATTTTACTATTTTTATAAACAAAGTCAGTTGCTACTGCTAATCAATATCCCTAGTTATCTTAAGGTAGTAAGCATTTTCTCACTAAGCTGCCACAATCCTAATCCCAAGTAAGTACAGAGGTAGACTTGAGCAAAGGTGTAACGTGTGATTTTTGGTAGGACTTTGTACACACAAACCTACTTATTGGGGTGTTTAAAGCCCGTCGATGGAATCCAAAAGCCCTCTGTGGGCCTGGGGTCCAAGCTGTGCAGACAGGGCTCTCTGAAGTCAGGGCTGGAGGCTGCTGACCAAGTCTGATGTGCTGTGCATTAGACACCCACGGCGGCTTCCCAGCGTCCCAGGGCCCCTCGCACACACCGCCCTAGCACTGACCATCTGGTGGTGGACGTGAATGGCACTTCACAGACTCCTTCCAGCCAGAACTAACACTCCGTGCTTCAGATGATAACAAAAACAATAAAAGAGAATGCAACTTTTTCTTACTTCCTTTCCTGTATTAAAGCACCTCTGGTAAGCAGTGTCTATTTTTTGAAATTAAACTCTTCATATTGCAACTGGCCACATTTGGGAAATGACACTGACGCTTTGGCCAGCCGGGCACAGTGCCCATTCGTTCATCGTCCGCACAGCAAGAAGCTACAGAACGAGGCTGGCACACGTCCCCAGTGCGTGCCTCCAACACTCTGCTGTGCCAGCCTCATGACTAGGGGCTCCTCCTTCCCTCATGCCCCAGTGCAGGCAACCTGTGGTCTAACTATCTGCAGCAGACTACAGAGTCTAAAGGTTTCTTTCAAATCATCCAAGAACATGGGATTATTAGAATGTCTGCAGTTGAAACTATCTCTCCACTTAGTAACTAATGCTTTTGGGCAAGTCACCTAAACTCACCAGTCAGGAAAAGCCCACAAACATGCTCTCAGCCATTCTCATAGGGGCAATTCCTCAGTGGAGAGCTCTCCCAAAGCTGATAAAAACGAGCCAGCACACTCCCCTGTAGAAAGGACTGGTAAAATGTCCCATGTCACACAGTGGGGACACTACTCTCTGCAGACAGGTAAGGAGCAGCATGAGGGGCTGGCTGGCTATACCTGGCTTCAAATGTACCCAGCTCTCGCCTTGCAGGGACTGTGGTCCAGCAAATGACTTTACAAAGGAAAGCAGTTCAGATTAACAGTTCTGTCACTTAATACACTTTATACGTATTTGAAATATAAATTAGTCTTTATCATAATACATATAATAAGCAGACTGGTGAATAATAGATGTATAAGTAGGTTGGGCCAACTAAAACTGGCTTAAAACATTAATATTATGAAAATTGTATAAATTTAAAGACACTTATAAGCTTAATAAAACTGTACACTAAAATTGATTGAATTGAAAGGCTCCCTACTTAATCCATGTATTAACATCACTCACAGTGAGTTCTAATGACCTATGAACCTCTCTATACCAAAGAGAAGTGAGCTCCTTGCTCTAAGTGAAACACGGTGAAAGGGACTCCACCTCCCCTCGGCTTCTCCATCTGGGCCTCTAAAGCCTTAGCACGGCCACTCTCACCCCCGCCCCTAAGAAGCTGTGCATTTGTCGAGCATGGCCTCCGTGGGGTCAGAACCAGGTGCAGTTTACACAGTCACCGCACTTCTCACGGTGATGGCCTCAGTCTCGATCGGGAGAAGCCTCTCCTTCCCGAAATGAATCTAGGATATGTGATCTTTTCCCCCAGGGACATGTTGTAGCCACACAAAAGTACAAATCTCACCTAAATGCGGAAGTAATGAGTGGTTAATCTTGAGTCAACTATGAGCAAGCCCGGCCCGAGAGAGAGCACAGTTCCCATTTCTTCCAATACCAGGTCAAATTATGGAAACAGGTTCATCTCGATTTACAGTAGCAGAACAAAAGGAATCATAAACCAAGGCACTCTTCAAATATACTGGTGGGAACATGCAATAGGAAGGTCACAGCAACACAGAGAAACCTCTGTTACAGGCCTCACGCTGGGCGAGGCTTTGGGCTTGGTGAAACCTCATCGTCTGTTAGACTGCTATATCTCAGAGGGTTAAGTGATGTTCTCTAGCACATTAGGTCACACACAAAGAAGGATAATAACTTTTCAAAAGCCCAGAATGGCCTGAGACAACTTGTAATTAGGTTCTGGCTCTGCAACACTCCAGTGTTTCATACTGACTCTCCTCCAATCAGTTTGTTTGGACGGTCAGGCAAGTCCGTATTCTTTAGGGAATTATGAGCAGCAGGACTTTAGGGTAGTTTTTATATGGTGACAGTTTAGTATTCAGGAGCCTGTGTGCTTCATGGTCATACAATCTCCCACTGGTCGCCTCCTTTCTGTAAGGGAACCACAGCACACCCACCCGAGGCCTAGGAAACTCCCTGAGTTTCTTCTGTCTCGTTCTGGGCTCCCTGATTTACAGCATGAAGCAAATGACACATCCGCCGACTCGTGGAGAGGCATCTTGGAACTAAGGGTGTCGGTGTTTGATGAATAGTTCTGTAATATACCCCAAATGATGAGTGGACGCAGGAGAGTGTGTATTTCAAAGTCATGAACAACCAGTGCATCCAAAGTGTAGTCTTAAGTAGTCTTAAATCTCTTATGTGTGTGTAAAGGAAAGTGAGTTTTATAGACCAGTTAACTCAGATTTATCATCCAATTCATTTGTACAGTAATTAAACTCTTAGACTCAGTGGCATAAGAGATGCTAATTAACCTCTTTGCAAACTGCTCAAGGGTTCCTCCATGGACAATAACTCTTCTCCCTGTCTCGTCACTGTGCCTTCACGGGCTGCTCACAGAGTCGTTCCCGTGATCCTCAGTTCTTTATGAGGTTGTTCACAAAAGGTGTCTGCCAGCAATCTGCCAGTTTCCCCAACAGGGAGCTAGAGTGGCATCTCCTGGGGTGCCACATTTGAGTGACTCTCTCTTCCTTAACTCTACATCTTATCAGCCGGCCACTATCTTGCCCAAGCCTCCATTTCAATCCTCAGAGACCTCTGTGTCAGAAACAAGTGGTCAGGCAGGTTCCTCGGGGCCAAACACTCCCCTTTGAACAATTCATCTGTAGCAGCTTTTGCAGGATTCCATCCTTCACAGCCACACTGCCTTCCTTCTAACCTGCCCAGCCACAACACGCAGCAGGAACACTGGTTGAGCAGACCGTGAGAAGTTCACTCCACATGAAGGTGGGATCATGCTTCTGCTTATTGAGATCATGCAAGGCCACTGTTCGGCCGCTCGCGAATTTTATGCCATGCCTTTGCATAATTTTCTGAACTTACTGCTTATTTCCTCACTGATCTAAACACTGGAACCAAAACCAGTCTTCTTCCTGGGTAGTGCAAGTGCAAGAATGAGCCGTATTCGGGGAAGAATTGATTTCTCTCCAAGGAATAACACCAGAGCTGTTATAGGCAGAAAGAGCTTGTCAGCGAGCTGCAATAAATAGGCACTAAGGCTGACTTTCAGCACTAGCAGAATTCTGGAGAGTTCCAGAGCTCCTGGGCTGTGTTCTGGTGAAGAGTGTGTTTAAAGGCTGACTTCCAAGGCTGGGAAGATTGCCCCGTGAGTAACGCGCTTATTGTACAAGTCTGATGACGAGTTCAAACACCCAGCATCCATGTAACTATTTAGGCACCTGTTGACTGGGCCATCACTCCGAGGTCGGAGACAGGTGAGGGGATCCTGCGGCTCACTGGCCAGCTAGTCTACAAAATGGCAGGCTCGGGGTTCACCAAGAGAGCACATCACAAAAATAAATGAGTAAATAAAAGAGAGAAACAGTTAGAGTTACGTTTCAACACTAACCTCTGACCTCAACATACACCTGCGAAGGGGAGGGCACTTGTTATTATGCTTGTATACACACACAAACACACAGAGAGGGGGGGGGGCGGGGGGGGGGGAAGGAGGGAAGGAGAGGGAGGGAGAGGGAGGAAGAGGGAGAGGGAGACAGAGAGAGAGGGAGACAGAGAGAGGGAGAGGGAGACAGTGAGAGGGAGAGGGAGAGAGAGACAGAGACAGGGAGAGGGAGAGAGAGACAGAGACAGGGAGAGAGAGACAGAGACAGGGAGAGGGAGACAGAGAGAGGGAGAGGGAGAGGGAGACAGAGACAGGGAGAGAGAGACAGAGACAAGGAGAGGGAGACAGAGAGAGGGAGAGGGAGACAGTGAGAGGGAGAGGGAGACAGAGACAGAGAGACAGAGAGGGAGAGAGAGACAGAGACAGGGAGAGGGAGACAGAACTTAGTGCAGCAAGGTGTGGTGGCTCATTCCTTTAATCCTGCCGCTTAGAGGAAGCAGAGAGACAGACAATGTGTCTTGCAAAGAGTAGAGTGTGGCCTGCCAGCCCTAGACTCTCTGGGATTACTAAGCAAAAGTACAGATTCCTTGACCTCACTAAAGAACTTAGGAAATAGATGTCGCAGTTGGGTAGTTGAAGCTCTGCCGTTACCAAGCCCCTCGCGAGGACATTTGAAGAGAGCCATGCATCTTGCTGAGGTTACGAAGGCAGAGCTGGCCAAGGCACAGCTAACTACAGTGTCTCTGTCTCACTCCTGAAGGGCCACCGTGAGGAGTGACAGCCACAACCAGGCCTTTCTTCTTTTTTGGCCAAGTCATTAGATTTGTACAAATGTTTTCAAGTCTTTACAGAGACTTTGTTTTCTGTTGGTGACTTGTCTGCATGTCTGTCTGTACACCGTGTGTGTGTCTGGTGCCAGAGGAAGGCGTTGGGTTCCTGAACTGGAGTCGAAGTCAGTTGTATGCTGCCACGTGGGTGCTGGGTATCAATCCTTGGTCCCCTTCAGGGGCAGCAAGTGCCCTTTACCACTGAGCTATATCTCCAGCTCGAGAGGATTTGTTATAGCTCCTGGGAAAAGGGAAGGACAGGTGTCTAAGTAAAAGAAAAGGTGGATTTGATGAACAAAAGTTGAGCAGTTCCTATAAGGCCCACCCTACACTTAGTCAGAAACAGTAGGGCACAGAAAGGGGCAGAAGAGAAAGAAAATCCAGGCCCAGGCCATTCCTGGATACGTCAGGCTCCCCCAGGAAGCTGTGGTCCGCTGGATCATTCTAACACTGTGTGGTTCATAAATCCTTAGCTACATCCTATTTTTAAAATAATGAAAGAAAAGCCTGTCCAGATAGCCTACAAAATGGTTCCTCAACGAGGACTAATGTCATTTCTAAGTCGCTCTGTCCAAAGGCTCCACAGCTATAACGTCAGGGACGACTTACGTGACGCGGTGCTGAGGTCTGCGGAGCGCACACGCACAGGGTGGACAGTGCTGCTCACAGCCAGCGCAGCGTCAGGTCCAGCACTGAGTTCAGGCATCCAGAGCCCTGTAACCAAACGCTGTGCTTCCTCCCCAGTCTCAAGAGGCTCAGGTGCTGAAGCAGTTGGCAGAGAAGAGGGAGCACGAGCGAGAGGTCCTCCAGAAGGCCTTGGAGGAGAACAACAACTTCAGCAAGATGGCGGAGGAGAAGCTGATCCTGAAAATGGAACAAATTAAGGAAAACCGTGAGGCTAATCTAGCTGCTATCATCGAACGCCTGCAGGAAAAGGTAAGAGCGGCGGAGGGCGGGGCAGGGACCCAGGCAGGACAGACAGCCAGGGCTGCTCCTCCGCGCACACACACACACACACACACACACACACACACACGGATTGACCCTGCGGCCTGACCTGGAGTGAAGGAACCCTTGTCAAACACTCCACCAATGGCTCAGGAAGGCTGGTTCCAAATGTGTACGGCATCTGTACAAGCCGTTGTGTTGGAAAAATAGTAACCTGTACATATTTAATATTTACCTGATTTTATTAATGCTATAATACTTAATCTTAATGTAAAATTAACAATTATTCTTTAAAGTAATATATATTTAATACAAAGACTAAATTTAAAATATATATTGATCATAAGCCCATTTTCTCCATATAATAAAATCTATCGGGAGATCTGGAAGACAGCAGAGCGACTACTGCTTCATCTTGTTCTGGAGTCCTCAGGCCTTCATTAACCCTCTGGACATGTGCGCATGCGCAGCGCACTCACATTCCCTCTCCCCAAAGCTTGCCTTTGAAAAAAATGCACATTGTAGCTATGAATAGTTTTGCTTTGTCCGTTTCCAGAAACTGGATTAGGCTTGAAAAGTAGGAACTCTGGAAAAGATGCACCTATACATCTCACCATCCCTGCCTGCCCTCGCGGGGCTTTTCCATCAGGCAAGAGATAGTGCCATTGTGTTCTAGGTGCTGAGAGTTTACTCTCAAACCCATAATCCTCCTGCTTCAGACTCAGAGCTCAGATTGCAGGCATGCACCACAGTACCCAGCTACAGTCTTTTGAAAATATTACTTCCCAGAAGTCTTTTAGGTGAAATGTATTCTTCCTGAGTTTTCTGAGATCTCTGCCCAGAAACTGCTATAGGCTCCCACACAGAAAATAAAACGCTGAGGCCCTCAAAGATGTGTGATTTGGGCAGAAGCCAGGAGAGCCAACTTTAGATCAGCTTTTTAAAGTTTATAAGCAGGTGTGCCCTTGCTCTTCAGAGCGACACCTGTCTCTCCCGATGTCTCACGTCAGACCTTCGCTCTCCGCAAGTCACAGGTGGCGGCACCAAAACCGGAGCTTCACTGGCATCCGGGACAGCCACGCTCCCTCTGTCATTATCCCCTTCCGCTGCCTCAGTTTACAAGTCCTTTCTGGGTTGTTTCTAGCCTTTGCTCCGTATCATAGACCCTGAAAACTATCCAGTGCAGCTGCTGGGGTGCAATATGCTGATATCACTGCAAGCCGGCCTCGCCTTGAGGATCCGCCATTACTAGCCATCCAGGAGAGCCACTGGTTTTGACGTGTATATGCAAACCTACGGCTTGTCCCTCCCGGTGTTATTTGTAAACTAGTTCATAAAATCTGCATACCTCATAACAGCAAAACAAAAATCAAAGGAGTGTCCAGCAAACCTCCCACAATCAGGTTTACCTCACCAACTGGAAGCGTAGAACCTAGGAAGGAGGAGACCTGACCTCTGTATAGTGAGCAATTTTGTGTCTAATAACCCAACCAGCGAATAGATGCGTTGTAGCCATTACTTTAGTGACAACAGCAGTACACAATATGATTTAGCTTGAAGATATTTTTCCTTAAAAGAGCAAGATCCTTTCCCTAGGAGGCAATTTGGATAATACGTAAGCATGGATTTTAATCATTGCGAGTCACATGTGTTGTTACCTTACACTCTTCTCTTCTGACTGACATTCATTCTCTTGTTGTCAAGTGCCGTTGGTGTGACCAGTTACTACTGAATGTGTCCGATGAATGAATAATGAAGGGGAAGGGATTATACCCGGCCATTACTGATTACTCGAGACAGACCAGGCACTTCTGCCTGGATTGTCATGTTTAATCCAAAAGCCAGACTACCAAAAAAAATTGTTATTCCATTCCACATCTGAAGAACCTGTTCCTCAGAGAGCCTACTGCGTTTGACCAAGATTATAAAGCAAGCAGAGGAAGGAATGTAAAGACGAATGCAAGTCTTTCCCAGACCAAAGTGTGTCCTGAGCTGAATTTGATACTCTTTTTTCAGTCATCAAACACTGACCACAGCACTTGAGGCAATATTCCATGCTTCCCTCGATCCCGTGACCACCAGCATCCTGATGCAGGACTGCAGGACGTTTTTGAGCTCTCCCAACTTATTTCTGACCTTTCTTTTATACCATTGGCTCGTAACCATTAATAAGAAGGAAGGAACCTGACAGTGCCGACAACATCTTCCATTTAAATGAACTTAGAAAATGAGATTTCATAGAATTATCACCAGAGGTCATCTAGTTCCTGTTCTTATTATATTTGTTACCTACAGCCATTAAAGAGGAATTAAGAGATAAAGGCAGGAAAAGAAATGACCTCACATTTCTTGGCTTCCAATAAGAAATCTGTATGTCACAAATTTCAGAGGACCAGAAGTGTTCCTAAAGCCACCTTTCAAAGATGTACTGCTACATTTGCCTTGAGGAGAAGTGGCAGGAGAAATTGAAGAGATCCTTTTAAAAATTTTGAAATGGGCCTAGCTACTACAGATTCAGGATTTCTAAGTATACCTGAAAAACTAAGTCTGACATCCATAATGAAATAGAAATTACTAAAGAAGCAGATCCTCAGAGAACTCCACAGACACTGTCCAGAGTGAACTCTGTGGACATTGTCCTTAGTGAACTTGGCAGACAGTGTATGTAGTGAACTTGGTAGACAGTGTATGTAGTGAACTCTGTGGACATTGTCCTTAGTGAACTTGATAGACAGTGTATGTAGTGAACTTGGTAGACAGTGTATGTAGTGAACTCGGTAGACAGTGTATGTAGTGAACTCTGTGGACATTGTCCTTAGTGAACTTGATAGACAGTGTATGTAGTGAACTTGGTAGACAGTGTCTGTAGTGAACTTGGTAGACAGTGTCTGTCAGGAACTTCATAACCAAAGCCTCACAGCTACGTTCGCAGCTCTCAGCTGGAATTTTCTGATCACTGAGCCGTTCTCTGGCCAGGAGCACAGGCTGGTGACATTACTGTGTAGCCTACCCTAGCTTCCCCAACATTTCCATTTAAAATCACATAACACATCAGGAGTGTGCATTCCACATTGTGGCTATAAAGTTTCCAAATAGCAGATCTACCAAACTTCATGAAAATGTTTTCTTAGAAACTCAGAAGGCTTATCCAAATTTCCTTTTAAAGTTATCTGGGACTCAGATGGAGTCTCCGATTGCCTGGCGAGACTGTAGCTTTACTGACTTAAGAAGTGAAGCTAACATGGCTGCTTGCAGTGCTCCCCCGTGTGGAGTCCGTTCCTGCTTGAAGCTCTGTTGTCTTCCAGTGTAGGGAAGGTGTCTCCATCTTCCCAGTTTTCCACAAGCTCAGCTTTTACTAATGACCCTCTATCTTCATGAGAGAAGGACGCCAATACAGCTTTGCCTTGTAATAACAACTGGACAAGAGAAAAACCGGCTGCATCTGTTCTGATTTCCTTACATTTCCAAACACAACTTGATTTCTCTACAATGTGTGTGAAAGGCTCATTTAAACCAACTGAATTACTTTGAAAATCTTTCTCTAGAGTCAACGTTGTTTAGCTTTGGAGGAAGGACAGAGTATGTGACACTTTTTCCCATTCCTACCCCCTAAACCTAAAAGGCTAGAAGCATTTTCACACTGATATATAACTAATGTTGAATCTAACCAACTGCTAGTTGTATGAACTTGGAAAAGTTTCTCAACCTTCCCATGCCTTGGTTTCCTCCTCTGTAAAATGGGTATAACAGAATCTCTACTATGATGCTGTGAGAATTAAGGAAATTAATCTAATCAAAATCTATATGGTTATAGTTGTAGCAAACATAGGTGACAAATATTGGGTTATAGTATAAAGAATCCGGTAAGAACAGGCACCTTGACCTTGATAGAGCTTAATGATAAGATTTACTTTATAGCTGGTCAAAATCATTGAGAAATGAATCAAAGAAACTATCTGAGGAGAAAAGCAATTTTAAAATGTTCTAAGTAGAAAAATAAATTTTACTAATAATTAGCATTTCAAAATTCAGTTCAACAGCCATTTATGCAAAGCTATCTGTCTATGATCATCCAATGTAGAGGAATAAACCAAAAAACAATAGACCCACTTTTTCTCCATCAGCACCTCCTTAGAAGGTTCATGTTCCAGCCAAGACTAGTAACTTTATTAGTAAAAATTTCCTCATGGAAATAAATATGCACCAACCCCATGCAATGTTCCAGAATGAAGTGACACAGTTGAGACCTTATAGTCAACACAGCCAAAGAGACAAGAACAGGATTTCTCCTGTTTAGAACCGTGTGACTGCCTGACCCATAAAAGGGAAGAGCTTGGTTTTGCAAGTGCTTAGATGCAAAAGGCAGCTGTATTGGTCTGTGGTCTCATGAGAAGCCTTTACACAGAAAGGATGACCTTAGCAGCCTTAGAGCGCATGCGTGCAGCCTTACCAGCCTTAGAGCGCATACGTGCAGCCTTACCAGCTTTAGAGCGCATGCGTGCAGCCTTACCAGCCTTAGAGCGCATGCGTGCAGCCTTAATCAGCCGAGGTACAAGGCTGGGAACTCCAAGCATTCAAAATATCCTGAAAAGATGGTTCTGCTGGACTGACTAAGCCAGCACGTGCTGGAGAATACAGTTCAGCATTAGAGACGCTGCTGACGCAAGTTCAGACACTCACAAACAAGGAGTTTAGAAGTAGTGCCATTGTCTCCTTTCTGGATCTCAGTTTCCCAAAGTGCCCATGGGCAAGCACAGATTCCTTAAAATAGTCCGAAAAAGGAAGGAAAGAATTAAGATTATATGGAAACATCAGTGTCGTATGTTAGTGCCCATCTCTGAATTTATACAGAGGTCAATAGTCAATGTTTTCTTTGGATCTTTTTCCATTTTTCATTTGACCTTTAGATCATAGTTTGAAAAAACATAGTGTTGTTGATGTTGTTGTTGTTGATGATGATGTTGTTATTGTTGTTGTTGTTGTACAGGATTAGTTTCAGTTCCACAGTAAAAGGCTTGCCTATCATTTACAAGGTACTTGGCTCCAGGCCTGATCACCAGCAAAGGAGAGGTTGTATAGGATAATAAATAAAGACACTATATGTCCTGTAGTCTTCGCTACTGTGATGTCTCACATTTTCCTTCTGAAGTAAAAGAAAACTCCTTTAGGAATTCTTATCTTTAGGAAGACACCATCCTGGGTTATTTCAGGCCAAGCGTGTCCAGCAACAAGTAAGGTGGCTCTGTGAATTCTCGGGACCAGGTGGACTGACCCCTCTGCCCTTGCTATTTCTAGGAGAGACATGCTGCAGAGGTGCGCAGGAACAAGGAACTGCAGGTTGAACTGTCTGGCTGAAGCAATGGCGGGTATGGCACGCCCCTCCCATGGTAAATCCCCCTGCCTATATTATATGGATCATGCGATATCAGTATGGGAAATGTATGACATGGTTTAAAAAGAACTCATTATGGAAAACAAAACAAAAAACAGAAACAAAAATAAAATAAAAAATCAATGCGGTCTCTTTGCAGAATGTTTTGCTTGATGTTTAAAAAAGTACCTTGGATCTTATTTTGTAAATATTTACATTTTTGTTAAAAAATACAAGTATTGCATTATGCAAGTTATTTCATAACCTTACATGTCTTGTAACAGGCTTTGGATGTTGTGTCTTTCCACTCAAGTGAATTTGCTAGGTCTGTTCTTTTGAAAGCTGCCCATGCCCTTTTCATTCCAACTGAAAAATGAGGTCAGTAGACAGTCTATGGTGCTAGAAACCCACCATTGCCTAATGACCTAGATGACTCCATACTCTCTGAGCTTGACCGAGACCACACCTAGATCGTGGGTACGGTGTGTCCTTGTGAACCTTCACCTTTGCTCATAATCTGCTTCCTGCCTAGAAACCACAAAGCCAGGCTAAGGAAATCCACCAGTCACAGCACTTACTTCTGCTCCTAGTGGATTATGTGCTATACACGTGTTTGGGTTTTAGAAACAGATGCATGGGAAAACTAATCTGAGCTCAATCAGGGTGGAAGTGAAAGGCTGAGCCTTCTAACGCGCTGATCACAAACGCAAAGCCAGAGGGTTCACGCGGCCCGGAAACTGTTCTTCATGACGTGGGCTGACCTCTCTTGCTTCAGCTATTACGATGGAATGAATTAATTAACATGTCGGGTGGCTTATCTGTGGGCGCCAGGGGTGAGGATGTTCATTTTAAGCTTTTGCCTGTAGTACAAGCACATAATGCTGCTGAATATTTTTCCACTTGGAGACTGTGAGCTGGTTGTTGCATTAGAAACACAAACAAAATCACAAACACTGTGGACTTTTACTCAAGCTGGTCTTTCTTCCCCAGTGTAGGGCAAGCCTGCCTATAAACAAGACCAAATCACTCCATCTGTGATGCTGACGCAGTTAAGGGGCGAGGCAGGGCATTTGTGCCAAGTGTAAGAATCAGCAGAGACCCAGCATACATACCTATTGCAGTTTTGAAGTTGTTTCTCCCCAACTCCCAACTCCTGAAGGTTGCTGCCTGCATATTTACTCTTCGTCAGTGCTATCTTCTTGTATGTCATTGTGAGCAAGCTGTGATGAATAAAGAATTGGAGTTCTGTGAACTAACAACGGTTTGGTCTGGTCTCTCGGCCCTGTACACTCAGACCCTGGTGCTGAGATTGTAGTAGGAGGGCTGTTGGATTGGACAGTCTTAGGGGCAAAGAGGCAGTAATGAGTTTGGAGGATGCCAATGGCCTGCTGGTTGACTTCCCTTGTGAAGCAGCAGGGCACTTCTTTTCCTGCTTCGTTGGACAGGCTGGCACAGTGGGGAAGGCCTTCAACCTGTTCCCCTTAGCAACAGGCACAGTGAAGGAGACGCTAAAGGTCCAGGCTAGCAGTCCAGGGCAATGGAGCCTCATTCTGGGCGTTGTGGGGTTCCTGGCACCACCTCAAGTTCTCTCACGCTGCCCACAGGACACCCCCAGCCTGGGCCGTCTGTTAAAATGTGACTTCCCAACCGTACTTCCAAACCATCCTGCCAAGAAGCATACTGCACACATGGGCACAGCAGGCACACTGCACACATGGGCACAGCAGGCTTCCGCAGGGACCCAGATGGGTATTACACGGCCAGACAAACAGCATCCAGTTTGAGCAGAAAGTCAAAAATAATTGGAACAATGCAGATTTGTGAATAAGGAAATTGGGCTGTCACTCACAAGGTCACTGAGTAGGTTTAAGCCAGTGAAACAGTGTCTCCTCTGTGGCTTCGACGAGACTAGAAGTCTCTATGTAGACCAAGCTGGCCTTAAACTGTCTTAAATCTGTCTCTGCCTGCCAAGTGCTGGGATGCAAGGCTACACCGTGAGAACCTGTCTTTAACTTTTTAATTAAAAAATATATACAAATGCTTTATAAAATTTAGATTCTGGTTTGTAGTAGTAGTAGTAGTAGTAGTAGAGGTAGTAGTAGTAATAGTAGTATTTAGATTTGGTCTGTTGAGTATTATTGTTGTGTGCCTGGATGCTTTGCCTGCCTGTGTGTATCCAGTGACTGAGGAGGCGAACAGAAGCATCAGACCTCGTGGGATTAGAGTTGAAAGATGATTGTGAGCCACCACTCAACGCTCTGGAAGAGCAGCCATGCTAGTAAGTGGCTGTCTCAGTCAGGGTTTCTATTCCTGCACAAGCATCATGACCAAGAAGCAAGTTGGGGAGGAAAGGGTTTATTCAGCTTACACTTCCACGTTCCTTCATCACAAAAGGAAGTCAGGACTGGAACTCAAGCAGGTCAGGAAGCAGGAGCTGATGCAGAGGCCATGGAGGGATGTTTCTTACTGGCTTGCTTCCCCTGGCTTGCTCAGCCTGCTCTCTTATAGAACCCAAGAACACCAGTCCAAAGGTGATACCACCCACAAGGGGCCCTCCCTACTTGATCATTAGTTGAGAAAATGCCCCACAGCTGGATCTCATGGAGGCACTTCCCCAACTGAAGCTCCCTTCTCTGTGATAACTCCAGCCTGTGTCAAGTTGACACACACAACCTGCCAGTACAGTGGCAGTTCTCTCCAGCCCTATCAACATGCTTCGGGATGCTGGCAGTCCTGACCAGTGCAGGGCAAGATCGGTTTTCATTAAACTGACCTGAGTTTACACAGGTCAGTAGGAACGTGTGTCCATGAATAACCATAAGCTCAAAGCTTAATTTGACCCCAACACAGTAAGTGTGAGAAACAGGAATTACAGCCCAGTCCCACTTCCTAATGTTTAAGAACAAGAAAAAGGAAAGGAAAGGAAAGGAAAGGAAAGGAAAGGAAAGGAAAGGAAAGGAAAGGAAAGGAAAGGAAAAAGTCAGGCCACAGAGAGGTGAGTGACCACCCCAGTCCAATGCCTGCCAGGCCAGCACTAGTTGTACTAGGCAGTACTAGATATTCTCCAGCAAACACCTGCCCAATCCCATTTCTCTGCTGAAGACAGAGGTCACCCTAGACCAGCCATTCTCCTAGTCATCCTGAGGGCTTGTAAGGACAGGATGCTCACTCGCCTGGGATGCATTAGGCCTCAGATTTATCTTCAGCCCTGGAAAATAAAGGGAAACAAAACCAGGGTTGCTGACCCTGACCCCTAGAATTTACCGCTAAGCTCAGTACCCTGCTACCACATTCTCCCCATATAAACAGGCTGCTCCAACTGGGCGGAGCAGGCCCACTGGCTGCTACGCAAAGGGGATCTGGATCCATCGTGTCACGTTCCATGACGATCAGGGGATGAAGGAAGCTCATGTAATCCTGTCCAAATGGTAGGTGGAGGGTGGAAGGAAGCTGAGGAAGGACAATAAAGTCCTGCCTGCTGGGAATGAAAGCGCTGCCCAGGTAGAGTGTGGGAGAGGCGGGGGTGGGGGACCAACGGCATCGTGCTGTTTCAGAAAGACTTACAACCTCTGAAGGCTCTCCAGCCCCCTCACCAGCAAACTGAGGGCTATTTGTGGGAGGAGTGAAGCACCCTGTGCACAGCCTGAATCCACTTATAGATTTTCTTTAACACACTCTTGCTCTGGTGAGTGTTATGTTTAAATTGTGTAAATGCTGCTGAAATGTTCTGTGAAAATTCACAAAATCCCATTGATCTGATGAGTCACTCCTCTCTCCTGTGCCTTCTACACCCAAAATGTACCAAACAGCCTCATGTCAGCAAATACTGCTTTCTCCTCCAGAGCCTGACGTGCCAGAAAAGCTACTAGAACTGCACAAACACCTAGGACAGTCAAGAAAGAGGTTTTGTTTTACTTCATGGTCTTGAAGACTTCAGCCTGTGTTGTTGGATTCCTTTACGCTAGGGCCCATGGAAAAGCAGCGTATAACAGCAGCTGTGTGAGACAGAACAGTATTACTCACCTGGCGGGGGAGAGAAAGAGGGAAGAGTGAGGGAAGGGTAAAGGAAGAAGGGAGGACAGGAGGGAGGGGAAGGGAAGATGGGGAAGGAGGGAGAGAGAGATCTCACGGGCCCAATTTGTGTCAGGACCAAGCTTTTAACACAAGGAGCAGTCCAGTATCTGCTCAAACCTAAGCATCTGCCTATGGGTTCTTCACAACATTCTTCACTTGTCAGTGGAGAAAACAGTGTAAACGCACCGGCAGGCGTGACTGCACCATCCACTAATCTGCTGAGGAAGACAACATGGAGTCCTTGGCTTGAACAACCAGCACAAACACCCCAGACTAGTTGCAGGAAAATGGAAGGCAAATGCAGAGCTCAAAATAAACCCTGCACACCCCAGAGCTCCCGTGGACTCTTCTCTGTGCCCGTTAGCATCTCCGACGCCATCACATCCTCCCTCGTCCCGTGCTTAGGAACACTGCTGAGGCAAGGCCCACCCCTGTCCTCTCAGACCCTTACTGCCTCCTCCTGCCACACCTCTGCTCCAGTCTGCAGCCACCTCTGCACCCCGGTCTGGTCCGTCAGCGGCGTCGCTGCCCTCCTCTTCGTGTACAGGCTGACGATGAAGTATTCCATGTGTCCCTCTTTCCCCCAGAATGCCGCCCCTCGCACTTTGACTCATGGGACTTGATCTTTCAGACCCCCATGCCCGTGCCATGGTCAGCATAGAATATGTTCACTACAACTCAAGCCATGATCAAAGTCTAGGTTGGACTGTGATCTTAAAATGTTTTTATCAAGCCGGGTGGTGGTGGCGCACGCCTGTAATCCCAGCACTCTGGGAGGCAGAGGCAGGCGAATTTCTGAGTTCGAGGCCAGCCTGGTGTACAAGAGTGAGTTCCAGGACAGCCAGGGCTACACAGAGAAACCCTGTCTCGTAAAAAAAAAAAAAAAAAAAAAAAAAGAAGAAGAAGTTTAAGCTGGGAGCTGAGAAGATGGCTCAGTATGTAAATGACTTACTGCCAAACCTGAGGACCTAGTTCAGTCTCCAAGAGCCACTCAAGGAGGGAACCAACTCCCCAGTTAAAAAAACGTTTTTATCACAATAAATTAAAATCACAATATTTTATTTGCTACCCCCGTGACATACCTGACATGGGTCACCGTGGACTTACATCTGTGTCATTTCTCACTCTGGAGGCAAACAGAGCTGGCTTCGCTGGTCACTGTAGAGAAGGGAAATTGAAGCCTGGCTTGTCCAGCACTGCCTGCTCTAAAGCGTCCGCTCTGAAGGGGCGCAGAGCACACTGAAGTGAGTGCATGAGCCCGTCCGCCTCAAGCAGCCAAGAAGGCTCGGCCCACCATGTCCAGTGAGCTGCGTTAATGAGCACCACCCTGCGGTCACCACATGTTCAGCTCACGTTTCCGTGGGTGTCAACTAGAAAAACACCAAGTCCCACTTAGCCATGAGTCAATGTGGGGACCTCACAGCCCACCCCTTCCTACCTGCACCGAGACATGAATCGTGGTGACAGCCTGCCTTCATTTCCAGTTCGGCTGCATTTGACTGACCTATGAAACACACTTTTGTGTGTCTATGAGGTTGTCTCCAGAGAGGTTTGATCCCGTTTAAATACAGGCAACACCATCACATAGTCCTGGCCTCCCACACTAAAGTGGGGAAAGAGAAAAGAGGCTGAGTGTTCTGCCTGCTTCCTGACTGCAGGTGCGGGGTGACCAGCAGCCTCTGCTCCTGCCCCCGGCCCTTTCCCCATGCAGACTGCATCCTGCCTTCCGTAAGTGGCTTAGTTTGGGTATTTTGCTACATCAATGAGAAAAGTAACTTTACAGGGTTCTCTTGACCAAAGACAACTTTTAAAATCAAGTTACCATCCCACACACGTGATACTCAATGGCTGAGCAGGTGAACCTGAACAGGACACGCCCATACCCATGCTCGCTCTAAAACGAAGAGATACAGAGCATCACATCAATCCCAGGGATCCTGCCATCCCCTGGCCAGACCTTGGGAGGGTTGGAATACGGAAACAGTTTTTTATTCTGCCCCTATCCTATTCCCAGAGCCGAGAGATCTGTATGTGGGTACATAATCCCATGTGTGCATGCAAGCACCTGAATTGTCATGTATGAAGAGTACACAGGAAAATCTCACATGTCTGTCTTCCTTCCATCTGTTGGAAGTAGGGTCTCTTGTTAGCTAGGTTAGCTGACCCCTGAACTTACAGAGATTCTCCTGCCGCCTCCTCTTATCTTGTCATCAGGATACTGTGATTACAGATGACCCTAGGTGGGTTCTGAGGATCTGAACTCCAGGCCTCGTGCTTGTGTAGCAAGCACCTTATCCACTGAGCTATCGGCCCAGTTCCCTGCTCCACCCTCTTAACTAGTCTTTCTGGCCCTCTGCTCCCCATGGCTACATCTACAGGACATCAAGAAATATGCCCTGCTTGGCATCTAGCATCTATGTAACTATTTCTGCCCATTTGCTACCCACAAGACTGGAGTATCCAAGGGTCATTATGTTTTTACTGATTCCAGCAGAAACAGAAAACAGATGGCACCTTACAAAGACTAAGTAAGGAAAAGCAGATGACAGTTCTAGTAGAGGTGGGTGAACCAACTAGGGAAAGCCGGTGCAGGCTATTGAAGTTCATGGGCAGTACAAGCAGCATAAGCCCTCCCTCCCCAGCCAAGTCTGAAGGCCTAGGAGCTCTGTCCTGCAAATGGGCAGGGCATGGCAAAGAAATACCTCGTAGACTTCGTCCCTACCTAATCTAAGCCACAACACCATGTTAGCCAAATGCACAGCCAACCACACAGAACAAATCCAAGCCACAGAGAACAAAGAAGCCTGCGGGTGCCTGTGTGGAGAGCTCAGCTTCTGAGGCTGTGAAGGATGACCACAGACATTCTCAGATTGTTTGCGCTGTACCTGAAGGAAGATGTGATTTGTGACTCGATTTCTCCAATAAAATACGAGCAGAACTGACACTTAGCACTTTTAGATCGAGAATTCAAAAAAAATTACAGCTCAGCATGCCACACCCTCTCCTTCTGCACTGTCATTTGGAATAGAGGTGGCATCAACAGGGCACAGCCCTGGAATATTATGACATCTTCTTATCATCTTAGAGGTTTCTTGGTCAGTTACATGGTCCCCAATCCAAAAGCTCACAGAGAAAAGGGTAGGAATTGTTTCTCCGACCCTTTCAATAGCTTTGAAATGGTTTACTTGTCTTCCATTTTCTGTCAAAGAAACTAGTCAGAAATGATATAAATGGGGAGACCCGAGCTAAGTGAACTACTGAGTCCAGAGACTGCAGGGCAGGCTGGACTTCTTCCCTCGCTTGCTTTGATGGTGGCGACAATCACCAGCCTTCCTTTAAAGTGGAACAGGGAAACTTCACACGACTCTTACACACAAAAGCTTCTTATGCAGGACTGGGTCTGTACCTCTGCTACTTACAGTCTCCCATCACATCCAGTCCCGTGGGGGTCCCTGCAGGTGTCAGAAAGTGAATCCAGTGTAGAGATAAGAATGATCAGCCCAAGCAGACTTCATCAACCTGGACTAGACTCCAGGGCGTCTAGTAACAGGCCCTTTGTTCCCCGTGTAGTCAACCCCAACATCATTTGGGAAAATGTTTCCTGGTGTGATACAGTCGCTGTCACACAAGGAAATGTAATTACATTGAGACTTAACTTCCAGAAGACGGGTTGTAGAGACAGACTACCTGTACTAGCTTAAGGGCCTGGGGGTCTGACCTGGTCTCCGCACACAGAGAGTGCACAGGCCATTCGGTCTACTAGCCACCCCCAGTCCTGGCTGGGGATGCCTGAAGGAGCCTCTGGCTCTAATGGTCATTTAGATTCCTAGCCACCCTCCATCCTGGTTGTAAAAGTTTATTGCGCCCTGACTCAGCAGATAATGCAGATCGCCAGGCTATTGATTCTCAGCTCTCTGAATGGAAGAACAGGTTTTTCATCTTTCAGTCCTGTGTAGCTAACATTCCTGGTTTCTCTGGAGATCTCAGGGTGCAAGGACCTTTGTGCTGTGCTCCCAACAACTTACCACTAACCTGGGATGCCAGGGAAGGATTATTTAAGTTCATGGGTACGCCCCAAAGCAATCTTTCAAACTTGTTCATGATAAGGCTTACCTCATACCCTAAATATCATTTACATAAATGTATCAGCACGTGAAGCCAGACCACAGACACTCGGTGCCAATGCTTTCAAACTATCCTGCAACTTCATTGTGTGTTCTCCTCGACTCTTCACTCTTCATCACCCCCCATTTTTCTAGTTAAGTGCATATGTACCAAGAGACAAGGACATGAAGGGTCTCCTGGGGACTAAGTCCCAGCCCAGCAGCACCTCTCTGCGGGCGTTCTGCGGTTTGGCTTGCGTTTTGTTCACGTCCTTTCCTTGACTGACCTATATGCCACCACTGTAAGTCTTGCTGCGGACTTTGACGTCTGCTGCTCCTCCATTACTCTCTTAGGCTCCCTTCCCTCTCCTGGTAGCACCTCCTCTTCCCACATAATTCTTCAATCTCAACTCTGGTTTTCTTTCTAGTCTGTAGCCTACAGATAAGTGGGAACACCGCTTACTTGGCTGTACACGATGACCTCTGGTTCCATTCATTTTCTTACACATAACATCCATTTTCTTCTTCCCAAAAGCAGAATAAGAGTCCACTGTGGATGCCACATTATCTGTGTTCCTCTGTCGGCAGACACCTGTGCTGGTGCTATAAATTGTGACCAGAAGCCAAAAGCATCAATCTACACTGATTGGACTGGAGTGTTCTGCGTAGTAATTGTCACAAGGGTTTAGCAACAAAACTGGAACTTGAACAATGGAACTGTATTTCCTGAGACAGTGTTCAAACTGGAGAATTTAATTCAAAGTGCAGGAATAGGCAATGTGTGTAAAATGTTTAGCCAAGTGTGAGCCACGCCTTTAATCCCAGAGCTGAGGATGTAGAAGCAGGCAGATCTTGACATGTTCAAAACCGGCCTAGTCTGCATAGCAGGTTCCAGGGCATCCAAGGCTACATGGAGAAACCTGTTGTATTCTGTAGCTGCCTGCAGCCACTATGAACTGGTTTCCTGGAACAGAAGCTGAGGGATGGAGGGGAAGGGGTGAAAAGAATGAGGCCAGGATGATAGTTTACCAATTGAGGCCCCAACTTTAATGGCAGTCAGACCTTTTAACAGTTTGGGCAAGCCCCTCCCCCCAGACTCCAGGCTGAGTTCCAGGGAAGTCGTCTGGTGGTCCTTGTATCCACTGCTCAGGCAGCTGGGTGGGTCACCTGCTTAATTCAGGGATCCATAGACCTGGAGGAACAATGAACTTAACCTTCACTCTGAACTTCTCCACCCTAGGTAGAGCAGGATCCTGACTATCACAGGAATCCATGCTCAACAAAGGCTGGGAGAAGTTCACCTTGATCAATGTCAAGTACACTCTGAGCACTCTACCCTAGGATAAAAATTCCTGCTGTAACCTACTTCCCTATTATGCCCTAACATCAGATTCCTGCCCGAAGCCTTTGTCCTGGGCCAATGTCAAGTTCCTACCATGTGGCATGACACCCCAATATGTCTCTGTACAGCAACCCCGTCTCAAAAAAAAGACTACTAATAATAAAAAATAAAAGTTAAAAAAAATGTTAGAACTCCATCTGACCAAAGTTTATGGTATACAGAAAGCATTAATTCATTGTCGAAAATAAATAAATATATAGAAATGTACTGGCAGACACATCTCACTGACAGACCATACTGTGAATGGAAAACTGTGGGCCAAGCAAGTCAAGCAGGAAACAAGCAGTAATATCTGCTCTCATGTCTGAAAGCTGAGACAAAATTAACAGGAAGACATACAGAAAATCACTCCAAATCAATAAAGTGATCAATACACACACACAGAGAGAGAGAGAGAGAGAGAGAGAGAGAGAGAGAGAGAGAGAGAGAGGATAGCAAATATTCTTACATCAAATGCTGGTGTGCCCAGTTTCATAAAACAGCACTGCTTGCTGGATGTAGTGAGGTGGATAGGTCCATATGATGACAGTAGATTTTCCCACACCCCACTGTCTTGGACAATAGATGACCCAGATAAAAATACCAACAAAGAGACCTCAGAGTTAAGCTGTGCCACGCGTACATCGAATGAACTTGATAGCCATCTACAAGCCTGTCAGAATAATGCACACCTATTACTCCAGCACCCAAGGTTGTAGAGGCAGGAGGTGTTCAAAGTCATCTTTGGTTATACAACATGCTTGAGGCCAGCCTGGGCTATATAAGACCCTATGGCAAAACAACCACAAAAACAGACACCCACAGAGTAGTCCATGCAACAGCTACGGAATGAGCGTTCCTAGCAGCCAATGCTACTGTCTCCAAAACTGATCACATTGTAAAGGAAGTCTTAAATACAAAAGAAGCCATAAGATGTTTCTTGTACCCTATCAGATAATAATGGAAAAATTAGAAGTCAGTGGGAGGAGAAGATTCAGAAGTTATACAGCTAGGGGAAGAAAATTGAACAGAAACACAAGGAACGTCCATTCTGGAAGAGGAGCACAGCTCTGAGAGTTCACCCGCAAAATGAGGAGAATGAAACTAAGAACCTCAAGACCCACCTCGGAGTCTCAGGAAACAACACGCTAAACCCAAAGCTTTAGGTGGAAACAATATAGACTCGTGTTTTATAAGAAAAACAAAAAAGTGACGCTCTGCCCTATTTCAATCCTGGTGTTGGATTTTCCCTGCTCATTTTAGCAAGTCTCAGAAGCTCTCTCTCCTCCTGCACCTCCCACTCACCCCCAGAGTCTGCCACCACCTGCCTCTGTTCTCACCTCCCCCAAAGAAACTGTTCTCAAACATGCTAATGAGCACAGCGGTTTCAACAAGGCAGACTTTCTGGATCTGACCCACGGGTAATCAGGCTCGCCCCAAACCCCACTTGCCCTACACGGCCCTTCAAAACTCATGCCTGCTGTCTGCCCCCAAAGCATCCTGTGCAAAAAGTAGTTTTGAAGTCATCTGTCTCCCGCTTCAGGGTTAGTTCCTAACTGTACCAGTCTTGTCCTTTCCTCATCAAATCTCCTCACGTATAAATGATAACAGGACAGCAAAGCTCTATATCCCTTCCAGTCATTGGACTCAATTTTTGAATAGCTCCATGGACCTATGAGCTTGCAGCCCCTCCCATGGAAGACGGAAGGTGTGTTTCTCCATCTGAATGATGTCATACTCTGACCAGTAGGATAACAGTAGATCTGATATTTGAGTTAGAGTTTTAAAGGTTCAGAAGTTCGACAGCTCACACTGCAACCCCTTTGCCCCCATGATCTACTATGACAGCATATCCTGAGGAAGCTTCTGGAACAAGGAGAAGTTAGTGACAAGTGGAGCAGACTTGAACCCAACAAAAGCCTGGAGCTAAGCCTGGCTGACCAACAGCCTGCAAATAAAGTATTCCAGAAAGTAAATCTCTGTTTAGATGAGTCATATAACGATGATGAAGACTGCGGAGATTAAGCAGGCTGGTGGAACAGGACCCAGAAGCATCCGTACATGAGAAACATTTGGTGACTATCACTTACTAATATGCTTAACTCTACTATAATTTGTTTGCTGAGCTGCTTTTATTCATTGAACCGTAATCTCCTCTGAGACACAGTCTCTAGTTTTTTACTCAGTTCCTACCGTTTAACAAGTGTTCAGTACATACAGACATTCCATATGGGATAACAAATGGAGAAAATAAATTAATGTATTCAGATGAGAGAAATACTCACGAGTCCCCATCTTCTCTCATTTCTCCACAGTCTGCTTGACTTTACATTGTTCAGCCTTGACTTAAGCTTTGCATATTGCAAAGGACCATTTTTAATTGATTTCGTTTTATATGTATGTGAGTGTTCTGCCCGCAGGTATGTCTATGTACCTTGTCCATGCTTGGTACCTTCTGGGGGTCTTCTGGAACTGGAGTTATGGAGAGTCGTAAACCACCATGTGGGTGCTGGGAATTGAACCTGGGTACTCTGCAAGAACAAGTGCTCTTCTCCGCGGGGCCCTCTCTCTAGCCCACAAAGGACTATTTTAAATTATAGGAAAAATATGCTCTGTGAAAAGTAGAAATCTCTACCATCCAGCTGTACATGACTCCTTAGATGGAAATTTAAGGCTAAAGTTCCAGCTACACCACCAAGACATTGCCAACCCCACTAAGCCACCTCCTGGGCTGCTGACCATCCGCATGTCACCTCACACAAGGCGAAAGCTAGACGGCATTTTAAAACCTCAAGTTTCTGATTGTTCCTGACAAAGGGGCATCTAGTCAACTAAGCTGTGGCCAGATGGGTGACACCCATGCTATATCCCTGTCTTTTGTGCTAACCCTGTGTACTGTCTTTCTTTAAACATCTAATCCTTTTTCTCTCCTGGGGACTCTGCTCCCTCTAAACACAGTGTCTAGGCATCTCAGGGAGATGCGATGAAAAGTCCCCTACAGGTTCCGATGCTGGTCCCACCTGGCGGTTCTATATGGGGAAGCCCTGAAGGCAGCAAAAGTGTAAACTCCTTTGAAAGGTTTTCCTTTGAGAATCAGCACTACAGAAGGAGGGAGCTCTGCTCACTCGGAGTCATCTAGGAAAGGATTTCCCCAGGTTCAGACACCCAAGCACTCAGCGGCTATTGTAGATGAGGTCTTAGAGGGGGGCAGCTATCAGCTGAGCCGAGATAGTCCACGACATCGTCCACATACAGAACACCGGAGGTGAACGATCATGGAAGCTTCCACTCAGCTTCTTGAGGGGAGCCTGAGAGGCCAAACGTGCGGAGCAGAGTAAGGTTCTATGAGCATTCCCTAAGCAGTGATGTTCAAAACCCTGAAAGATAAACAGTGGAGACCTCAGAAACTAGAAGATGCCAGGGCAGGCACAGAATGTCTGACAACAGCAGCAGCAGGCAGTGGGAGGGATCAGTTTAATGAGAGACCATGAGGACTGCATCCAATTACACTGGAGGTAGGGCTGCCCAAGCCACTCCCATCTACCACCGGTGCCACTGAAGGATAGGTAGTCAATGACTCTTCTTTCTGATTCACTGAAGCAATGAAGCAATCATTGCCTAAGACTCCTATCTTGGTCCATTTTGTGTTGCTGTAAGAAAATACTTAAGATTGGGTAACTTGGCCAGGCCAGGCAGTGGTGGCACATGCCTTTAACCCCAGTTCTCGACCCCTCCCTCCTCTGCCCCACTGCCTGCCCCATTCCTTCTGATGGTAGACCTCTGGAGGCCCAGAGCTGCTGGCTGGGACTCACTACCCAGCAACCACCAAACGCACCCCCCCAGATCACCACTCCCCTTCCATCCCTTCTACCCCTCCCTCCTCCTGTTCCACCACCCCATTCCTTCCGATGTGGTAGACCCATGCCACTTCTGCCACTGGGAAGACCCCATTTCCTGATACTTTCTAGAGAAACAGAATGCTGCTTGCATTCGCAGCAGCAAGGCATTGACCCTTGCCAAGTCTGTCACAGGGAAGACCCCATCTCCTGATACTTCCTGGAGAACCAGCTGTATGCAGGGCATCTGAGAGAAAGGGAATCCCAGGAGTTCAGACAAACAGACCTGAAGGACAGAAAAGTCACAGTCAGAGACAGCAAGACCAGCTAACACCAGAGATAGCTAGATGGCTAAAGGCAAAGACAAGATCATTACCAACAGAAACTAAGGTAACATGGCACCATCAGAACCCAGTTCTCCTTCAACTGCAAATCCTGGATATTCCATCACATTGGAAAAGCAAGAGCTGGATTTAAAATCACATCTCATGACGCTGATGGAGGACATAAATAACTTCCTTAAAAAAATACAAGAGAACATGGGTCAACAGGTAGAAACCCTTAAAGAGGCAACACAAAAATCCCATAGGGAATTATGGGAGAACATGGGTCAACATGCAGAAGCCCTTAAAGAGGAATTACAAAAATCCCTAAAAGAAACACAGGAGAACATGGGTCAATAGGTAGAAGCCCTTGAAGAGGAAACACAAAAATCCCGTAAAGAATTTCAGGAAAAAACAAACAAGTGAAGGAACTGAACAAAACTATCCAGGATCTAAAAATGGAAGTAGAAACAATAAAGAAATTTGAGATGTCTCTGGAGATTAAAAAAAAAACCTTGGAAAGAATTCAGGAGTCATAGATGCAAGCATCAACAACAAAATACAAGAGATAGAAGAAATAATCTGGGATGCTGAAGATTCCATAGAAAATACTGACTCAACAGTCAAAGAAAATGCAAAAAGATTGTAACCCAAAACATCCAGGAAATCCAGGACACAATGAGAAGACCAAACCTAAAGATTATAGGTATAGAAGAGAGAGAAGATTACCAACTTAAAGGGCCAGTAAATATCTTCAACAAAATTAAAGAAGAAAACTTCCCTAACCTAAAGAGAGAGATGCCCATGAATATACAAGAAGCCTACAGAACTCCAAACAGACTGCACCAGAGCAGAAATTCCTCCTGTCACATAATAATCAAAACACCAAATGCACTAAACAAAGAAAGAATATTAAAAGCAGTAAGGGGAAAAGGTCAAGTAACATATAAAGGCAGACCTATCAGAATTACACCAGACTTCTCACCAGAAACTATGAAAGCTAGAAGATCCTGGGCAGATCTCATACAGAACCTAAGAGAACATAAATGTCAGCCCAGACTACTATACCCAGCAAAACTTTCAATTACCATAGATGGAGAAAACAAGACATCCCATGACAAAAGCAAATTTACACAATATCTTTCCACAAATACAGCTCTACAAAGGATAATGAGTGGAAAATACCAACACAAGGCAGGAAACCACACCCTAGAAAAAGCAATAAAGTAATCTTTCAACAAACCCAATAGAAGATAGCTACACAAACAGAATTTCGCCTTTAGCAAAGAAGATAACAATAAGCAACAATCACTTTTCCTTAATATCTCTTAAAATCAATAGTCTCAATTCCCCTATAAAAAGGCATAGACTAACAGACTGGATATGTAAACAGGACCTAATGTTTTGTTGCATACAAGAAACCCACCTCAGAGACAAAGGCAGTCACTAATTCAGAGTCAAAGGTTGAAAAACAATTTTCCAAGCAAATGGTCTCAAGAAACAAGCTAGAATGGCTATTCTTATATCAGATAAAATTGACTTTCAACCAAAAGTTGTCAAAAAAGATAAAGAGGGAAACTTCATACTGGTAAAAGGAAAAGTCTACCAAGATGAAGTCTCAATTCTGAATGTCTATGCTCCAAACACAAGGGCTTCCACATTCATAAAAGAAACTTTATTAAAGCTCAGAGCACACATCGCACCCCACACAATAATAGTGGGAGACTTCAACACCCCACTCTCAACAATGGACAAATCATGGAAACAGAAACTAAATAGAGACACAGTGAAACTAACAGAAGTTATGGACCAAATGCATCTAAGAAATATTTATATAACATTCCACCCTAAAGCAAAAGAATATACCTTCTTCTCAGCACCTTGTGGTACCTTCTCCAAAACTGACCATATAATTGGACACAAAACAGGCCTCAACAGATTCAGAAATATTGAAATTATTCCATGCATCTTATCAGATCACCACGGCCTAAGGCTGGTCTTAAGCTCAAAAACAATGGAAAACACACATACACATGGACTTTGAACAATGCTCTTCTCAATGATAGCTTGGTCAAGGAATAAAGAAAGAAAGAAGTTAAAGACATTTTAGAATTTAATGAAAATGAAAACACACCATACCAAAACTTATGAGACATAATGAAAGCAGTTCTAAGAGGAAAACATAGCTGAGTGCCTCCAAAAAGAAACTGGAGAGAGCTTACACTAGCAGCTTGACAGTGCACCTGAAAGCTCTAGAACAAAAAGAAGCAAATACACCCAAGAGGAGTAGACAGCAGGAAATCATCAAACTCAGGGCTGAAATCAACCAAATAGAAACAAACAAAAAAAAAACTATACAAAGAATCAACAAAACCAGGATCTGGTTGATTGAGAAAATTAACAAGATAGATAAACCCTTAGCCAGATTAACCAGAGGGCACAGAGGCACCACCCAAATTAATAAAATCAGAAATGAAAAGGGAGACATAACAACAGAAACTGTGGAAATTCAAAAAAATCATCAGATCCTATTACAAGAGCTTATACACAACAAAGTTTGAAAATCTAGATGAAATGGACAACTTTCTAGATACATACCAGGTGCCAACGTTAAAACAGGATCAGATAAACCATCTAAATAGTCCCATAAATCCTGAGGAAATAGAAGCAGTAATTAATAGTCTCCCATCAAAAAAATAAATAAAAAAATAACCCCAGGAGCAGATGGGTTTAGAGGGGACTCCTATCAGATCTTCAAAGAAGAGCTAATATCAATACTCTTCAAACTATAATAGAAACTCAAGGAACATTATCCAACTCATGGGTAATGAAGCCACAGTAACGCTTATACCTAAACCAAACAAAGACCAAATAAGGAAACCGCAGACCAATCTACCTCATGAACATCGATGCAAAAATACTCGACAAATTTCTGGCCAACCGAATCCAAGAATGCATCAAAAATATAATTCATCAAAAATATAAAATCAGGTAGGCTTCATGCCAGGGATGCAGGGATGGTTCAATGTACAGAAATCCATCAATGTAATCCACTACATAAACAAACTCAAGGAAAAAAACCACATGGTCATTTCATTAGATGCTGAAAAGGCTTTTGACAAAATCCAGCATCCCTTCATGATAAAAGTCTTGGAGAGATCGGGAATCCAAGGCCATACCTAAACATAGTGAAAGCAATATACTACAAACCGATAGCCAACATCAAATTAAATGGAGAGAAACTTGAAGCAATCCCACTAAAATCGGGGACCAGACAAGGCTGCCCTCTCTCTCCCTATCTATTCAATATATTTCTGGAAGTCCTAGCCAGAGCAATCAGACAACAAAAGGAAGTTAAAGGGATACAAATTGGAAAGGAAGAAGTCAAAATATCACTATTTGCAGATGATATGATTGTATACTTAAGTGACTCCAAAACTTCCACCAGAGAACTACTACAGCTGATAAACAACTTCAGCAAAGTGGCTGGATATAAAATTAACTCAAACAAATCAGTAGCTTCCTCTACTCAAAGGATAAACAAGCTGAGAAAGAAATTAGGGAAATGACACCCTTCACAATAGTCCCAATATAATATTTCATACCTAGGTGTGACCCTAATGAAGCAAGTGAAAGATCT
Organism: Apodemus sylvaticus; assembly: GCF_947179515.1. Taxonomy (NCBI): domain Eukaryota; kingdom Metazoa; phylum Chordata; class Mammalia; order Rodentia; family Muridae; genus Apodemus; species Apodemus sylvaticus. The sequence continues at coordinate 164,317,598 of NC_067475.1, read as the reverse complement.
GTATGACAAGAACTTCAAGCCTCTGAAGAAAGAAATCGAAGACAATCTCAGAAGATGGAAAGATCTCCCATGCTCATGGACTGATTGGCAGGATTAATACAGTAAAAATGGCCATCTTGCCTAAAGCAATCTACAGATTCAATGCAATCCCCATTAAAATTGCAAATCAATTCTCCATAAATCTAGAAATAGCAATTCTCAAATTCATCTGGAATAACAAAAAACCCAGGATAGCAAAGACTATTCTCTACAACAAACAATCTCCTGGGGGAATCACCATCCCTGCCCTCAAGCTCTCCTACAGAGCAATAGTGATAAAAATTGTTTGGTACTGGTATGCAGACAGGCAGGAAGATCAATGGAATAGAATTGAAGACCTGGAAAAGAACCCACACACGTACGGTCACTTGACATTTGACAAAGGCGCTAAAAACATCCAGTGGGAAAAAGACAGCATTTTTAACAAATAGTGCTGGATTAACTGGAGGTCAGCTTGCAGAAAAATGTAAATCCACCCATTTTTATCTCCTTGTACACAGCTCAAGTCCAAGTGTATCAAGGACCTCCCATAAAACCAGACACACTGAAGCTTATAGAGGAGAAAGTGGGGAAGAATCTTGAACACATGGACACAGGGGGAAAGTTCCTGAATAGAATATCAATGGCTTATGCTCTTAGAACAAGTATCAAAAAATGGGACCTCATAAAACTGCAAAGGTTCTGTAAGGCAAAAGACACCATCAATAGGACAAAACAGCAACCAACAAATTGGGAAAACATCTTTACCAATCCTACATCTGATAGAGGACTAATAAATATCCAATGTATTCAAAGAACTCAAGAAGTTAATCTCCAAAGAGTCAAATAACCCTATTTTTAAAAATGGGATACAGAGCTAAACAGGGAATTCTCAACTGAGGGAACTTGAATGGCTCTAAAGCACCTAAAGAAATGTTCAGCATCCTTAGTTATCAGGGAAATGCAAATCAAAACAACACCTAGATTCCACCTCACATAGGTCAGAATGTCTGAGATGAAAAACTCAGGGGACAGAGGTTGCTGGAAAGGATGTGGGGAAAGAGGAACACTTCTCCATTGCTGGTGGGATTGCAGGCTGGTAAAACCACTCTGGAAATCAGTTTGGCAATTCCTCAGAAAATTAGACATAGTACTACCAGCGGACCCAGCTATACCACTCCTGGGCATATACACAGAAGATGCTCCTACATGTAATAAGGACACATGCTCCACTGTGTTCATAGCTGCCTTATTTATAATAGCCAGAAGCTGGAAAGAACCCAGATGTCCTTCAACAGAGGAATGGATACAGAAAATGTGGTATATATACACAACGGAGTACTATTCAGCTATTAAAAACAAAGAACTCATGAAATTCTTAGGCAAATGGATGAAACTAGAAAGTGTCATCCTGAGTGAGGCAACCCAATCACAAAAGAACACACATGGTGTGCTCTCAGGAGGGAGTGAGGGGAAGAAGGAAGGAAGGAGGGAAGGAAAGATGTGAGTCCAAGCACTGGGAACCATGGCGACCTCTAGGAACCAGCACAGGCTCCTTTAAAGCAAAGAATTGTTGGGTTTTTTTTTTTTTATCATTTTTATCTAGAAAAAATGGAGGCAAATACTTTCCTCTCATGAACTTTCTGTTAAACTTATCCCAAATAGCTTTCTGAAAGATTGTGTGTGTGTGTGTGTGTGTGTGTGTGTGTGTGTGTGATAATTGCATTACTAAGGTTCTTTTTTGGAGCTTTATTAGAAATTTAATTTTGAAGTACATCTCTGTAGTGAGAAGCAATATTTACACACATACACACACACACACACACACACACAGAGGGAGGGAGAGGGAGAAGGAGAGGAAGGAGGAGACAGAACACCACTACCCTATAATGAGGACCAATTATGTAGTCACTTCTGTAACAGAGTAGAAGTAAATATATTTCCACTGATCATTTTGAGACCCAAATACTCTGTAGCCCACTTACTCTGTAAATCCGTGCATTTGCTCCGGTAAGGGGACAGAGTGCAAAACACAACCTTAACAATCAGTGATGAACTCTAACAGCTGTGGGCAGTTTTCCCTTCGTGGTCCCTTTGTCTACTCATTAGCGGGTGTTCACTCAGCAACAATAACTTGCTTGTAGGTTTTTCATTGCCCCTTGGAAAATGATTGATTCATGACAAAGGAAACGATGAGGAAAACCAGAGCACCCCAAGAATTCCCAGCCTTCACTGTATTGGGGACCCAAGAAACCATGACCCTTCACACATTTATAATGAAACTAATGGTTACAGAAGAAGAAAGCATCCTTTTTAAAAGATTTACCATTTTATGTGTCTAAATAAAATGGAGTTTTCCTCTAATATACTCTATCCCTCCTGCAGTTTCCCCGCCTTCCCTTTCTCACAGTCCCTCCTTGCATGTCCCCTCCCCCACCACACCACACCCTCCCCTTCTCCCACCCACCCACTCCTCCTCCAGTTCCCTCCCCTCCCCCCCCCCACCCTCTTCCAGTTTCCTTCAGACAAGGGCAGGCCTCCCATGGGTATCCAGCGAACATGACATGTCAGGTTGTGGTAAGACTGGACACCTCCTCTCCTATTAGGGCTGGACGAGGTGACCAGTGGAAGGAACAGGGCCCCTAAAGTAGTCAAGAAGTCAGAGACAGCCTCCTCTCCCTCTGCTAGGGGTTCCACAAGAAGATCAAGCTGCAATCAGAACATACACGCAGAGGCCCAGGTCAGACCCACGCAGGTTCCCTGATTGTCCATTCGGTCTCTGTGAGTCCCCATGGGCCTAGGTTAGTTGATTCTGTGAGTGTTCTTGTGATGTCCCTGACCCTTCTGCCTCCTGCAATTCTTCCTCCCCGTCTTCAGCAGGATTCCCCAAGCTCCCCCTAGTGTTTGGCTGTGACTCTGCGTCTATTTCCATCCGTTGCTGAATGAAGACTCTCTGATAATGATACTTTGCTATAAGTATAGCAGAGTATCACTAGGAATTGTTTCATTGACTCTTTTTTCTGGTTGTGTTTGGCTCTGTCCTAGGTGTCTGGGCTAGCCTCTGGTTCCTGGCCCTCCAGGTAATCTCACTTCTGCACCACCTTTACCACAGAACATCCTGCAGGCAGGACGCATCATAGGTCAACAGCTTTGAGGCTGAGTTGGTGTGCTAATCCCTCCACCGCAAGTCTTGCCTGGTTACAGGATGGTTACAGGATGCGACTGCTTCAGGGGAAACATCATTCCTAGTGCAGAGCTATAAAACAAGTCCTCACAAACGGAGTAGCAACACCACAGAAGGGGCAGGCGGGAGATCTGTGAAACGTGAGCTACATCTATACAGTTAGAAGTCTGTTATAGCATCAAGTGAACCCTTCCAAATTTAATGAGCTTTTCTTTTCTTGGCTGATTCCCTTTTGTAGATTGAAGCTAACACCAATTTTAGGAGAGAAACTCAAAGACTCCCAAAACCTGGGAAATCCTCACTCAAGTCTCGGGATAGGACAACACTCCCAAAATTCACGAGAGACCGTTCTCGATGCAAACACATGAGGTTTATTTCTCCAGTGCACTGGGGCCAAGCCCCGCACAGGGGCAGGGGAGTTCAACCTCTCGAAGCTGTGGTTGGGGGTTTTTAAAGAAGAAGACCATAAAGGGGAGGGGATGCTCAGGCAGTGATCAATGTCACAGGAATGGGAGATCAGCGACAATCCATGCCTCAGCGGAAGGTTACAGGTTATCTTGGGCAAACACAGTTACTTTGAGCAGGGAGGGAGCGCTACCTTAAGGTTGATGGTTTTCCAGGCTGAGAGCAGAAAAAACAAGTTGCTCTGTGTTTAGGCTAATTGCTAGGGGTCTACAAATCTTGACTTGGGGTCTTTCAAAACCATGGAATGCGCAGGATGGTCCTTTAGCACACAGCAACCTCTGACATTCTCCCACGCACTCTGCCTGAGCGGGGTTCTAATGCTGAAAGAGAGTCTGTGTTCCCTTATTACAGTCTTGTGGATGAGGAGATCACATCCTGAAAGGCTCTGTGATCTGCCAGTCACGCCCAGCAGCATACCAGGTTCATGGCAGACGCCTACTGCATCCGTGTGAAGTAAATGAACACACAGAATGAATGGCTGGACCCAAGGTGATTAAGATAAACCTTCCTATTGCTTGCAGATTTTATTCATTTTCATTTTATAAAATTAATCCTTTGAGAATTCCATACAATGGATTTCTATCACGGTCACCCTCCAGCCCTCAATCGCTCCTAAACCCACCCCTACGTCTCACCCTGCCCCATATTTCTGCCCTTTGTTTACCAACTCGTACAGCCCAATCTTGTGCTGTCCCTACACTTCTGAGTATAGAGTCACCCACTGGGGTGTAACTGACTTACCAGGGGCCACATCTCTCTCTCTCTCTCTCTCTCTCTCTCTCTCTCTCTCTCTCTCTCTCTCTCTCTCTCCCTCCCTCCCTCCCTCCCTCCCTCCCTCCCTCCCTCCCTCCCTCTAAAGCCCCAGTAGCTCCTCAGCTAGGGACTTAATGACCTCTCCCTCCGTGCTTGGACTCTTTCTGGTTTGAGCTTGCCGTGCTATTGCGCATGCTACAGCTGCCACAATTCACAAGCGCGACTGCCCTGCTGTGTCCAGAAGACAGGGTTCGTTGCAGTCATCCACTGCCTCTGGCTCGTACAATCTTTCTGCCCCTTGGCCATGATGATCTCTAAGCCTTGAGAAAGTCAAATGGAAACCTACTACCATAGGAGCATCCTAAGATACACACACACACACACACACACACACACTGTCTTAGTCAGGGTTTCTATTCCTGCACAAACATCATGACCAAGAAGCAAGTTGGGGAGGAAAGGGTTTATTGAGCTTACACTTCCACGTTGCAGTTCATCACTAAAGGGAGTCAGGACTGGAACTCAAACAGGGTTGGAAGCAGGAGCTGATGCAGAGGCCATGGAGGGATGTTTCTTACTGGCTTGCTTCCCCTGGCTTGCTCAGCCTGCTCTCTTATAGAACCCAAGAACACCAGCCCAAAGGTGGAACCACCCACAAGGGGTCCTCCCCACTTGATCACTAATTGAGAAAATGCTGGATCTCATGGAGGCATTTCCCCAACTGAAGCTCCCTTCTCTGTGATAACTCCAGCCTGTGTCAAGTTGATACACAAAACTAGCCAGTATACACACACACACACACACAGAGAGAGAGAGAGAGACAGAGACAGAGACAGAGAAAGAGACAGAGAGAGAGATTCATGCATGCACACACGATTTAAATGCAGAATTACCTGATAATAGGACACTATTCACCCTGGAAACCATAAGCTACCAAAAAAAACGATCAGTGCTAGAGCCGGGTCACCTCCTTTGCAGTTATTTGGTCAGCGCGCCCATAGACCCCAAACACTAAAGACTGTTGCCACTGCTCTTGGTTACTCTCCAGAACTTGATGGTGAGGCCCTACTGCTGAAGTCGTAGACCACAGGACATCAAACCGGTGCTCTCTGGGATCCTCTGCCCTGCTGGCCAGCTTTCATGGTGCCGTACGGCACTGTGCACCCTGATGGAGAACTCACACTTAATTACTACTTATTACTATATTCTGCTACATTGACATAGCTTTAACCCTACTCCTAATGACTTATCTCTGTATTCATAAGTTAGAGGATCATCTAACCCTCACCAGAGACAGACACTTCCTGTTGTGGTAGATGATAAACTACCATAAACTCACACAGAGACCCTTTTATTCCAGAGAATAAAAGACTGTAGACTGGTCTGCCCCAAACTCTGATATCTATTTAACTTTCAACAATCACTGTGTGTGTTGGTTCAAAGACGTTTGGGCCCTGTGGATTCATGCGTTTGAATATTTGGCCCATGGGAAGTGGCACTATTAGAGAGGACGGCCTTGTTGAAGGAAGTGTGTCACTGTGGGGTGAACTTTTAGGTCTCCTTTGCTCAAGAGCTGCCCGGTGCAGATGACAGTCTCCTCCTGTCTGCCTTCGGATCAAGATGCAGAACTCTGGTTTCTAGAGCGCCCTGTCTGCCTGGGCACTGCCATATTCCCACCATGATGATAATGGACTGAATCCCTGAACCTGTAAGCTAGGCCCAATCACATTTTTCCTTTATAAAAGTTGCCTTGGCCATGGTGTCTCTTCATGGCAATAAAACCTTAAAACAGTGTGTGTGTGTGTGTGTGTGTGTGTGTGTGAAAGAGTATTTCCTGCTTTTGCATAAAATCCAAGTTTGGTTTGTTTTGGGTTTTGTTTCATTTTTCTTTGTATTTCTATGTTTTTAATTGATTGGTTTGTTAATTGATTGATTGATTGATTCTTATGCTTTTGTTTGTTTGTTTGTTTGTTTGTTTTGAGAGATAAAGAACATGAAGTTCATGGGTAGGGGTGTGGGGAATTGCTGGGAGAAGGTGGAGGAGTAGAAAAAATATGATCACAATATATTTCACACAATTGTGAAAAGTATTTTTAAAGCCAATAAATACTAAATAAGAAATCTCAAAGGATTAATAACTTGACTTTCAGTCACTGAGCATGTGCATACCGTATCAGGGCAAAAGGAAAAATAACTTGGTGGTTTTATAGCATAAATCAATGAGAATAACTTCAAATTTTGAAAAAGTAGATTTTGATGTATTGAATATTGAACCTTAGTCTCACGCTTGGTACTGTAGCATGTAATAAATCTACGTGCATAGTCATGTAGTTATTGTTGATGATGACGGTGGCAATGGCGATGATGATGACGGTGCCGGGGGCCGGGGCGGGGGCAGTGGCAGTGTTGACAGTAGAGTCTCATTATGTTGCCCAAGCTGGCCTTGAAGTCTCTTCCAGGCAAGCTTCAAACTTAACAATTCTCCCCTCTGATTTTCCAAGTGGTACACACCTTACACCACCAGGAATAGGTTGAATTAATTATTTTCTCTCTCTAAGTGATACCAGAAATGATTTAAAAGACAACACTTTTAAAATGTGTGTGTGCCACACATGGCGGCGCTCGCCTCAGCCTTACTCCTAGGGGACGTGGGGGCAGGGGCATCGGGAGTTTAAGTCAGCCTTGGCGATTGAGCAGATGTGGGCTACATGAGACCTCATCTCAAAAAAATCATAAAAATAATAATCAACAAAATACAATAGATAGCTCAGAGGATTTTCTTCTCCTGCTTCATAGTTACAGCTGTTCCAATTGTAGGCGGTCTTCAGGGGATGCCAGCAACGCTCTGCAGAAGGACAGCCAGGAAGCGACCGGTGCACACAGCGCCCAAAATGAGTAAGCCTCGGGGAAGAGGTCACGGAATCTGTAGAATTTTACAGCAACCTCGTGGGCTCAGTAACCTGCCCTGTGGTTCATGGAAGCGCTCGGCTCCCTCGGCTCGGTTCGGCTCGGCTCGGCTCGGCTCGGCTCGGCTAGGCTCGGCTAGGCTCGGCTCGGCTCGGCTCGGCTCGGCTCGGCTCGGCTCGGTTCGCCACCCACGGTTTCCCCAGAGCTAGCACAGCCTGAGGGAGCTGCCAGCCAGCCTTACCTTCTGGTCTCTGCTCTCCGAACACAGAACCATAGCCACTCTCCTCCCTTCCATCCTCCTGCCATCAGCCATTCCCAAGCTCTCGTTATCTCATTCTCGTTCCTTGGGATTCGTATTTTCACGTGTGCAGAGAAGACTGTGTGCCACGCCCTGCGCATAGCCTGGAGTCTAGTCTGTTCTCTGTGAACACAGAGCTCTAAGACGCGAACGCCACCACTTCCTTCTCTAACGGTGGCGGCCGCTGCCCCACAGATAGGAAAACTGTGGCATCCAGATCCTCCTGAGATCTGTATTCTCTGCCCGGCCACACCGCCCGCCGCAGACTCCCTGAGCTTCGCCCTCCAACACCGCTGACCAGCAGCGGTCATGACTCTCCATAAACAGGCCCTTCCCCGCTGCACCTCCGTGTGTGTGGTTTTCCTGGTTTGGGGACCCCTCCCGCACCACTTGGACTAAGGGCTTTTCAGAGTCCAGTGACCTCCTTTGGGAACCTGGGAACACAACTCCATCCCCTGAACTTCTCTTCTCTTCCCCTTGCGCATCGCTGCCCACAGCTACCACATGGAAACTGAAATCACTAACTTGTTCCATGAACCTCACTGAAGGGTGTTAAGTGCCAAATGTTTGGATAGTTGCTGGATACACAACAGGAACTACATGGAAATGAGCTTTGTCTCCGCCCACTTCACTCTCTGGACGTCTCACCTATGAGGGGAAATTAACAATAAACAATGAGACTGAACATGAACGTCCCTACTCATTCAAGTGACGGAACTCAGAGCCTGTTAGAAAAATGGAGAAAGAGCAGCTGTTGGGAGAGTTTCCGCCGACGTGGTGGCAAGGTGCCGCGCACACAGTAGGGACTCAGTGCGTTTCCTTATCCGTTGGACAGAATGAAAGGTGAGTAGCCGTGAGGAACTCACGAAGGTGTGAAATCTCACTGTGGGGTGAGGATAGCATTGGGGAAAAAGTTACAAAGGACATGGGGAGAGAGACTGGCCCAGCTCACTTCCCTTTTAGGACAAAATGTGAGATCCCTCTGTGCCACCAGGGGACAGTGTTTAATCACAATTGAAGAGAACTCCCCGGACCTAGGCAATCAGGCTGCACTGAATCTTTAAGGCTAGAACCTTTAGGAAATAAAGTATATAACATATAAATATACGCAAGTGCTATTCACTCCCTCTACACCAGTAATAAACACAGTCCTCAGAGATGATAAGTCTTATTGTGGGATTAAACTCGATTAAGGCGGGACATGTTCATATCCAGAGGTCTGTCATGAGCCTTATCTGCTGGGCTGAATCCTCGCTTCCTGGTTTCTACCCCCATAGCTCGGCTATAGGTCCCAGCAGGTATTCATAATAGGTGCAAAGGAATTTTCTGGTTCCTCTGCAGTATTTGTGCTGTTTGAGCCCTTCCGAATGCTGCTTCCTTCCTGATGAATAGCTTTATTTAGCCTCATCTTAGGTTATTCAAACAGATGAGAAGCAATTATCGGATTTTTTTTTTCTTGGCAATGAGAAGGACAGAGTTGCTCACTGCTGGCTGGCAGAGAGGAAAAGTCCTCGCTGCTCAGTGCTGGCCCTGGCACAGCGCCATTTCTTGGCAAAATTCAGTGACCAGGTGCTTTCCAGAGTGTGTCATTCAAGACACCTAAGGATGTGATTCCTGACGGAACTAGAGGCCCTGGTCAGAGCAAAGAGGGCATCCCACGGCCTCAGAGACACCGTGCTCAGACAGCCTTGTAGGAGGAAGCAGACACTGCTCCAGGAAGTGAGATGCGGTAAACGTTCGGAGGAAATGATCCAAGCCTCGCTTCCTGGTAATTCAATCAACAGCTATTCACCAAACAGCGCGTGCAAGACATGAAGGGAAAGCGGTGCAAACACACTTCCTTGTCCTGAGAAACTGGAATTGGATTGTCTTTACAAATATGAACAGTCGTGTAAGAGTTCGCTGGGTCACCGGGTCACCAGGTACCAAATGTGGATGGATATGAGAGTGTGGATGCCAGGCACTGGGTGCAGAGCTCGGTGACACACCCCTGCGGTCCCAGACTCGGGGACCGAGACAGATGCCTGATTTCCAGTCCAGCCTGTGCGGACTTACCATGGCTGTAAAAAAAAAAAAAGTATTAATTTTCTCAGCAACTAGTAACGGGCCACTTATGTTAAAAGACAGAGATATGAATAAGCCATAAGGCCTGGAAGATCTTTGAATAAATCATTAATTTGTAATGCTATGTATGTGTGTGTGTGTGTGTGCGCGCGTGTGTGTGTTTATGTATGTGTGTGTTTGTATGTGTGTGTACGTGCGTGTGTGTGTGTGTTTGTATGTATGTACGTGTGCAAGTGTGTGTGCGCACGTGTACGCATATATGTGTGTGCGTGTGTGTATGCGCATGTGTGTGTGTATTACATTGAAGATGGAACTATTTGTTCACAGATAGATGAGGGAAGTATAGAAGATGGCTAGATAATGAAAGATAGACGACAGGTAATTAGAGTTCTCTAGAGGAGCAGAACCAGCGCCTTGCTGATACGGGGGAGTTCCTAGAACATCTGCACAGATCACCCACGGCGGCTGTTGGAGCCTGAGAACCTCTGGCTGCTCAGACCTCGGACCTGAATGGCATCTTCACCCTGGTGCTAACGCGTCAAGATTCTCAGAATCACTGGTCCTCAGCTGGGTTCTGACGTCAGCCAAGGGTGGTGGCCGCCGCAGCCAGGGGGCTCCCCAGGGGCAAGCTAGAGAATGCACTGCTTCCCGGGAACCTGTCTACACCTGGGGCCTGCCAGGAGATGCTGCCCACTCTGGCAAAGGGTGCCCTGCCCTTAGGGAAGCCTCCCTGAAAGCAACCGTGCGCGCTCACCCGGAGGAGCCTCTCAGATGAGTCTAGAACCTGTTGAGCTGGCAATTAAGATTAAACAAAATTCATTCCTAGATCATACACACACACACACACACACACACACTCTGCGCACGTGCACACACACATGCACACTCGGTGCACGTGCACACACACATGCACACTCGGCGCACGTGCACACACACACACACACACACACACACACGCACGCACGAGTAAGGAAGACGGGGAGACATTAGAGTCTCTAATATGATGTAATGATGATAGAGAGATAGCGGAGGCGCTAGTGTGAGTGTACTGATCTGATAGCGAGCCGCTCGATGAAAGGTGCCGGTTACAGGCTGGCACAACGCCTCAGGGTGAAGTCAGTCACTGGCAAACCTGAGTCTGATCTTCAGAACAGACATGGTGAAAACAGAGAAATCACCTCACAAAATTGTCCTCTGACTTTCATACACTCACAAACATAATAAATTTTTAATAATAATAAAAATAATAAATTTTAAAAGAAAAGGAAAAAAGGTGCCATTTGAGGGATGCCATGTCCCTCTTGGCTCCAAGAATTAACATAACTGGGGCTGTGAAAGAATGAAGAAAGGACAGACACACAGACATGGAAAAACTTAACTCTCTGGTGAAGGAATGGAAGTATCCCGGAAGCTCAGTGAATTTATTATGTACGATTGAACAGGGGAGGAGGGAGGGAGAGAGGGAGGGAGGGAGGGAGGGAGGGAGGGAGGGAGGGAGGGAGGGAGGGAAGGTTGCTGCATACAGCTGAACAAGGCCAGCTTAGCCGCAGGAACAGTCTCAGGAGGAGAACCATCTTCAGACCATGGAGGTTGGAGGCAGCTTTGGTGAACATTTTCTACCAACATTCTCAAACTCAGACCTGAGAAAGCTTTTGCCCTCCTTCTGAGCCTCACCCAGGTGAGGCTGGCGCTTTACCACTCCAGTGGGGCTGAGGGTCTTCAGTCGGGCAATACTCACGTCAACAATACAACATTACACACCGACTCGGGACCTCACTAGCTCCCGGTAGAGGAAGCCCAGGTCCTCTGATTTACCACGGAGGAGCTGGGACCAGCAAAGGGCAGGAACTGACGGCTTTGGGATCCCAAGAACGACTTTACACGACAGAACACTGGGTCCATCAGAGAAGCCATACACGAGTGACAGAAAAGGTATTTTTATAGCTGAAGAGAATAATTTATAGTAGAAAATGGTCACAGCTAATGCAACAACCAACAGCCTGAAAGGGAGGCAGATAAAAACCTAGTCCCTGCTCCTCAGGTCTTGGTTGGAAAGGGTGGGGCACACGCCACAGCTGTGTAGACAACAGAAGACAGCCTCGGGTGTGGTCCTTGGCTTCCACATCTTCTGAGACGGCGTTTTCATTGCTCACCAACACCTATGATAGCCTAACTAGTCTGAATTCCAGGTATTTTCCTGTCTCCATTCCCCATACCCCATAGAAATGTGGGGTTGCAGTCCCATGCGTTACTGTATTGGGCTTCTGTATGGGTTCTGGGAATCCAATCTTAAGTCATGAGCTTTACTCAGCATGAGCTGGGGCCACTGCGCCCTCTTCCCAGCCAACGTGGGGGACAGAAAGTCAACGCTGTCATGAGGACACTCCAGGAGGCCAGCCTCAGTAAAACAAACCAGACGCTAAAATAAGATATTTACGAGCAGAAGGAACCCAGGGTCCTACTGAAAATGGAAAGGGACGGTGGTGAGAGGATGTGACGTAAGGTTAGGAAGATGGAGACGTCCAGATGAGGGAGACAAACGCGAGGTTAGCATAAGTCTTCAAGTGAGGAGGAGAGGACGCCCTCTCCCTCCACACAGCAAAATGAGCCTCCTCCGCAACCAGCAGCCTGCATAGAGGCAGACTAGACATCTCTAGACCGCAGTGATGCAAGTGCTTGTTTGCAGCCGGCCGACACTGGCAGCCTTTCTACCCTGCTTTTCACGGTCCTTGGGTCTCCCCAGGTGTCCCCATTCTCATTGCCGTCTACAAAGGAGGGGGACAGGCAAGCATGGCTTCCCAGGAATGAGTTAAATGTCACTCAGCTGGCAAGTCGTGGAAGTCTGTGCTGCCTGCACATCACACCACGTCCTGCACGGTCTCCAAGGTCCTGGCTCCCCCAACCCTGGAACTGCCCTCGGAGCTCAGGGATGCCCTGCTCTGTCCCCTAAGTCCCAACAAGCAGCACCTGCCCTAAGTCTTCCCTGCCATCAGGTGGAAACACAGGAAGGGCGCTCAGAAAGCCAGCTGGCTTAGGAAGCAGACGTCTCCACTCCTTGTGAACTCGACCACCCCTGCGATGTCCTCAGAACAATTCACTCCCCCCACCTCCACTTTCCTAGCTGCTAAAATCATCTTTAACACACTAAGACAACAGCAGAGACACCTGCATGCTCAAGTCCATGTGGCACCTGTCACAATAGCCAAGGTACAGAGACAGTGTCGCTGCCTCTGGGTAGTTAAGAAAGTAAAAGGGGAGGTGTATCCATCCACAGCGGAGGTATGTCCATCCATCATGAAGAGTGAATTGCATCAACTGCAGGAGGTGAATCAAGCCAGACTCCGAAATGGAAATATTCAATGTCGGCTTTCATATGTGGAATCTAGGTTTAAATCTTTAAAATATGTGAAAATAAAGGGGCTTTACAGTTTCAAGAAAGAAGTTGTTCCTCACAAAGAGGCGGGTGGCAGATCAAAGCATTGGGGATGAAGAGGAAAAGATGGGTCCTGACCAGACTCAGACGGTGCCTGGCGTGATGGGTAAGGATGGGTCAACGCTCAAGGGCGGGTGGAAGAAGAGGAAGTCAGAGAAGTTGGTGGGGGTGGATTGGAAGGGAGAAAATCAGTTTAGTTGTCTGAGTTGTCCTGGAGGTGACAAAGAAAGGCCAAGAGCAATGGCTGACTGGCGGCTGAGCTCCCCGGGCTGAAGGTGAGGCTGGAGTCCGAGACAGGTACAGCTGTGAGACTGACAGACAGCTGGAGACTGACAGACAGCTGGACTGTGCTCTCTGCTCTAAGAGAGGAAAACCAAAGGCCAAGAGGGCCCAGCGCATGCTCCACCAGAAAGCAAAGGACAGAAGAGCTGGGTGACAGAAGAACGCGGTGACAAGTTGCTGAGAGACAGGAGAACGGTGTAGGAGGAGAAAGACTTGAGACAGGGCTCTGCAGCCTTGTCAGCAGTGAAAGTGACAGAGAAGAGAGAGGTGACTTTGATGCCAGAATAAGAGCAGCAGAGTATCCCGTATGCCAGAGGAGCACCTGCCTCACCCGTGCGGACTCTTACAGTGAAATGATGCCTTAGATGGGGCAAGTCACAAATCTCAGACCCTCGGCAGGCTGGGCCGGCCAGGCTGGGGGACAGACTCGGTGTCTAGTGAGTGGGTAAACAAACTCCCAAAAGCCTCTTGGACTGGGCAACTCTCACTTATAACAGTGTAGCCCTCATGACCAACCACCCGTGTGCCCCCACTTCTGCCTTGGGCTCACCTTTCAACATAGGAATTTTACAAAGACACAAGCGCCCAGACCAGAGCACATGTGAGCTACACATAGAAGATTAATTCATATCAATATGACAAAAGCGTCCACAGCAGGCGGTTGTGGCTCGCTGGGTAAGGATCTGCTGCACTAGGGTCCTCAGAAGTCATGTGAACCTGGCAGGGGATGGCGGCAGAGACGGGAAAATCACCAGACGCTCGCAGTCCAGTCAGTTAGCCTGTGGAACAGCGTCGTGCAAGGAGAGATACGGCCTTAAGGAAGGAGAGGCTATATAGCATCTGGGTGTGGCAGGGTCCCTGTAATGGCGGCAGAGGTAAGCAGAATCCCCAGGCTTGCTGGAAGTCAGTCAACAAACTAAGGACCAGGTTCACTGTGACCCTGTCTCATCAGTCCTTGGCCTCCACCCGTACATGTATGTACATGTATGTACCCACTCGTGCACATGCACACATATGAACAAGTACATATATGTACCCATCCACATACGAAGTTAATACATTGTATTCAGTAGCCCAACAGCAGATGATGTCTCAAAGACAGATGAGGACTGGCACTGAGGTTGCCCTGTGACCGCCACAAACGGATCCTGGCGTGTATACATATTTATTCCTGTAATTAAGAGAATAATAACGAAATTATAACCTGTTTGGAATCGTGACCCTACCCATGGTGTGTAGAATGTGGGCGAGGCTTGTTTGCATACTACAGTTGAGAGCACAGACGGAACTGGCACAATCTTTTTTACAGTCATATGTGTGTTTAAAACATATCCTTGGCCAATGGCAGCTCCACCTCAAAAATCCATCACATAACAATGCAAGTTGCTGTATACTTCAGTATACTTCAAAATACTTGTGATAGGAGAAAAGAATTTGAAAAAAAAAAGGCATGTAGGTAGAAAAAAATGATTGAATAAACCACAGTATATCCATACTATGGAATAGTATGTGTCTGCTAAAAACAAGGGCTACACTATAATTTTAAAGCAAAACACAATTGCAAAGTAATACTTACTTGTATTTACATTGGCTCTTTTTCTGTAAAGCACAAGGAAGGGCCCATATTTATGCACACAGTTAGCTCTCCCCGAATGGGCACAAAGAGAAGCGTGACAAACACACGTCTATTCACTGCCCTGGATGACTGAGGTGGGTCGGTCGGTCGGGAAGGCAGCCTAATCAATTTCTAGACGTTCAGGAAGTAGTTCGATCTGTCACTGCACAGAAAGGCTATGTGGATTCTAGTTATGTTTGAACAATCCAACTATGTAACTGTATAAAGAAAAGATGTAAACTATGGGAGTCCACAGTTTTCCTGAAGGAAGAACCGGAAGAGAACACCATTGGCTGTGAGCGTGACAACACTCTAGGAAATGTCTCAGAAGAGACTGGGAGACGGCAAAGGGAATGAAAAAGAATCCTGGTCTCAGGAAGATCTCAGGCTGCTCAACTGCTATCATCTGTTTGCATATTGTTCCCAGGTGTGTGTGTGTGTGTGTGTGTGTGTGTGTGTGTGTTTGTGTGTGTTTGTGTGTCTGTGTGTGTGTGTATGTCTGTGTCTGTGTGTGTATGTGTATGTGTGTGTATGTGTCTCTGTGTGTGTCTGTGTGTGTGAGTGTGTGTGTGTCTGTGTATGTGTGTATGTGTGTGTGAGTGTCTGTATGTGTGAGTGTCTGTGTGTATGTCTGTGTGTGTTTGTGTGTGTGGCTTATGCATGCACTATGTGAACAGATGTGTGTACAAGTGTGCATGTCTGTGTGTGCACATGGAAGCCAGAGGAACACCTGAGTGTTACATCGCTCTGTGATTTCTCCCTTTGAGATAGGATCTCTCACAGCACCGGATCTTGCTGGAGTTTGGCTCTGCACATGGCCTGGTGATCCTCCTGCCTCTGACTGCCCTGCGCTGCCCCATCACTGTGGTTACGGCAACCAGAGCCAGTCCTGACTTTTTCTGCATGTGCTGGACAACTTGCTTGCACAGTAAGTGCTCCTACCTTGGCGCCACCTCCCCAGCTGCAGGGTTTGGTTTAACATTGAAACACTTTCTGAACGACTCTCCCGGTTAGGAGGAGCCCCGAGCCGTCCTCGGCACTGGTCGCTTAGAGAAGTTCAGTTTCACAGGGAAGGCCGCTTAGTGCCGAGAGCAGCGCAGCCTTCCCACCACCGCCCTGGCCGGGCGCACAGCTCACCCCTCGAAAGCCTACACCAGACTCACTCGGAAAAGGTTCTCCGGGGCCCAGCAGGAAGCAGGCTGAAGTGGGGAGTGCTTCCTCTCATTGTAAAAAGAGAATTCAACAGGAGTCAAAATTAGCCTTCTGGACCCAAGTCGAAGTAGAAGTCTGTCTCCAAAGAGGTGGCTCATGGGAACTTCTGTTCCCGTCTGCCACAAGAGTCCCACGCCTTCAGGGGATATCTCCTCTCTCTGTCTCAGCTCTTTGCCCTCTGAATAGGACACCGGCCTTCCCAAGAACCAACCATGATGATAGGTTGGCTTTTGTCTACACTAGGTGAAAATTTCTTGGTAGAAAGTACAACCCCAGCTCCTGGTCCCTCTCCCCAGAAGTGGCTGTCTGGAATGTGATCAGGAGAGTGATGTGGCACACAGGCCATCCTTACCCTCATTCACCTCAGGCTGTGATAAGCCTGCTACTGTGGCTAAATGACTAAAAATAAACACACAACGCACCTGCCGCAAGCTGCTGGCCCGTCAGAGCTGTCAGAGAATCCTGATAGCTGTAGTGGTCCCCGTGTGACAGAATGCAACGCACAGAGGCCAAGGTCAAAGGTGACCTGCCCTCGCCAGAGAAACCTGCGTGCTGTGAGCTTGCACACTGACAGCGCACAAGCAAAGCCGAGGGCACCAGTTCCAGCTGGGAAACTGTCATTCTTTTCACGGCTTCTGAGTAACAATGCTCCTAACAGTTTGACTGCGAGTTCTTCTGGGGCTGGTGAAGAGCTAACCACCTAATGAACATCCACAAGTGACGGAGGTGCTGAGAGGCTGGTGTTCCCCGCATTACCAGCATATAGAGATATAGACAGAGATAGAGATAGAGATAGAGACAGAGACAGAGACAGAGACAGAGACAGAGATAGAGACAGAGACAGAGATAGATTATATAGATATGGATATGGATATGGATATAGAGATAGATAAATAGATAGATAGATAGATAGATAGATATACATAATGAAAATTTCCTGTCTACTCTGACAATGCTCTCCTGCCCTCAGGAGCCATAGATCATCTAGCAAAATTCCCAACACCAGACACGTGCTCTCCTTTGAGTTATCGGTCTGCACTGTCCAAGAGACTCCCAAACGATTACAGGTCATTGCTATTGCCCTTGGCTGCCCCCTAGAGGTGGAAGGTAGGGAATATTGTTGAAGATGTCATGCACTTTTTTTTAATTTTTATTTTAAAGAAGTTACTAGTTTTATTTGACTATCTTTTTATTTATTTCATTAATTTACTTATTCATTCACTTTACCTCTTGATCGCAACCCTCCTCTCCTCCCAGTCCCCACACACAACACCTCCGTTCACCACCCCCCCCCTTACCTCTGTAAAGAGGGAGCTTTCCCCCAGCCGTACAACCCACCCTGGCACCGCGAGTCACCGAGGGACTATGCAGACCCCCTCCCACTGAGGCCAGACATGGCAGCTGTGTACTTCGGACATACTAATTTGCAGGTCTGCGGACCGGGCGCTTTCCGCAGGGATCGCGGGGATTCAGCACAGCCAGAACAGCCAGAGACTTCCAGCTCTCTGATGGGGGCTGGGAGCAAGGCGGGTTGTCATCCTCTTCTGCAGCCACCGCTGTGAATTTGATCTCAGAGCCTACATGGTGGAGGGAGAGAATAAAAGTTGTCTTCTGACCTGTATATGCATGCCATGCTTATATCCAACACACACACATGCACACACACACATACACATACACACACACACATACACACACACACACACACGCATACACACACACATACACACACACGTACACGCACGTGCACACACACACATACACACACACACACGCACACACACACACACTTCTAATAATGGTAGATAAGACAGGAAAGAAAAGGAATGGAAATGAAGAAATCAAAAATTAAATTTTATTTTACTATTAATAACTGAGCTGCTTCTCTCTTAAAGAACTCAGGCTATGGCCATCTTTCTAGCTCTCCTTTAACATCTAGGGCCCCGCTGGGAGATAACAGGAAGGCAGTGGCCTTTTCCTTCACAAACATTGTAGAGGGGGCTGGGGAGACAGCCCAGGGGATTTGCTGCACTAGTGTAAGGCTCTGAGTTCAAATCCCTAGGCTACGCGGTGAGACTGGACGCACAGACAAGCGAATCGGCAGCCCGGGCCTGGCCGGCCTGAAGCGCGATGGAACAAGGAGAGACTGCCTCAGACAGGAGACAGTGGGAACCAATAGCCAAGGTTGTCTTCTAGCCTCAACTCACGGTGTGACGTGCATGTGCCTACACACATACACAGCACACATGCTGTGGCCTGTGTGTGCCCACACTCACACTCACAAACACATACAACTCACATACTGTGACAGGTGTGTGCCCACACTCACACTCACAAACACATACAACTCACATACTGTGACAGGTGTGTGCCCACACTCACAGTCACAAACACACACAACTCAAACACTGTGACATGTGACACACTCACAAACACACATACACAACACACACTGTGACAGGTGTGTGCCCACACTCACACTCACAAGCACACACGACTCACACACTGTGACATGTGACACACTCACACTCACAAACATGCATACACAGCACACACTGGCATGCATGCCCACACTCAGAACCATTCATATACAGCACACACTGTGACATGTGTGAGACCACACTCACAAACACACGCACAGCACACACTGTGACTTGTGTGAGCCCATACTCACACTCACACACAGATACACAGCACACACTCTGACATGTGTGAGACCACACTCACAACCATGCATACACAGCACACACTGTGATATGTGTGAGCCCACACTCACACTCACAAACACACACACAGCACACACTGGTGTGCGTGTCCACACTCACGACACACATGTGCACACCATGCATCTATTTATGTGCATACAATATTTGGTTTGTCAAGGACAAAATTGAGATAGGGTAAGACATGTCTATGATCGCAGAACTTGGGAGGCTGCGTTAGGAGGGGTTGATGTTCTAGGTCAGCCTGGGCCATAGCAAACCCCTGACTTACAAAACAAACACAAACAACCAAAAATCCGAAAAGGAAGGGTGAACGAGTGGGCTTAGGGGCTCGCCCCAGGTTGGCGCTACGGCAGGCTCGCCCAAGGTTGGTGCTACGGCAGAAACACGGAAGTGAGCAGACGTTTCCACTCCATTTTCCACTCGCTTATGAGCATCTGGAGTTTGCAGAGTTGGAAGATAAACCTGGGATCCTGGGGACCTAAGGAATCCGGAAAGCTAGAGCCTGTTCTATAAAAAGGGAGTAATTTGGCATCGGTTCTTCCTAATTCTTTGTGCTCGTGTTTTCTTAGTGTGTCCTGGTTGTATACAACAACAGGTTTCATCATGACATTTCATACATGTAATTGCTGCACTTTAGTCACATTCCCTGCCTGTGACCCTCTTTAGGGGACCCGTCCTCCTGGCATACTGTGGCATCCAAAAGATCCTTCCCTTCTGCGTGAGGCATTCCGCCCAAAATAGCCACGCCCTCTCCCTCTGGGGACTGCACACATGCCTCTCACTAGCTTCCCATCTTAGAGCTATTCTCCTTAAAACAAGCAAGACCCTTCTTCACACAGGCTTTCGGTTGGCTGAATCCCCCCCCCCTCCCAGTATCTGCCAGTGCTTAATTTAAGTATACTGGATAGGTTTCCTTTTGGGTACAGATATTGACCTTACCATCCTTGTGTGACAGAACCGAAAAGTAGAGAGGAAAGTGGATTCTGGTCATTTTCCCAGAAGAGAGAAAAAAAATTGATCTTATCAAGAAGTCCTGAACAAAAGAGAGCCCAATGTAGCACTGTGAGACCACCACCATAGGCCTAGCCAGGAAGCCCACCACCGGGGGCCAAGCCAGAAAGCCCACCACCAGGAAGCAGGGCCAAACACACCTGCACGTGAGTCCAAAGCACGTCTCGGAAACTTAGTGAGACCATCTCAAAATGAAACGTAAGACAAGGGCTGGAGATACGGCTTGTAGCAGAATGCTTGCCCAGCAAGAGTAAGCCTCTAGATGCAATGCCCAGAACCCATAAATTAATGAACTCTACCACAAATGTCTCCACTTGTGTTTGGGTCTGAATCGAATCCTGAAATAGAAATGGAGAGCAAACAGAATTCTGCGTAGAACAAACACCTGGGTGACAGGGTGCTGGCTGCTCGATGACACTGAAGGGAGGAAAGAAAGTCTATTCACCTATGAGCGTTGCAAACCACACTCCTTGTGGCCTAAAACTGGCATCAAACTTGTGTAGCTTCCAGGCCTGCAACTTGGACAGAGACAACTCACCTCCACGACCATGGCACCACCCACAAGTGGGCTCTACGTGGGTCCTTGTGCCTCTCGGCCACTCCCACCTCGGATGGCTGAGGATCCTTCTAGCAGCATGGTTCCAGAGCTGCTGCACTTCATACTGGGCAGAGCAGGGCTTAGCCCAAGGTGGAGTTCTGGGTGCCACGGACCCTGCCTAACTCGGCTGCCCTGCCTTCACTTGTCATGTGTAGAGTGCAGGCACAAGGGCCGACCTAGTCTCCCGGACGGGAAATATAGATGGCACAGCGACCGTCCTAGGAGAATATTTAAGACTTGAACTGTTCTCCAACATTTGGAAATATTTTTCTAGCACAAGGAGAAGTGGATCTTGATACACACCACCAGTAATGGCCAAAACCAAGAAACAACCGCCTGCATCCTCTACATACGTTTAAATCTCATTTTGGTGCTAGTGAGGTTCAAACCCAGTGCTTTATGAACACAAAGTAAGTACTTACCTTCAACAAAAAGACAGGATGAAAACGTAAAGGAAGGCCAAGCCTGTGACGTAACACTTAGGCTAGTTAGCTCAACTTAGTGGGCCACACTGCATACAGACATCAAAGAGACACATTGTAGTTCATGTGCATTCAGGTTTTGTTTTACATTTTTGTTGTTTTGTTTTGCTTTGTTTTCTTGTTGCCATATGTGTTTGAAACAAGGTCCCACTATGAAGCCCTAGCTGTTCTAGAACTCTCTATGTAGACCAGGCTGGCCTTCAGTTCATAGAGATCCACCAACCTTGGCCTCCATGTGCTAGGATTGGAGGAATGTGCCGGGATTGGAGGAATGTGCCACCAGGTCTGGCCCTAGTTTTTGTTTTCAACTAAACAATAATCTAAGAATATTCTTCCCTTGGAATCTGTAGCTGTTTGAATGAGAATGGTCTCTGTAGGCTCATGCATGGCTTGGTTCCCAGTTGGGGGACTGTTGGGAAGAAGAAGATGAGGCCTTCTTGGAGGACCTGTGTCTTATAGGTGGCCTTGGAGGTTCAAAAAGCCACTCGAAGCCCAGTCTCTCCCCCCGCTCCTCTCTGCCTGCTGTCTGTGGATCAGGATGTAGAGTTCAGCTGCTTCTGCAGCACCATGCCTGTCTGCCCGCTGCCATGCCCCATGATGGCACTAGACTAACCCTCTGACACTGGAAGCAAGCCTCCAATTGCATGGGTTCCTTTATGTGAGTTTACATGGCATTGGCCATGGGTCTCTTGAGACAAAATCCCTATCTCAGCTCAGACATTTTCTTTCTCTTAATACAATGCATATTCATTCTGATTCGATAAATGAATAAATAAATTAAGGCATAAAACGCAAAGTGTTGCAGCAATCTAAAAATGCAAGACATATAGTTCTGATGCAAAGAAGACGGTATTTATAGCCGGCTGCCATGAGTGGGAACAGTGTATATAGAGAAGGGAGGGGACTCAGGAAATGCATCTCTACACACGAGGACTCTCCTGGGACTGAGAACTTTGGCCTGATTAACCAAGCAGGTAAGTCCACAGTAGCCAGAGCAGAGATGGATCAGCCCAGCCATCTGCAATCTCTCCTACTAATTACAGATTTGTAGTGATGTTTCCCAAGAGACATGTTGGCAAAATAATATGAATGAATAAATTTAATAACAAGTAAAGTAGGGTCAGCAGATAGAGAGACAGAGACAGAGAGGCACAGAGACAGACACAGAGGCAGAGACAGAGACAGAGGCAGAAACAGAGACAGAGAGGCACAGAGGCAGAGAGACACAGAGACAGAGACACACACAGAGACACAGAGACATAGAGACAGAAAGACACAGAGGCAGAGACAGAGAGACACAGAGACACAGAGACAGAGAGAAACACAGAATAGGACCTTCTATTAGAAGTTTCCAGATTACATGACCCAAATCTGCATTGACCACATGTCAAGAGGACTGAATTTCCGTCTTGGCTAATTTTGTGCTGTCATAACAGAATATCTGAAACTGACTAGTTAGAAAGACAGAACTTAACTCTCACAGTTCTGGGATCTGGAAGTCCAAGTTCAAAGATGCAACCTTTATCAAGTATGCTAGTGTCTGGTTTCCTTTCCAGTTACTGTGATACAAACACCCTGACAAAGAGCACCTTAGGGAAGAAAGGGTTGATTTTCGTTCACTGCTCCAGGCTCCAGCCCCTCAGAGTAGACAGGTCAAGAAGGCAGAAACTTCAACAGCTGGCCACATCCCAAGAGCACCCAAGCAGAGAGGAGTGAGGTCATGAGTCCTCGCTTGTACTAAACCTCTCTACACTTACACAGTCGAGGATCCAGACCCACAGTGACCTGGATCCTCCATCTCATCCAGCCGTGAAACCAAGACAATCCCTGACACACGGCCAACCTGATCCAGACGATCACTCGCTGGGACTCTCCAGGAGATTCGAGATTCTGTCTGGTTAACAATAAAACCAAGCAAGGACTCCCTCTTTGCTGCCTCACGGGGTGATGGAGGAGAGGGGACAAGAGAATGCTCCCCACTCCCAAGGCCTAGTGGGTGCAGAGTCTTCATGATGTCAAATGTCTCCCTAAAGGCCACTGCACTGCTGTGGAGATTAAGTTTCCAACACATGAGCTTTAGGGGCACACTCAGACCATAATATCTCCTATAGATGAAAGGACTGACTATAATCCACCAGGTGTTTTCAATCCATTTCACATAGAAAATTAGCATTTCCTGGCAACAGAGAGGATGAAGATTGTGCTGGGAAGACTTTCCTGCTCTGGGCTCCGGCCACACTAAAAGGATGAATCCCTGTTAATACCTGTGACCTGCCCAGTGCATGCTAAAGCCCTCTAGAGGGTTTTCACAAGGTGACTAAGGCAGAGATCTCTAGAGATTAGAATGTAATTGATCTGGATACAGCGAGGAATTTTCAACATTTGCTCTACCACTTTTGCTGTCTTTTTCAATTAAATTATAATTATACAATATCCCCTTTCCCTTTTATCCCTTCCTTTTCTGTTACTGTCACACATGTGCATATCCATGAACATATAAATACAACTTGCTGAGTCGATTAGTGCTGCTTGTGTGTGTGTGTGTGTGTGTGTGTGTGTGTATGTGTTTGCAGGACTGACTGCTCGGCATGAAATAACCTCTAAAGGGCTCATCCTAGCTGAGTAATTCTCCTTGTCTCGTAGTGTCTCCTTGTCTTTGTACTCTCTTTGCCTTGGTGGGAGCCTTGTGATATTTCCCAGTCTGTATTAGCATGTCTGTTGGTGTTGCTTTGCCCATATCTTATTTATGTAGACATATTGTTGAATGGGTGAAGTGTCCCTGTCCTTTCTAGAAATCACAGTCTCGGCACAGATTCTCTGGTCCTCTGGCTCAAAAAACATTTCTGCCCTGTCTTCCTCCATGTCCCAGAATCTTAGGTGCAGGAGTTGTGTTGCAGATGTATCCACTGGGGTTGGGCACCGCGTAATCAGTTGGCCTCTGTATTTTTGTCAGTTGTGGGTTTCTGTAATGGTCTCCATCTGTTATTTAAATAAAATATTGCAAACACTTCTTTGATTGGGAGCGAGCGCTGTGGCTGAGCAGAGCACTTATCTGTGGGTGTGAGGATAGAATCACAGCTTCTGAGTGCATTCCCCCGAATCCACCCTAATCATCAGGAATGGCATTTCAGGGGCTGGAGAGATGGTTCAGCAGTTAAGAGCACTGACTGCTCTTTCCAAGGCCCTGAGTTCAATTCCCAGCATCTACATGGTGGCTCACAACCATCTGTAATGGGATCCGACATCCTCTTCTGAGGTGTCTGAAGTCAGCTACAGTGTACTCATATACATAAAATAAATAAGTAATAAAAAGATAAAAAATAAAATTTTAAAAAGTAAAATGAACAGCATTTTAAAGACTCAGAAACCCAGAGTTCCTCTTCACAGTTGTAGCTCAGCCTGTAGCACCATTTCACCATCTCTGTAGAGGAACAGGAACTCGGTGCTGAGAATGGAAACAGTGGCACTACGTTCATATTACACTAAACTTCCAACTGTGTGAAGGCTGCATAACTCTATGACTGCATGGATTGCTATAATTTCAGTTCTGATACATGAGTCCCCTGTGGGTATTGATCCTGGCATTTCTTTGTTGGGGGATGGGCTTGCAGTGAACTTTATTGATGGTATTCAAGGGAGTACAGAGGGCTCCCTAAGCCCCTCCTCTTATTATGGGGTCTGGGATGGAAACTGCGGGGGAGATTCTCAGTGCTGCGGGCTGAGTTGGGACAGGGACTCCTCAGCAGCCGAGGGCCTCTCCCTTGCTCTCAGTGTCCCCGCTGGGGTGGGCGGTCCAGGGCTTCTTATTCCTTGGAGGCCATGGAGGCCATGAGGTCCCCCACCCTGTTGCCGTAGGGTCGTACCAGGAAATGAGCTTTACACAGCTGTCATTGAGAGCAATGCCAGCCGCAGCGTCAAAGGTGGAAGAGTAAGAGTTGCTGTTGACATCTCAGGAGACAGCCTGGTCCTCAGTGTAGCCCAAGATGCCCTTCAGTGGACCCTCAGATGCCTGCTTCACTACCTTCTTGATGTCATCGTACTTGTCAGGTTTCTCCAGGTAGCATGTCAGAGCCACAACAGATACATTTCGGGTAGGAACATTGAGGGCCAGGCCAGTGAGTTTCCCGTTCAGCTCTGGGATGACCTTGCCCACAGCCTTGGCAGCACCAGTGGATGCAGGGATGATGCCTGGGCAGCCCCATGGCCATCACGCCATAGCTTCCCAGAGGGGCCATCCACAGTCTTCTGAGTGGCAATGATGGCATGGACCATGGTCATGAGCCCTTCCACGGTGCCAAAGTTGTCTTGGATGACCTTAACCAGGGGAGCTAAGCAGTTGGTGGTGCAGGATGCATTGCTGACAATCTTGAGTGAGTTGTCATATTTCCCATGGTTCATACCCATCATAAACATGGGGGCATCAGCAGAAGGGGTGGAGATGATGACCCTTTGGCTCCACCCTTCAAGTGTGCCCCAGACTTCTCCATGGTAGTGAAGACGCCAGTAGACTCCACAACATACTCAGCACCAACATCACCCCATTTGATGTTAGCGAGATCTCGCTCCTGGAAGATGGTGATGGGCTTCCCATTGATGACAAACTTCCCATTCTCAGCCTCGACTGTGCTATTGAATTTGCCATGGGTGGAGTCACACTGGAACATGTAGAGCATGTAGTTGAGGTCAATGAAGGGGTCGTTGATGGCAACAATCTCCACTTTGCCAAGTGCAGAGCAGAAGGAAGGCCTGGTAACCAGGTGCCCAGTACGGCCAAATCCGTTCACACCGATCTTCACCATCTTGTCTACAGGACAAGGCAGGCACTGCATGAGAAGATGCGGCTGTCTCTGGAACAGGGGGAAACAGATGCTCCTGGCATTTCTAAAGGGAAAGGTTTCTTTGGCATTAGATGCTAAAGAATCTGACCATAAAATAATCGAGGCTGGGAATGCATCAGTACACCCAAACCATGCATCTCCGAGTTGTCCCCTGCCTGTGACAATCGCAAAACAATACCTTTGATGTTTGACTTCTGCTGAGTGCGCGCTTCATGCTCCAGCGAAGGAGCCTAGAATAACTAGACGTGTCAGCAGCAGAAGCCCCAGGCTACACTTCCCCGCCTGGACTGGAGTCCTTTTTAAATATTTATTTTTCTTTATGTGTATGTGTATATATTTACATGTGTGCAGGTGCCCTAGAGCTGGACTTACAGACAATTGTGACCCACCTAGACTGAGTGGTGGTCAGTCCCCTGAACTAAACTCTAGTCCTCTGTGGGGCGGTGAACTATGTATGGACAGCCTGGTCCCTGGAGCTCAGGCTTTAAACCCTGGAGACCCAGCAAGTGACTGTTTACCTGCAAGGGATGGTGGGTGTTGGGCCACGCCCCTCCCAGCTCCGCAGCTACAGCCCCCACAGCCCCCTGCAGGGAGGCCCAGCCTGGCCCAACTCAGCAGAGACAGAGGAGGAACCAGCTGCAGCAGTGGAGGCAGCTGAGGTGACTCCCCTTCCCTACTTGCACTCTCTCCCCTTTGCCTGAACCCTCACACCCCACAAAGCCAGAGATGTCCATGGAAAGCCTCCCATACACAGGCCCACTTTCTTCTGAAAGAGAAGGAGGTATTTGAACTGCTGGGCCGTCTTCCCATCTTCACACTAGACTCTTTATCTTGTCAGTCTTCCAAGGTAAGCCACCCACAAGGCGTGGCTTCTCCACACTCGACTGAAGGCTGCAAGTCACGGTAAGGAATCAGAGAGAGTAAGTCTTGGAGCTGTGAGCCAGAAATTTAGAGACTATCAGAGAGAAGGGATGTAAGACAAGTGCCTAAATAGTTTAGGACGGTAGAAAGACTCAAGAAGTTCATTCAGGAAACAGAAGGCATCACTGGCTGTGGGCCTGGCTGGACCTGGTCCCTGAATCGGTGCTATTTCGTTTGTTAGGGTTACTGTCTCCGTAATGAAATACCATGACCAAAGGCAACTTAGCGAGAAACCGGTTTATTTGACTTACATGCCCTGAATCACGGTCTGCTAAAGCAGCCAAGGCAGGCACTCAAGCTGTGAGGGAAGCACACAGCTGTGAGGGGATCAGGGGCTATGGCAGAATGCTGATACTGGCTTGCTTAGCATGTCTTCCCGGCCGCCAGGACTACTGCCTGGGGGCTGAGCCCTCCAGCATCACTAACTAAGAAATGCCCTACAGGCTTGTCCACAGGAACTGGAGGCGGTTTCTCCACTGAGGCTCCCTCCCCTCGGATGACTCTAGCGGGTCCGGTTGACAGACACCTAACCGGCACAGATGCCTACAATTCTTCGCCCACCCAGGCCGGGATGATGAGGCTGAATCAAGTGTATTCTACTCAACACTGTCAGCTATAAGCCATGCGGCCTCAGGGTCTGCTGTGACACAGGCATCGTGCCTGGCCGGTACCCGTTTCTGACAGAAGGTGTTTCGGGGGTTGCTACCTTCTTGTCACTGACTGAAACAATTTAAAGAAGAACAGCTATATTTTGGCCCCTGGATTCAGACTGTTCAGTCCATGGCTGGCTGGCTCTGGTGCTTTTAGGCTATGGCGAGGGAGAACATCCCAGTGGGAGACCGGGGGTGGGGTGGGGAAGGGGGAGCAAAGGGCTCCCTCACCACTGTGCTGTGAAGCGGAGAAAGACAAACGGGAAGGAGTAAGGGCCAATGTAACCATTCCAAGTCAGCAGCCTCTCCCCAAGTGACCGACTCTTTCCAACTAGTAGGGGCGCCTGGTGACCCAAAAAGAAATTTTGCCCATCCTGCCCAGAATCTCAAAGTAGCCAAACCCACAAGGAACACCAGGCGACAGTTCCACCCTCCGGCTCTACTGTACCTCCTCAGCAAGGTTGCAGAATAGTCCACGAGACTCTCAAGCAATTGGATTATAAGTGAAGTTCAAGGTGTCGATAGTGTGCTCACTAGTCCATTAGACCGCAGTTGTTTGCTCTTTACCAAAGCCAAGAATAGTAAGAGTAAGAGCCGACAGCGGCCTGCCTTGGGCTGACAGGCGAGGCGGCATGCCACACGGAAAGGAGTCTGGGGGAGGTGGGAGGCTCTGAGACGCTCACTATGTAGTCCAGGCTGGCTGGAGCTCACAGTTCTCCTAACTCAGTATCCGGAGTTCTGGAATTCCAGATGTGTGCCCAGCCAGAGCACGGCTTCTGAGTTCTAAGACAGGGATGGGATCCTGAGTGCTGGAATTCCAGATGTGTGCCAGGCCAGAGCACGGCTTCTGAGTTCTAAGACAGGGATGGGATCCTGAGTGCTGGAATTCCAGATGTCTGCCCAGCCAGAGCATGGCTTCTGAGTTCTAAGACAGGGATGGGATCCTGAGTGCTGGGAGTCCAGATGTCTGTCCAGCCAGAGCAAGGCTTCTGAGTTCTAAGACAGGGATGGGATCCTGAGTGCTGGGAGTCCAGATGTGCGCCAGGCCAGAGCACGGCTTCTGAGTTCTAAGACAGGGATGGGATCCTGAGTGCTGGAATTCCAGATGTGCGCCCAGCCAGAGCACGGCTTCTGAGTTCTAAGACAGGGATGGGATCCTGAGTGCTGGGAGTCCAGATGTCTGCCCAGCCAGAGCACGGCTTCTGAGTTCTAAGACAGGGATGGGATCCTGAGTGCTGGAATTCCAGATGTCTGCCCAGTCAGAGCAAGGCTTCTGAGTTCTAAGACAGGGATGGGATCCTGAGTGCTGGAATTCCAGATGTGCGCCAGGCCAGAGCACGGCTTCTGAGTTCTAAGACAGGGATGGGATCCTGAGTGCTGGGAGTCCAGATGTGCACGAGGCCAGAGCACGGCTTCTGAGTTCTAAGACAGGGATGGGATCCTGAGTGCTGGAATTCCAGATGTCTGCCCAGCCAGAGCATGGCTTCTGAGTTCTAAGACAGGGATGGGATCCTGAGTGCTGGGAGTCCAGATGTCTGCCCAGCCAGAGCAAGGCTTCTGAGTTCTAAGACAGGGATGGGATCCTGAGTGCTGGGATTCCAGATGCATGCCCGGCCAGAGCACGGCTTCTGAGTTCTAAGACAGGGATTCCATTCGCTCCTGAGAGCTTATATTTCTCACTGAAGAAACCTTGGCTCTCTGCTTGACAGTTAAAATTGGGATGTTAATGCTTAGTTGAGATGTGACTATCACTCTGACTTTAACACCACACAGTCATGGATTCAAATACCAGAGCTTAACCTCGGTGTGTAACACAGAAACCAGCACCTGGAAGCTAAAGCAGGGTGATTATGAGTTCAAGGCCAGCCTAGGCTACATAGTAAGTTTGATTCCAGACTGTGCTACTACAGGACTAAAAACTTAAAACAAGCAAACCAAAACCATGAAGCCAAACTCCAGATTGGCAGCCTTCATTGGAGCCAGTTAATCTCCCCCTAGACTAGCCGTGACTTCTCTTTGATGATCCTTTTCTGGTTCTCCTAATTTGCCCCCCAGAGGCCTATAGTCAGTTGAGCAAGAGGCTGCCTGGTAAGTCAGGGGCTGCCTCAGCAGCCTTTGGGGTTTCTGAGAGCCGCAGAGCAAGGGACACGCATCAGCTCCCATGGGACTCCATAGCACGGGTTTCAGGAGTAATGACACGTCTGTGGCTCAGCTGTGTGCCCTATCAGAAGCTCAGCCAGCAAGCCCCAGTGCAAAGCATAGAAGCTTTCAACCACAGGGACAAGGACAAGACCCAGGAACATCTGCTCTCCCGTGGAATGGACAGCTGTGGGGCTGTGAAAGGCAGCCTGGTTTCTGGTGGAGCTAGGTTTGAAACCCTGGTGGCCGCACAGGTGAGCCCACAGGGGATAACCCTGTAAGGGACAGTAGGAGTTTTGCCACGTTCCTGGACACCAGGCCCCTGACACGAGGCCGCAGCTCTCCATAGGTCTGTGGCCATCAGTCATGTAAAGGTAACACCCCAAGCTTCCCACAGGTAGAAAATGTGACCACAGTTCATGTAGCCTCAAACAGATTGCCATTTCAATAAAGTTCCTAAAGGTCCGAAGGGCTTTGCCAGTTAAGCTTTCCTTCCCAGACACCCCTCCCTGCAAAAGGTATTTAACCCCAGACCTGCCCTGAGAAAGTGGGGTACGGTTTACTCATCACAGCTCTCCTCCGTGACAGTTAAAACCATGGACTGCCTCTTTTCATCGGATCCACCCTGGGGAGCATTGGAACAGGCCTTCGTCTAAAGAGCCGTATCTAGTTAACTTCCACAGACTCTCAGCACTCCCAGACATGGCCTCCACCAAGCCAAGCAGCCACCGAACAAGCAGAAGACTCTCCTCCTCGTGGGACCCGGCCTGAGCTCCTCTCTTTGCCCCTTCAGCCCCGGGCTGGAGATCCAGCTCACGGCCCCCACTCCATTCTCAGCTCTTCCTCGGCTCCCAGTGGCGTCTGGGTACCTGAGTCTGAGAACCTGATGGCCCGGGCCTCTGAGCAGGCCCAGGGACCCCCGGGCCAGGTCCAGGGGTCCCAGGGACCTCGGACTGTGCTCCCCATCTCTGAAGCGGGTCCAAGGCTTCCAATAGCCTGACACCCGCCTGACCAGCATGGGGTAAGTGCAGTCAAAACTCCCACGACCCACCTCGAAGAGCGAAGAGTGGCCCAAGCCCGAGCAACACAGGACCCCACCCTTAACCCACAGGCAATGCCAGGGGAGGGGTGCACCAGGCAGGCAGGCTTGGACCCCACCCATCACACCTTGGTAGTGTGGCCTTAGGAAACCTTACATCTTCAGCTTCCTTCACTGACTAATGTGACTGTGAGTTTTAAGTGGAATAGCAGATGCATGTGTAAAGAATGTTCTAGAGCAATACCTAGCCTGTGTGCCGCAGGCAGTAAACAGGAATTTGGATTCTTGCTGTTGTCATCTATAAAACAGGCCTTGTAACTGTGCAAACCTTCACATGGGTAGCTGAGATTAATTTACCCTTTTCCCCATAATACCAAGGGTAACAACATAGTAACTAAACTTACTGCACAACAAATGTAAACATATCCGCTGTGGCCAGAATAGGAGCACATACCCGAGCACACTTCAAGAGCAGGAGCGTGGGCTCAGAATCACGATGTTGTGGTTAAACACGGTGTAGCATGGGGTCGGGGAGCACCCTCACAGAAGCAGGGGAGAGGAGGGATAGAGAGAAGGGGAGAGGAGCACCCTCACAGAGGCAGGGGAGGGGGAGGGATAGAGAGAAGGGGAGGGGAGCACCCTCACAGAGGCCGGGGATGGGGAGGGGAGAGAGGGAAGAGGAGACCTGGAAAGGGGAAAATATTTCAAATGAAAATAAAGAAAATATCCAACAAAAAATTATAGAACTCTAATTATAAGCTACCTGATTTTTACAATGGTAATGATTTACAAATAAGATTTAATTTGTATATGTTAAGGTAAAGTTCTGTATGCATTATCAAATAAACAGCTCTTCCATTTTAATAGAAAAAAGAAAACCAGTGCTATCCCATAAAGCCCTAACATCTGCATAAGCACATTGAAATTACATCCAAAGGCTCTCAGACTAGGTAGGACTCAGTGGTAACAACGACCTTATGCCGGAATTAACCCTGGGAAGAGAGACTCAAGGGGACTCGAACCCACTTGTAACTTTTATTTCTGTAAGTATGAACTCAAGTGCTGCTGCATAACTAATGACTAACTTCAAGATGCTGTCTTAGTTAACGCAGAGCTGCCTCTGAAGCCAAGCCAGCCGCTGGCTCCCTAGTTTTGCGCTCAAAGCAACACTGACCGCACTCCTACTTGTCTCCGCTCAGACAAGGCAGAGAACAGATAAAGTCAGGATACAGCTACGGCTGTCTGCCGCCCACCCAGCCACAGCCAGGCTGCGGTGCCAAAGCTAAAGGAGGATGCAAAACAAGGTGGTTCTCAAAAGTATTCTACTCCAAATGCATCCACACATGCAGTGTGCTGGGAGGAAGCCTGCTCCTTGTGCCCACGTCTCACTACCGCTGTCCCCGCAGCTTCTGTGTGTGCCCGAGTAAAGGACCGTCTACTGGAGAACCAGTGGCCTCTCCGAAAACACGGATGGATCCAAACGATCATGGTCCTACTCAACACTAGGGCTTCTTTGAAGCCACAGGGCCTGGTCCTCGCTGGGGACCCCGGACTGCTGGGCAACCCAGAAGGAATAATTTTCTTGCAGGAAAGCTTTCTATGTTAGAAAGAGGAGCTCCCAACCACGACCCAGAGTGTGTGCTGGGCCTTTAAAATTCCTCTTGGTACCGGGGAGCAGGAAGGACACTCTGCTACAGATCATTAGCAGAGAAGCAGGTTTGCCGTAGGGATTTACACAGAGCAAAGGAACGGCATACACGCAAGCTGACACTTAATTTTCTGTGCACGAACATTGCTAATGCGTCCAGTCCTCTTCCCAAACACCCACAGCTGGCTCTAGAAAACCTGCCGAAGTCACACACAAGAAACCAGCTAGAAGCCAAAGTTTGTTGTTGAATTGAATTAAGTGTTTTATGCGTCACTCTGTGAAAAATAAACTGTGTGACACATTTACCAGGCCAGAGGCTGCAGAAACGCTTAAGGTCTGGCGTTCCCCCATGCAGACGTGTGTGAGTCTTGATTCCATGATGGGGGCTTTGCCACCAAGAGAGCCACTGAACGAATTTTCCAAGGTAGATGTGCGTTATCATAAAATAGGTGGGTTGGTGCTGCCTGGGCGGCTTCTCTCCATCGCTGAAGCGCAGGAACAATGGCAAACCCTCGGAGTCACACATTATTTCTGAAGGAAGAGGAACGCCACCATAACCTCAAAACTGCCAGCGCCAGTCTGTTATCTCTTCTCCCGCCTCTGATTGTCACTTGCAGCACAACACAACAACAACAACAACAACAACAAAACCCTTTGAGGAAGAGTGTATTGGTGTTTCCCTTTTAGATTGTATTAGCTCATAGTCATTACGGATTCAATAACTAAATCTCTGGCTGGAAGATGGCTCCGTGGGCAAAGGAACTTGCTTTGGAAGCCTAGTAACCTGAGTTCAAGCCCCGGAACCCACTTCAATGTCCAGTGAGAAAATTAATCCCTGAAAGTTGTTTTCTGGGTTCTACACATGCACAGTGGCACCCACACACACACTTATCCAAACACATCACTCACACTATAATGAAGTTTAAAAATTGAAAATAGGTAAATGACTATGACTGCAGTGCACACTTGTACACACACACAGTGACCATGACTGCAGTGCACGCTTGTACACACACACACAGTGACCATGACTGCAGTGCACGCTTGTACACACACACAGTGACCATGACCGCAGTGCACACTTGTACACACACACACAGTGACCATGACTGCAGTGCACGCTTGTATGCACACGCAGTGACCATGACTGCAGTGCACACTTGTACACACACACAGTGACCATGACTGCAGTGCACGCTTATACACATACACACAGTGACCATGACTGCAGTGCACGCTTGTACACACACACACAGTGACCATGACTGCAGTGCACGCTTGTACACACACAGTGACCATGACTGCAGTGCACACTTGTACACACACACACAGTGTCCATGACTGCAGTGAATGCTTATACACATACACAGTGATCATGACTGCAGTGCACGCTTCTACACATACACACAGTGACCATGACTGCAGTGCATGCTTGTACACACACACACAGTGACCATGACTGCAGTGCACGCTTGTACACACACACAGTGACCATGACTGCAGTGCACACTTGTACACACACACAGTGACCATGACTGCAGTGCACACTTGTACACACACACAGTGACCATGACTGCAGTGCACACTTGTATACACACACACAGTGACCATGACTGCAGTGCACACTTGTATACACACACACAGTGACCATGACTGCAGTGCACGCTTATACACATACACACAGTGACCATGACTGCAGTACACACTTGTACGCCCACACAGTGACCATGACTGCAGTGCACACTTGTACACACACAGTGACCATGACTGCAGTGCACACTTGTATGCCCACACAGTGACCATGACTGCAGTGCACACTTGTACACACACACACAGTGACCATGACTGCAGTGAATGCTTATACACATACACAGTGATCATGACTGCAGTGCACGCTTGTACACATGCACACAGTGACCATGACTGCAGTGCATGCTTGTACACACACACACAGTGACCATGACTGCAGTGCATGCTTGTACACACACAGTGACCATGACTGCAGTGCACACTTGTACACACACACAGTGACCATGACTGCAGTGCACACTTGTACACACACACAGTGACCATGACTGCAGTGCACACTTGTACACACATACAGTGACCATGACTGCAGTGCACACTTGTATACACACACACAGTGACCATGACTGCAGTGCACGCTTATACACATACACACAGTGACCATGACTGCAGTGCACACTTGTACGCCCACACAGTGACCATGACTGCAGTGCACACTTGTACACACACACACAGTGACCATGACTGCAGTGCACGCTTGTACACACACACACAGTGACCATGACTGCAGTGCACGCTTGTACACACACAGTGACCATGACTGCAGTGCACATTTGTACACACACTCAGTGTCCATGACTGCAGTGAATGCTTATACACATACACAGTGATCATGACTGCAGTGCACACTTGTACACACACACAGTGACCATGACTGCAGTGCACACTTGTATACACATACACAGTGATCATGACTGCAGTGCACGTTTGTACACACACAGTGACCATGACTGTAGTGCACACTTGTACACATACACACAGTGACCATGACTGCAGTGCACGCTTGTACATATACACACAGTGACCATGACTGCAGTGCACGCTTATATGCACACACATCTCACCAGATGGTGTACCGGCAATCAATTCCCAGTGAAGGCGATTTCTACAGGAAGAAGCTTCTACAGGTTCACAGTTGGGGTTGATACCCAAAATGGTTGACTTCTTTTTGTTATGTTTTTCTTTTGAGACAGGGTCCCATGTATCTCAAGCTGGTCTCGAGCTCACTCTCTGATCCTCCTGCCTCCACCTCCCAACGGCTAGGACTTCAGGGTGTACACACGCAGGCTTTGTGCTCTACTGAAGAACAAACCCAAGGCCTTGCAGTGCCGGGCGAGCACGTGGCCCACGGAGCTGCAGCCTGAGTGCGAACAGCTGTGCTCTGTAAAACAAAGGTGAGCGGGGCTGGCCGGCTGGCGGGTAGGCCCTGCGTAAGCCTTGGCAGCGAGAGGGCTGGCGGGCCGGCAGGTAGGCCCTGCGTAAGCCTTGGCAGCGAGAGGGATGGCGGGCCGGCGGGTAGGCCCTCCATAAGCCTTGGCAGTGAGACCCAAATGACGGTGAAGAAAGCTCGGCTCTCCTTAGACCCTGCATCAGGGATCCTGAGAAGGAAGCAGCTTATTTGCCCCAGGGCTCCTGGAAGTAGCTGCTTCCCTTGCTAGAGACCAGGCACACAGAGGACAGTGTGGCCAGACAGGTGGCGCTTAGGGAGTTGGACCTGACTCCTCTTTTATCTTCTTTAGGGAATGGTGGACTACTAAGGTCGCTTATTAATGTGTGTAACAACTAGTGTAGACTAAGGTCGCTTATTAATGTGTGTAAAGCATAATCTTCAAGTTTTCCACAACCTAGAGAGAGAAAAAGACCAGCCTAGAGCTATAATAAGTGTGTGAGAGCTCAGAACAGCCCACAACAGTTCCAGGGACAGATGGACATCTGAAAAAGTATCCATTTAACAGAATCTAACTTGCAGCACCGTTGAGACACAACAGGAAAGCTGGAGTGAGTCCCTGCTAGATTTAGTAACAGGCTAAGAAAACACAGGGCTGACATCTTATTGAAAGTTGGTGATGTCTCCCTCATCTCCTTAGCCTCCTTTGGGAAAGGCTGTCCCAGCTTCCAG
Organism: Apodemus sylvaticus; assembly: GCF_947179515.1. Lineage (NCBI taxonomy): Eukaryota > Metazoa > Chordata > Mammalia > Rodentia > Muridae > Apodemus > Apodemus sylvaticus. The sequence goes on along the minus strand of NC_067475.1, from coordinate 164,281,609 downwards.
TGTCAGTGTTGTGGTAAGGAGGACTGAGGTAAGCCACACCTCCCCTAAGCACAAACAGTGGCTCCGTCCCACTGGCTCTGGTGTCGCCTGCCCGGGTCTACAAGCATCCCACACTGTTCCGTGAGCGATGCCGTTCTCTCGGGCAGCCCTGACCTAGCGTTTGCCCATCGCCCTTGTGCATTTTCCCTATGGGCAGCCCCCAGGAGCACTGTTTAATATTCCCTCAAAACATTAACCCCTGCTCTCCTGCTCCTCCCTTGCCCTTTCCCTGCTTCCCTTCTCTCCCCATTCCCTCCCTACCACACACACCCACACCCACACACACACACACACATACACACACACACTCATGGCCTCTCCTCCTCTCCTCTATGCCCCCCTCTCTGCCTCTACTACCGTCTTAACTCCCCTCCCCATGCCCTGAATAAACTCTATCCCATACTATAAAAAAATTAACTCATTTGCTACTAACATTTTTATACTTTTGTAATGCATACTAAAATAATATGATTTTTAAATCACACAGCATGCCAGTTAAATCATATTCACTAACAAATTCTCAAGAGGCACCATCCCAAACAAATCTTCTGGTGAAGAAGACTGTTCACCAAAATAGTGGGCCTGACTCTATTACCGCCTACGAAGGGATCAGAACTCGCTTCAACCTGAAGCATTCCATCTGCCCCCCCTTAACCCAGAGCGTGCACGTGGTCACAGGAAATGCCCAGCAGTGACCAAGACTCTCTTTTCTTTTCTTTCTGTCAGCAGTGAGATAAAATTATATTGTTCACAAGTTTTCCATAGTGCCTTTCACTGCCACTGTGCCTAGGGAATGACTGCTTATAAACAAATAAATAAATAAATAAAACTTGTAGAGATCTTATAACCAGAGCCAGCTAAACTCCATTGACACCAGAATAAAAAATAAAAGAAAAAAAAAACCCTTCAAACATTTCATTTTCATTAGCAATATCTGTGTTTGAGGCATTCAATTAAAACAAAGCAAAACAAAACAAAATCTGTACACAGCCAAAATTTTGGCAATGGCTTCATGTCTTTACACAGAAAGCTAAGGGCTTGGGGGCAGGGGTTAGGAAGGAAGAAAAGAAATGAAATTTATGCAATTTATGGGAAACTTTTGCAATTATTAATATACACATTATCTCTTTATATCAGTTTTCCTTTTAATTTGCTTCTCTATGAATACAATGTCAAAAACTATTTGAAGACTGTCTGTCGGGTGTGTCCCGTAATTCTAGCACTGAGAGGGCGACAGGAGCAGGACTGCAGGAGAGTCGGACTGAGCCTGGGCTTCACGTCTTAAAAACATTCTGTAACAAACGGGTAAGTACCAAAGGTGTTGAAATAGATGGATAGAGGCAAATGGCAAATAATAGCTAAGCAGATAATAGATGATAGATAGATAGATGCATACATACATACATACATAGGTTGATAGATGATAGACAGAAAAATGATACGTGATAGATGATTGATAAATTATAGACAAGTAAGTAGATAGATACATATATACATACATACACACACATATACATACATATACACATACATACATATAGACAGAAAGATGATAGATACATGATTGATGGATGATAGATGATTGATAGAAGATTGATAGATGGTACACAGTTGAGCAGATGAATAGATAGATAGTAGGTAGATAAATAGATAGATAGCCAGATGATAGAACTTTAACAATAGGGAGACAAGAGCAGCAAAAGTCCACTGATTCAGAACTAAATTCAACACATTCCTTTTCACCAGGCTGTGTGCTTGCTCATGACAGGCTGAATCTGGCTTCAGCTGCCCAGCTGCCAGTACAAAAGAAACAACCTAATCAGGGCAAGCATGCCCATGGCAGGAAGGGCCTGCATTTGAATCCAGCTGTGCAGCCCTGAGTATAAGGCACTGAACCTTCTAAGTTTCAATTTCCTCCTCTGGAAATGGGAGCGATCACACCTCCGCTCAGAGTTCGGAACCATTCAAGTCTGTGGCGGAGCACCTGGCATTCCACAAACGTGTAATATCAGCAAGCATTTAGAGAGCTCCCGCTATCCACTCAGTAAGAGAGAGAAGCAGTTGTGTGGGACCAGCTGACAGCGGCAGAACTGCACTGAAGGTCGAGTTAAGAGAGGATAAAGACCCAGCACACTTCCTCTGGCAACACTTGAGTTCTACATCAATTATTGTAAATAAATAAATAACAAAGCAGCCACACACAGCTAGAGGTCTGGCTCCAAACTTCAACAGATAGCGCCAGCGTGCAGCGCAGTGCACGGGTCTGTGTGAGGCTTGGAACTTAGCAGTCTCTGCACTAGAAGTCATTTGTTTCTTCACAGATTTGTCCAGGTGGCTTCAACATTGGCCTTCCTTTGTATTTTCTTTAGGAGCAAACTAAACTTCCTGCATCTGCATCTCTGCCCGTGATCCCCATACATCAATGGAGACCACAGTTTTCTCTATTGAGGGAGGCAGGTGAGTCTGTCGGACCAGATTAACGAACACCAATGGATCAAACAGTAACAATGAAAGTAAGTGACAGATTTCCCCACCCCCACCCCGAACGGATCTCCCCAGAGAATCAGACACTTCTCACACGCCTGGTCCCTTTCTCCTTAGCCAGATCTCGTGGCTCCAGCTCTATTGAGCCTGCCGTCATGAGGCCCCAGTGGCTCACTCCATCTCTGGAAGTCCCGAGTTGCTGAGCCATGATGGTTTTTCCACACCTCACTGTGGCCTGTGTGAGCCACAGTCCGTGTGAGCCTTGGAGTCATCTGAATTCATTTAAAAAGATGTGCACCTGGGATAATTAAGTGTCTGCTGGGCTCCTCAGCTCTGGATCCCACACTGTGCTAATTCCCAAACTCGACGTACAAACGCCTGTTAAGAAGAATACACCCTGCTGTCCCAGAGTCTGGAAACAATAAGATCGTGTCCAGTTCTCCCGTGTGCCTCATGGCACCTGTAGTAGAGCTGCATCCCTGCAGCCTCCAATGTCAGCATCCCTTGGAGCCCATAAGACACGTTGACTAGATGCCAAATCACAGTTTCTCACGAAGACCAAAATTGCTATATTTCTCAGAAAGCTGCACTATTTTTATCTAGAACTAACTTGAAATGCTCCAAAATGACATAAAGTAGAACAACAACAACAACAACAACAAACTAAAAATGTCCTCACTCAATGATTTAGTACTTCTTGGAAGAGAGATGCATTTGGCCGAGAAGAAGATCTCGGGGGCTAAGAAGCCAGCGGCTGAAAAGAATACATTTTTATGGTCAAGCAAGTTGGAAAACAGTGGGTGAGGGGCCGGGAAGACGGCCTGGGGCTGAGGTGTTCGCTGTACGAGACTGAAAACCTGAGTCTGTATCCTCTGTCCAGTGGATTGGTGGTCTGCGAGTGTGACCCCAGCACTGCAGGCAGAGAGGGGCGAATCCTGGGACTGGCTGGCCTGTCAGCTGAGCTGAGTCAGGCAACTCCGAGGTCAGTGACAGACCCTGACTCCAGCTACGAGCTGGAGAGGCTGAGGAAGACCCCAGCCCTGGCCTGCCTCTGCTGAGGAAGACCCCAGCCCTGGCCTGCCTCGGCTGAGGAAGACCCCAGCCCTGGCCTGCCTCGGCTGAGGAAGACCCCAGCTCTGGCCTGGCCTGCCTCCATGAGCACAGGCCTGTGCACCACATCCTTATTTTAAATGATAAAGGAGGAGTCGCTACCCTCAAAGAACGCACATCTGAAGGAAGAGAAAGACAGTGCGGCAGCATGATGCAGTGCCTGCTCTAGAGGAAGCCAGGAAACCTGGTCCAGAGACACAAACGAGGGTCCAAGCCACGGATGTCGGCATTCTAATCCCACAGCCCCGTCTTCTGAACCACCGCGTGCTCCAAGAGAGGGCCTGGGCGCTGCAGGGCAGGATAACCAGCCTGGCCCAACCTGCAGGGCACACAGCTTTATCTTCCCGCGCTGTGACCCCTGCTTTCCAAAACCCAGAGATGACCACAAGGCAGAGTCTCCCCCAGTGACAAACTCTCTTGCTCAGTTTGTTTTCTTGAGTCCACTCCGCATCACCGAGTCATTCATCTGTCCAGGAAGTCTTCTAGCAGGATCTTCCCACAGGTGAGAAATGTCAAGAGCAATGCTCTTAAGTAGAAAGAAAAAATGATACACACTCCCAGGAAAAAAAGTCTTTATCAAAGATAAAATGAGAATAGGAATGTGTCCTGAGGGATCAGAGGGAAGACCCATTTGAAGACTCACTTTCAAGTAGACTAGAGAGAGAAGACAGTGTAGAAACTGGATTCCCTGGAGACAACCTGGTGTCTGACCGTCTCCACCTTTCTGACAGGCACAGTCCTTCTGCGGTACAGCTGTATCTTGTGCCTACTCGGTTGTTAAGGTCTGACTTGGCGGGAGTGGCTGAGCTGGAGTCACAGACATGACATACTACAGCGGTGGGGGTCATGCCAGGTGCCAAAGGTACCCTGGAGATGCGAACTGAGAACCTGCAAAGAGCTTCGACTTACAAGACATCCACAAGAGGTCCCAAAGCAACTGCCCATCCCATGACCAACCACACAGAATTCATCACAGAACAATCAAAATACAAACTGCTCTGTCTTCCACTAAAAGACAAAGCTGTAAACTTAAAAAGGAGTTCTCCTCAATCCCGGGGCTGCCGGTGATGGTCAGTCTCCAGGGTCATCTTGATGGGCATGTCTGGGAGATTACTTTCAGAGAAGTTTAACTGAGGGGGAAGACCCACTTTGAATATGGCGGCACTGATTCCAGGGCTGGGGTCCCAGACTGATTTTTTCTTTTTAAGGAGAAAGGAGCTGAGTGCTGGGCTCGCTGCTTTCTGTCTGTGGATATGATTCTGCCGGACGAAGCTTCCCTTTGCCACTGCAGCTAAGCCGCCGGCACTTGCATGCCGCCTTCCCCAATGTGAGGCAAAGTGCAGTCTTCTAGCCTTATGCTCGTTTGTAGGTGTTTTGCCACAGCAATGAGAAAGCTAGCTAGTTCACTATTCCACCAAATAAACCGAATTTAGACTGCTGTCTTGATCGGTGCTAGGTCGCCAAGCTTCCTCAGCCCCAGGACACCCCCGACAGCTCCACAGACAAAAGGCACCACATGAACAGGGCCAGCAGGCCACTAAGTCTTCTAAGGAGCACTGGTCACACAGCCATCAGAGCCCAGAACAGCCACAGGCCTGGCACCTAAGCTAGCAGTGTTGGGAAAACAGTCAGGGCTCAAATTTAGGGACACTGCCAAGGACTAAATAAAGCAGGGGGGGGGGGCAGCTCCCTCACACGGGGTAGAGAGAGCGCACGGGCAGGAGATCTGAGCCAACTGCAGGCTGTATTTTGTATAGCGTTCTACCTAGAAGTGAGATCAAGTCAAGTATCCACATCCAAAATAAAGAACTTTGGGCATTCCAGGCAAGGGACGTGTTCCGACCTCTCAAAATATGCACCAAAGGTCACCTTGGCCACCAGAAGCTTGAGGGACTCCCTCAAGCGGTCTCTGCAGTCATCCCCAGCAGAAGGGAGGTTTAGAAAGCAGGATGCATTGTGGGAGGCCAGCTGGGGCTGGGAAAGAAAGCAGCTGCAGGTGTCCTGGCTTAGCACGCAGAAGCAAGGCGCAGAGAAGCCCATTGCAGTCCCCACTGCAGTGCGGCCGCGCAGCACCTCAGCCCCCAGCAGAGTGACAAAGGGACAAGCATCTTCAGGATGTCTGGATGTGAGGGAGGCCTTGCCAGGGCTGCTTAATTGCTTCCTGTCTCCAGTCAGAGTGGTCTGAGAAAGACGCAGCCCCACCCCACCCCCCACCCCCCACCCCCCACTCCCCCACTCCCCGCTGCGGCTATGGGTGGGAACCTGTGATGGGCTGGAAACGCTGAGTCAGGGGAAATGGGGGTGGGCTGGAGGGACATCCAGAATGCTGAAATAAACCCTTGCATGTCCTGGAGAAGTAGACATGGGGAAGCAGTGCCCCCCAGCGCCCACCCCTGCTTTATCTTCCTTCCGTTTTCTTCCCTCGCAGGAGCCAGCTACGGGCAGGATGGGTTGTCTAAAGGAGGAAGAAATGGAAACAACCTGCGGAGGTCACGTCTGGTTGGAAGCAGCAACAAGCAGCGAAGGTAGCGGGCTCCCTTCAGCGCAGGCGCCATGATCTGGGCCAGAGGATCTTCCGTCCTGGAGAGCTGAACTCAACCAGACTCCCTTCCTAAGCCCTTGAAAGAAACATCCAACCCCTTCCACATGGGATGCTGACAGCAAAGGTTTCTTGTACTGCATTTCTTCACAGCGACATCGTAAGAGCCTAGCTTGGACTCAGTCATCTGGGAGCCAGCCTTTAGGGTCCTTGACACCCAGTGTACTCCCAGCACCATGGACCAGTCCTAGAGAAAACAGAGCCACAGTGGCCCCAGGCCCCACCCTGTCTCCAGCTCCAAGTGGCTGTGTCTCACAACCTAAGAAATAGAACCTCTTTTTATTGATAGGTGTCCTTATGTAGCGTAGAAGTCACTGTATTTACTATGTAGACAGAGCTGGTCATGAGACTCAGAGGTCTACCCATCTGTGCCTCAGGAGTGCTGGGATTGACAGTGACCACCATCACTCCTGGCTGCTCCCCGCCCCCCCATGGCATCCTTTGCTTCTTGTTTGTGTCTGAATAGTACTCTGTTGTGTTTTGACTGCACATCTCTTTGTCCCTGAGTCCATAAGTGTCTGCCAGGATTACTGCTACAGCAAACATACACACAGTGTCTTATAAAGACAGACTCAGGACTGAATTTGGAGAGCCTGAAAGCAAAACGTGGGGATCTGGGGAAAATAGGTCAAATCTCTTTTTGAAGCCAGAATAGCTCCCTAGCTATGTCAGACTCTTACAGGGTGGACTGCGGAGTGGATGCCGGCCCCAGGACAGTCGACAGGGACCATGCAGACATCAAAGGGGAAAGGTGTCCTGTCGGGAGGTTCATGCAGCAGGTGGGACCCATGAGGTAGAAGATGTCCTGGGCTGACTGCAGACCAGCTCAGCTTTGAGGCAACAGCCTCGGGTGGTGCGTGCAGTTCTATGGAGATGGGCTGCCTCAGTTCAGGGACAGGCACACAACTCTGGCCCCTCAGCACTCCATGGATGGACTTAGCTACATAGTTAACTAGTGAGCCCAGTTACTCTGAAGCCAGCTAAAAAAAAGAAGAAAACAAAAAGCCACTCTTTAACATGAATTAATTGTGTGTGTTAATAAGGCTAAGTGTGACGTTTTCATATGTGTACGTAGTGTTCATTGATTAAATCCATTTTTTTTCCATCACAGCCCTTCTTGGGCTCAACTAGTGGTCTAATTCTACATTCTAGGGGTCAAATCTGTGCTTGGGAGATTATTAGATCAGCTGAAAAAAAACCAAAAAAAAAAAAAAAACAAACAAAACAGCTCCCGCATAGTGGACACTCAACTGCTGTTTCCTGGATAAAAACAAGGAAATTAAAGAAATCGGCCTCTGAGGTTGAGTGCTTGGCAGTGAGCCAGGAGAACCCTGCCCCCAGCAGCACTCCTGTGCCCAGCCCCGGACAGGTCCTTCCAGCCACCCGTAGAGTGCATGGCCAAGCACACGCCAGCTTGTCATGACACCAACCAGCACAAATGAGACCAGATCTTAGGAGGGGACACCTTCACACTTTAAGAAAATCATAAAATGCCAAGTAACTGTCGAACCATGTTCACAAGAGGAAAGCGATGCTCTTAACTTGGCCTTGAAGGATAAGGAAATGGTCCAGCACTCAGCCAGGCACAGACATGACGGGACCCAGAAAGAAGGTGAGAACACGTGTAGTCACCTTGCACACGTGCTTAATTAAACCTTTAATTTCGGGGAGATGGGGGCAAGAAGACCCACTGTGACTCGGAGGCCAGCCTGGGGTCCAATAAGATGCTGATTCAAGTTCAAAGCAGTGGCCACTTAGACCAATGCGTTTTCAAGGCTAAGAGACTGACAACATCTTACAGTCTATCACAAGTTCTCGGGGCAGAAGCAGGCCTAAGATGACTGCTCTGGGAATAGTGCAGAGTTCCGGAGACAGAAAAACAGAAGGCAGGAAGCCCAGTGGCCGTCGCAGGAGAGTCGGGGCAGGAGCACTGAGACCACAGTGAATTCCTTGAAACCTGTCCTTTTTAAAATCTGTTATAATTCCGATATCAACCCTTTTGCTAATAGGGGAAGTATCTGAAGTGTGAGAAGCACCACCCTGGGGTGGGGACAGAAATGCTGGTCACCTCAGAAAAGTGACAAGATGTGTCTATGTGCATGTAAACAAACAATGGCCAGTCTGACAATCTTCCAGGAAAGCGTATCCAGAAAAGCCTTGTCTTAAGATTTATAGATTGGAAAATTTAATCTTTAAAAATACATGCCTTTATTTATGGTACCAAAGTCTGAACTGAGGACCTCACCCAGAATAGGCAAGTGTTCCACCACTGAGCCCTATCCCAAGCCTCTTTTTACTTTGCATTAGCACAGGGCCTTGCTAAACTGTTCAAGGTGACCTTGAACTCACTCTGCAGCCAAGCAGGCCTGGAAATTTCCATCCTCTTGCTTCGGGCTCCTGCACAGCTGGGCTGGTGTCCCCAGACCCTAGGTTTGATATTTTTAAAGCCCAAACCAAAAACTGCCCCCAGTCTTCCTTAAAACCACCAGAAGTCTTTTCCTAGAAAGGGACTCCTTGCCCCATTCTGTTTTATTCCTGACTGAGCTGACAGGGTCTGGAGTCAAACAACCTTGCAGACTTCTCAAGCTCAGAGTCCAGATTTCCTGAAAATGACTTTAGAGAGTTTATGACGTAAGGGCTGACTCCCTCCCACTTAGAATAAGTACAGGAAACAATCTTATATTCGTCTTCCAAATTTTGTGATAATTCCGGAAATTAAAATCTGCAGGGTTTCAAAGACATGTCAGACCCTTTCTCAGCTTGAGCCAGCTGGGGAGAACCACTGTCAGGCAGTTCTGAGGCTAGGTAAACAATTCCGGCTCACTGTGAAGTAAAACAGTGACCTATTTTTAGAGACCAAGGGTTTTAGTTGTTTTACCATTCCGGAAATAAACACCGTCACTGCTCCTTGGGTTTCAGCGGGCACAGCTGTCCGGGTGGGACGTAAACATCCCTGGCCAGTGTTGTGAGTCCAAACACAACACTGGCGGCTGCTGTGTGAGAACCAGGAAGTGGAGCTGACTCCAGCAGCACAAGAACCAAGCCAGCCTCCTTATCTAATCCAACCGAAGACAGACCTGCCAGACAGCCCATCCTCGAGCCCCTCGCAGCCAGTCCATCCTAGCCATCCACACCTCTGCAGCAAGTGCACGCTACTGTTTGTTTTTGTTCTGTCTTACCCTCTGTGTTTTATGGTATTGTGAAAGCTAAGAGATCAAGGAAGACTCCCCTCCTAGAACAAGCTAACTTCCAAGATAATCCACCACCTTTAAATGGGGGCTCTACCACCCTCAAGATGAAAATGCCCCCGAATGCTGATTACCATCACACTGGAGGCAAGGGTTCACCATAGAAACATGGGGAGACACATTTGGTGGCCCAGCAGGCTGTGTCTTACTCATTCCTTGCAGACTGTGTACATACATACTACAGATCGTCTCTTGATGATGGAAGTGTCAACAACCAGTCACTTCTATATAAATTAGAAACACACACATCAGAGCACTTGCCTGAATAAGATGTCAGGACAAATCCTATGTCACAGGAACCAGCATCTCTGTGTTCTAGCCTTCCTCCTGTTTAAGGCATACGTCTCCTGGCTTCTTACAAAACACAACATGAGCCAGAGAAGGGGTTCAGCAGGTTGGGTGCCTTGCTGTCCAGAGTTTGATCCCCACATCCCCCATGCTTGAAAGAGAGAACTAAATCCCGCAGATTATGCTTTGTGCCCTGTTTCTGTCTCTGTCTCTGTCTCTGTCTCTCTCTCTCTCTCTCTCTCTCTCTCTCTCTCTCTCTCTCTCTCTTTCTCTGTGTGTCTCTCTCTCTCAGACACACACACACACACACACACACTCAAAACACATATACTTTTTGTCTCTCTCACACACACAAATCATAAATATTCTAAAATTCCACCTTCAGGGGCTGGAGAGATGCTCAGACGTTATGAAAGATTACTGATCTGCAGAGGACCTGGATTCAGCTCCCAGCCCTCACACACAGCTCACACACAGCTCACAACCACCTGGAACTCCTGTTGCAGAGATCCAGACAGCTTTGTGTGACCTCCGCGGGTTCCTGAACACACACTGTGCACATTCACAATTGTCAAATAAAACATTTGCAATTGACCTTCCAACAGCAAGTGTGCTGGGAACCAGGTTACAAAGCTGGGAGGTTAGAATCACGGGCTGTCCTCTTTCCCGTGTGTGTCTTCTCACTTTTCTAAGAATCTTTGAAGCAATAATAATAAATGACAAATAGCAAGTGTAATTCAGAGTATTCAGAGCTAGTCTCTAATGCTCGAGGACAGAAGAAAATGAGCGTCCTAGGACAAAGAATAAAAGGTACACCTTCTTGTTTACTCAAGCCCTTGATGTAAGTAGACGATGCTGCTCCTACTGGTGAGGTGGGCTTCCTCCGCCCATCTAACTGCCCCAATGCAGATTTACTATGAGAAAAAAATGATATGAATTAAGATTTCATATATTCTAATGTATAACCGTATGGATGTGACATATTCCCTCTGGGTTAGTACATTGGTACAGTTGGTCCCCGCCTGGTGGCACTGTTGGGGAGGTTGTAGAACTTACAGAATTACCCAGCCTTTTGACACTGCAGTATGGGAAGTCGTATCTATAATATGCGGGGGCAAATGTCTGTGACTCAAATGGCCTTTATTAGTCATGTCATTGTGTGCTCTAGAATAAGCGGGTGTCTCTAAGGACCTCCTGCTTCCTGCGGCCAAGTTCTAACCTCCACCTCACCTTAGAGTTCACGAAGTCCGAGAAGAATGCTCTGCAGCTCAACAATTGACTGTGTCTTAAGCACAATAAGCCCAGCTTTTCAAAAAAAGAAAATGGAAAAAAAATGGGGCCGAAAGTCAAACCTTGTAAAATAATCCCAACATTTTATAGTGTTGTTCTGCTTACATACAATTCCCACAAGAAGGGAAGTCCCTTTAAAATAAGGACTATTCAATACTAGTCCAGGATTTCCGCTTGTTGTTGATAATTTCCTCCTAACAGAAGACACGACATAGTGCACAGCAAATTCAAAGCGGGGGTCCAGAGACAACGCGGCATCTACATTCTGCAAGGAACATTGTTCGGTTTAATTGATGTTTTCCTTGCAAATCAAGAGTGAGTGGAACTATTTTTATCCAGAACATAATAGATTCCCCTCAACTGAGGGCTTCCCCACCCCCACCCAGTTTTATATATAGTCAGAATCATAACCTGTACCCTTGCAAACTCAACGTTTCCATAAGAAACGTCGTGAACAATAGACAGTGATGCGCCAGGTTATGAAGAAACAAGCCTTCAGCAGTGAGAGTCATGGACACTTTGGTGCGAGCGTCATGTTTTCAGGGGGTCCAGTCGTCTCAACAGAGACTCATAGAAAAGGCGTCTCCATTCTGTGGCGGCTAAGGCTCTTCCTCTCCACTGCATCACTGCACTGTGCGTAGCCATCAGTTCCGCTCACCTACGGAGGCTGGACGGTGTCTGTCGTTTCTGTGTGTGCCTGAGAGCTCACTAGGCGAACAATAACCTTGACTCTTGTATACACAAGAGCAAGTACATCAGTAAGCAGATTTTGGCAGAACATTTTTCCAATTTCCTCTCCGCAGGCAGAGAAACATAATTCAACCTTCACAATTTGGCCTGACATGCTCGAAATAAACGAACACCACCTTTTGTCCAAGTACTTAAACATAGCCAATGAAGATGATGAGTCTCTGCTTAGACCGAATTAGGCAAAAGCTTCGGTTATTCAAATAACACTGCTTGGGAGAGGAGCATGTGTAGCAGGATTGCAGTAGGAAATACTGATGCTCTCCGACACGTGAATTTTTCAGGTTTTAACAGGAGCAGTTCTTAAAACAGAAGCATACTGTGGTCAAATAGGGCTCGGTCACAGTGTTCCGCGTTTTTGAATAAATACATGAAGACTGCGTGTAAAAACAAATTCATTTTCATGGTAATGCTACTTTTTTTTCAAGTTATCTCAGCGGTCTGGGGCTAAAATGAATTCCCAATTAGAGCAACAAAAACACTCTGGCTTCCAACTGTGTACACAGAGTTAAGAAGTGGAGCTGGGGCTGGAGAGATGGCTCAGCAGTTAAGAGCACTAACTGTTCTTCCAGAGGTCCTGAGTTCAAATCCCAACATCCACGAGGTGGCTCACAACTATCAGTAATGGGATCCGACACCCTCTTCTGGTGTGTCTGAAGATAGCTACAATGTACTCATATATACAAAATAAATAAATCTAAAAAAATGAGAACTGAGGTTTAAACAGGTTATTCTTTTCTGGTGACTTGACCTCCTTATCTGTCAGCAACTGTAGCAACCGAAGTCTATCTTACATTTGGGGAAAGTGTGTGTGGGGAGGAGACAGTGCCGTGCCTGGGGCCTGTGCTTGTGTGTGCGTGCACGTGTGTGTGGAGGCCAGAGTTTGCCTTCTTCCTCCAGGTCTTCCTTTACCTCCTCCGCCTGGTTTTGTATGTAGTTGCTCTCACTGAGCCCGGTGCTTGCCACTTCAGGCAGAATGGCTGGCCAGGAAGCACCAGGAATCTCCCATCTCTCCTCCTCCCGTGCTGAGGGTCACGGGCACTCACTAACCTTCACTCGCAGCTTTGACACAGATGCTGGGATTCAAACTTGGGTCTTCTCACCTGCAGAGCAGTCTACTCACTGAGCCCTTCCCTAGCTCCAGAGAAGTCTTTAAAGGAATACATAAGGTAAGGAGCCAGCCCTGAGGCGGGCCAAGGTAACCATAGTCTGTGTGTCCCTCACTTGATTGCCTGTCACTGATCGTCAGTGTCAAAAGACACTTTTCCTTCTCTCCAATAAGAGCCGGTCCCAAAGTCACAGCGACTTCAAAGCTGTGTGAGCATGAGAGTGTGTGTGTCTTCCACATCCCTCCGAATGAGCACACTTCAAAGAGCTGCGCCGTTTTCCACCCAGCTGCTGAAAGTGAGCCCCAGGTCTCAGTCGGTCTCACTCTGTCTGCGTGCACAGTGCCTCACAGTCCCACTGAAATGCCTTTTTAATGTTCTGCCTCTTTGTTTCGGGTCCTGGCATGGGTCCTCGGAGACTCGGCTGGGAGAAAATCTCCATGGCAGACAGCACACTGCATTCAAAACAACCCCTGGCTTTTGAATATGGTTGACCTTGTTACTCCGTTCTCTTCCTGTGCTGCTTTCTGGAAAGTGTCGGAGTCCTTCCTGTAAGCAGCTACTGTTCCCAAGACGAGTCTGGGCAGGCCTCAAGTCAGCTGAGGACTCGCTGAGGCCCCTTAGCCTCCCTTGACCCCATAGCAGAAGTCAAGGACAATTCTTCAAGCCTGCGATTATTTGATCCCTGAGATGTTACATGACAGGGAGAGACGTGCAAGGGGCAGAGGAAGGTTTTAGTGGCCAGAAGAGCCAATCCTCCAGCATCGTTGTGTGGACTCCAGAGGAGTCCTGAACCGATAGTTCCAACTTCATTTCCTTACAGCCTTCCAGCTGTTTGACTCGGACTGTTCCCTTAGCTAGATGTTCTGCAAAGGTTATTGTACTCCGTGCATGCAAAGAGCAGAAGGGACTCTGTCGAGAGTTGGAAAGGACATTTTGTGGAAATTTTAGCTTCAGTCTGGGGCTTATACACCCTAACATTGGTCCCCAAATAAGGACTACTCAACAGGCATAGAAATAATTTATCTTTGAATATTTCACAAAATATGTGATTAGCTCGACATGTTTCTAACACCCTGGAAGACTTCAGAAGGGTCTGTGCAAAGAGGTGTCTCCAGGGCACACAGTACGGGTGTTTTGGGCTTTTCCTACATCCACTACAGCCATCCACGAGAAGGGATCCGCCCACCAGCTAGTGGCTTCAAAGCTGAAGGGTCAGCTTCCAGGGTGAAATGAGAAGTCTGCAGGTCCATCCAAAGACTGGGTCCTTTTAACTGCTCTTGGCCTGGTGGTTTTCATCAGCCCGCCCTTCTCTGTTTATTTGCTACTTTTACATGTCATTTCGTTGCAGTTACATGGGCTGAGAAGAAATCTTTTTCATCTCGTTGCTTTAAGCATCCTTGAAGGTCCCTCCACCAGAGAGGGGAGGAGTTGAGCCTTGTTTTGTTTTGTTTTGTTCCTAAACTCTGCAAATAATAGAAGAACCACGATTGTTTGTATTGGGAGCACCTGCTTCCCTGCCAGGGGGAGGTGTTTTGTTTTTCTCTCTCAACCCCCATCTCCTTTTATCTTGGCTGCACAGGCTTTGTTGTCTGGTGGGAATTTTTGTGGCTCCTGATTTCTTAGGGAACTTCCTATCCCAGGGAACTCCGAGAGTCTCCCCAGAGGCCCCCTGAGACTATTGTTTTATTGCCCCCACCCTCCAACCACACCACCATATAAAGAGGCACCTGAGCATACAAGACGTTCTGAAAGCAGCAGAAGAAATGTGATCCTGCCGCAAGGTCGCCTGTGTAGATGTGCAGCCAAACTCTGTGTGCGTGCTTGAGTGCGCTCCCACGGCCAGGAATGCATGTCACACAGAGAGAGGGCCTGCGTGTCCACCCTATGCATTCTCTTCAGTCTTCAATACAGGGCTTCTAGCACTGCTCGTGGTTCCCAGTCCTTCCACAAGTCAAACACTTAATTGATAATAAACCTTCAAGAAATGTACTTCCAGTTGTTTCTCTGATATATACATATATGTGTAAAAGTATAGTTTACCATTTATTAAAGATTAAAACAAATTTGCATACTAATGAAAGGGGTGTGCTTGCTTATTTATTCCTTTTATTTGTGTGTGTGTGTGTGTGTGTGTGCATTGGAATGGGTGTGGGTGAGTACACAAGGGTCAGAGTTTGCATGTAGAGGTCAGGTCAGAGAGTAACGTCTGGAAATTAGTCTTCTAGCTGGCAGTCAAGTCACCAGGCATGAGTGACAGTTTTTATGCACTGAGCCACTGCACTGACCCACATTGGCTTTTATGTAAAGAATTAAAATGTGGCCAAATATTTGATACTGCAGTATGGAAAATGTCTGAGTATCCTTTTGAGCAGATTGATATGTCCAGTTTATAACTCCCAGTGCTGAGACACAACGTCACATAAACATGTAGTTCAGTGTGGCAGAAGTAAGCTTACAATCCAGCCCTTTCTATACGTTTTGTATGGCTTGGGGAGTGAGGGGACGAGGTCTCCTGTGTCCCAGGAAGTGAGGGAGACGAGGTCTCCCATGTCCCAAGCGGGCTTCACACTTATAGCTCACCGGAAGCTGGCGTGAACTCAATCCTCCTACTCTACCTCTTGCATGCTGGGATTACAAGTATATCGTCTCACCTGGCAGGAATTCTGTCATCAGCCTAAGCCAAAATTCACTGGGAAGAAAAAAAGGTTGTGAAACTCACCTCAGCAAGTCCAACAACATTTTTTTAAAAGAAAATAAAGCTTTCTTTCTTGAGACAGGGTATTGTGTGGTCTTGAACACAGTATGCACGCCAGGTTGACCCTGAACTCCTAATATTCCTTTTCTGCCTCTCAAGTGCTGGGATTTTAGGTATGCACATCCATGTCAGCTAGAAGTGAACATTCTAACGCAATCCAACCCAAAGAGTGATTTGATATGTACACACTAAGGACGAATGGTAAGACAATGTTGAGGGTCTTCAGTTTCCGTAACTGAGCTGTTGTCCAAGAGAAGAAAATGTTGTACAGAAAATACTGCACGCATAACATACACAGTCTCAACCCTGAACGGATGGAACCCTCCAAGCTCAACAGCACCACGTGCTCCTCAGCACCCTCTGCTGTGTGTTCAGAAGGAGGGCTGCAGCCGAGTCATCATGGCGTTCGAGTCATCATGGCGTTGGTGAACCCTGCCAACAGGCCTAGCCCTTGTTACGCGATTTTCTATTCTGTTTTCATTGCAACAAATCAATGTACAGTTATCCCAGAAGCTTGAGGACCTGAGTTTGATCCCTACGCCTGAGGTGGAAGAACTGACCCGCTTCCTGAAAGGTGTCCTCTGACCACCACACCCATGATGGGCGCATAGGTGCTTGACAACTCCCTCCTCCTTTCCCTCCTCCTCCCCTCCCCACCCCTTCCTCCCCTTCCTCCTCTTCCTCTTCCTCTTCATCGCCATAAAAAGAGGCTATGGTTAATACAACAAAAATGAATGCCTTGGGTGCACAGCTCCAGGAGATGGTGATCCACCCAGCAGATGCATTTTGTGAACTTCTCGATAGACAGAATCCTGCCCCACGCCATCCCTATGTCCTAAAAGCCGTGCAAATAACTTCACACAGAGGACCGTTCAGTTCTTTGTAGAATGAATACTGAGGAGGGAGACTTTGTCAAGTCCCTTCACCGCTCTGCCGTGTTGTCTTTGGGAATTTATAGCACAGCTGATGTCTTCAACTCCTTCTAATACTTCTATGATCCTTGTCATCCACAATGGCTATGGCTTTAGGTCACTGTGTCAGCCTGGCATGTAGAGGCAGGAAGATTAAGTTCCACTCTAAAATCAAAGTCCACAGATAAAGGATCCTTGAACCGGGCGGTGGTGCTGCACGCCTATAATCCCAGCACTTTGGAGGCAGAAGCAGGCAGATTTCTGAGTTTGAGGCCAGCCTGGTCTACAGAGTGAGTTCCAGGACAGCCAGGGCTACACAGAGAAAGCCTGTCTCAGAAAAAAAAAAAAAAAAAAGAATACTTGAACTCAAGTGAATACGGAGGGCTCAGCTACCATCTTTCTGTAGGGCCATCATCAATCCAAAATCCATGCCACGGGTCTAGACACATCATCCTTCCAGATCAGCAGGGAGAGGAAATGCAGGGTTAGGGTTAGGGTTAGGGTTAGGGTTAGGGTTAGGGTTAGGGAACACAAGACAACAGCAGCTTTTGCAGCCCAATTAAATTCAATCCTGGAATCTCTACTTGGCTCATGCTTCACTGACTAGACTCGGGTTGGGTAAGATGCAACCCAAGGACAAACAGCACTTCATCACTCAAGTGGAAAATGCGCCCTGAGTGGCCGCCAGTGTCAGCCAGTAATCTCGTCCGTTACCATCTATTTAGCTTTGCAGTTCCAGAAAACTGTACCCCAACTTCCCTCATTTTGATATCTTCAAGTTTTCTCAAATCCTGACATTTAAACCACTCCTGATTGGTGTTGGGGGGGATAAAAAGATGAAGCAGTTTGTTTCTCAAGTGGAAACTTTGCAATAGGCTAAAGAGCCTCCCTCCAGCTCCTTAGACCACGTTCTCTCATACTCACGAGACATATGTTTCCTGTGGGAAATGGTGCCTGTGGTAGATAAATTCCATTTATTTGTATTCCGGTCCTTGCTCCTAGCACTGCAACTGCGGCCTCTGTTTCAGCAGCCCGGTTTGCTCTCTGCGAGTCTTTCTAGTCAGAAGTCCAGATGTGTCACCTTAGACCATTTCCTACTTGATTCCTAACAACCAGATTCAGAGGAATCTGGGCCATGGTGGGGAATGCCAATATCCCACTGATGATAACAACAGAAAGATGGAGGTCAGAGGTTCGGTTCATTGAGGAAGAAATAAGTCTTTCATAGACTGAGACCAAGGGAAAGCTTGCTAGTGACATTGTCATATGTGAGAAAGGAGGGGGTGTTTAGTGTGCTGCCTAAATTCTAATACTTCCTCCAAGAATGCACCAGCAGGGTGAGTCTGAACCTCTGCCTCTTGTCTCATTTTCATAATCTGTAAAATGGGGTTAATAATAGAGAATTTAAAATGTAAAACATCTGTAGAGAATTTATCGCACAGCCTGACACAGAAAAAATAGTGGGTGGCTATATCTTCTTCTTCTTTTTTTTTTAATTTCACAAAAAAACACAGGGTTAATAACAGCTACTACTTAATCACACTTTTTCTGTGCAATTTCATGTTAGCTACAGGAAGTAAAAATTATGCCCACTGTTCACAAATGGAAAAACTGAAGTTCATACAGTGTATCTTCTTTCATGTGGTCATTCAACCGGCAGTCACTTTCTGGACAATGTTTTGACGGCTTTGGGACCTGGTTCTTCTCCCCTGTGAAACACACTGGAGAGGCGGCCAGTCCAAGGCAGGGCTGGACAAGCAGTGCACCAGAGACGTCCGCCATCTGCAGCCCTCGGCTATCAGCACAGCACGGGAACCCCAGCAAAGGCCTCTTCAGCAGAAGGCAGAAACAGCCTGAGAAGACTGCTACTGTCGTTTTTTCCAAAACCCTACATCTTACATTAAATCATCAGGCAGAACTTAGCCCATGAGCAAATCTGAGAAGTGAGGCTGTGCAAACTGAACAGTCCTGTCCTGAGTATGAGATCCTGTTACTAGCAAAGGAGAGAACGGGCATGCGAGCAGGCCACGGGAGACTGCCCACGGGCAATTGTCATATTGCTTCTCATTGCAGAATATAGGAAAAACGAGTGGCCACAGCTAATGCCTCTGAAAGTCACCACTGCAACAGGTGAGGGCAAAGACCATACAGGCCACTAATCCTAGAGGACGTCTGTGCCTGTAGGACCCAACATTTCCCTGTGTATTTAGAGATTCACAAAGGGCAGCTCTTGGACTGCAGGTGTAGACGAGCTGGTAGAATACCTGCCTAGCACAGAAAAACCCTGCCTTCTATCATCCTATGGTCAGAACATCGCAAATCTGGGAACAGTCGTGCACACTTGTAATTCCAAACACCTGGGAGGGGGAGTCGGGAGGACCAGAAGTTCACATCATCTTGACTTCACAGCAAGTTGGAGGCTAGCCTGGGCTACATGGGACCCTAGTGGGGATGTGGGGCTGAAGTGATGTCTCGATGAGAAAGAGCACTTGCTGTTCAAGGCTTTTTGTTTTGTTTTGTTTTTTCAAGACAGTTTTTCTGGCTGTCCCAGAACTACCTCTGTAGACCAGGCTAGCCTTGAACTCACAGAAATCTGCCTGCCTCTGCCTCCAGAGTGCTGGGATCAAAGATGTGCACCGCTACCACCTGACCCCAGCTGTTTAAGCTTAAGAACCTGGGTTCAGATATGGCACCCACATAACAATTAGGAATGGTCCACGTGCACCTTGTAAGCCAGCAGTGTTGAAAGTGCAAATGGGATGATGTCTTACTGAGAGCCAGGCTAGCTGAAGAACAGAATTCCGAGTTAAGGGAGACATCTTGACTCAAAGCAATAGGCAGGTTGATGGGTTCGCACCATCAGTTGAATCAGTGTGAACCAGTTCACACCAGTTCTACCCTGGGCTCTGTGAGTAGGTGCATGTGCATCACTGCAAACATGCATTGTACATACACACAGGGGGAAAGAAGGAAACAGAGAGCATCTGTTGCATGTTTTTATCACTAAGATAAAGAGAACAGGAGAAAGCATTGGTGCTAATATCCGTGTACTTGTGCCATCGACTAACTCAGCACACTGTGTGCAGGAATAGTAAACAGTGTTTTTATCAAACTTGTGTCTTAGTTTGGGTTTTATTGTTGTGAAGAGACACCATTGTAGGCGTAGATTATTCAAAACCTATGTTTAATAAGGGTGAGTAAATGCTTAACCTCCCTTCTAGCCCACCACCCAGCAGAAGTAGTAGAAAGCAAAGGTTAACAAGGCAAAGGAAAATGTGGGCCTGTTTAGAAATAGCTTTTGGAGAGAATCCAATCTGTGTTGTCAGGATATGAGCAGTTCCATCCACAGGAATCAACCGACAGTGACTGATTGACTGGCAAGCACCAGTCACAAATCAGCAATAGCATTTCGGTCCAGAGGAAACTGCAAGGCTGTGCCAACAGGCCTGAGTCCATGGAGGCAGCAGGGCAGCACCAGAAGCTCTTTGCTGTGTCTCTCTCTGTGGAAACCAGCAAACCATGATCAGCAAAGACTGGCACGGCAAACCAATACCATGCGGCATCTTCATTGCCTGCCACATTGCATGTTGGGTTACATTCACACCCTTTCCAAACACCACATGTTCTCTCAAGCATCTGCTCTAGCAAAACATCACATGCCCTTTTCCAGGCTGCTTCCAGAAAAACAGCACTTGTCTGTTCTCAGTAAAACGGCCCCCATGTTTTGTTTCAGCAAACGCACCCTCTCATAAGACAGTTTCCTGAAAAACATCACATGACACAACTGAGTCCCCCCCCCCCCCGCAAAAAAAACAAAAACATAAATTCCCACTTCATACCACGACCACGGCAACTCTTACAAAGGAAAACATTTCATTGGATCCGGCTTACAGTTTCAGAGGTTCAGTCCATTATCGTCATGGTGGGGAGCACGGCAGCATCCAGGCAGACCTGGTGCTGGAGAAGCAGCCGAGAGCTCTACATCTGATCCACAGGCAGCAGGGAAGGACTGTGCTCCACACTGGGCAGATCCCGGAGCTGCGACCATGTACTGGTTACTACGCAGACCTGCAGGCTTCTTGACATTGCCGGAGCTCAGTCTGCGTGGGGTCCACTGCGATCATCTGCCGTCCTGCCAAGCACACAGGTGCAGCTGGCTGCTCTTCAGAACCGTTTAGGGGATTTGTGCTTCGGCAGAAGTGTAATGGCATTGCTAGCACTAGGCTGGGGGAGGGGTGGGGCAGTGACCTCAGAAAACACTAGCGACATCTCTCTTCCATTAAGGATTTATTTGTACTTACTTTTCTCTGTTTGTGGGTGCTTCGGGATGTATACAAGTGCACCACAAGTGTAAAGACGTCCACATAGGCCAGAATAGAGCATCAGATTCCCTGGAACTGCTCATAAAGATGGTTGTCAACCATCCAGTATGAGTGCTGGGAATCAAACCCAGGTCTTTGCAAGAGCAACATGTAGTCTGAGCGACAGAGACATCTCTGCTGGGGACACCTGTACACTCTCAAAACTCTCTTAGACACCAATTTTCTAATGGATGTTAAAAGACTGCATGTGCATTACATTATTTAATTCTAAACTAATACAGTCACATTAAATTGCTCAGTGTTTACTATAAAACATGAAGAAGGGGGCTGGCGAGATAGCAGACGTTCTCTCTGCTGCGTACACACAACAGGCAGCCCAGAGGTGTGACCGTCCCAGCAATGAGCGGTCCTCTCCGCAGAAGAAGTCTAGAGACTCCGTTGTTAAAAATGAGTGTGAATAGCAGTGTCTCAATCAGCTGTCAGTGGCCAGATGTCACTGTCATGGGGACAGAGACAAGCTTCAGACCCACTGACAAATGAGGGTTAAGTCGATGCACGAGAAACGGTGAAGATCAATGTCAACAATGAGGAGCGCACGCGTGTGCATGCTTGTAGACGGCCAGAGGCGGCCTGGCTGGGCTGCTCATCATCAGCCCCCTGTCCGCAGCTGGCCTCTCTCCCGCCACCTGCCACTCAGCACTGTTTCTTCTCCCAGTCTCCTAAAGTAGCCAGGATCAACCTCAGCGGCAAAGCTTTTTTTTTTTTAAATTTCCTGGGGAATTTTACAAAGCACTGATGCCACCTCTGGATCTTCTGATTTAATTAATCTGGGGTGTGAACTGCCTGTCAAGATTGCCTGATTTCCCCCCCTGACACCCCCACCACCACAGTAACTCTTATTTGAAGCTAGTTGAAATCCACTGTCCCCAAGTATTTGGGGGACCTTCTTGTGTCTTTGGACTTTCACTAGAGTTTTTGGAGTTTATAAAAGCATGACTCCAACAGAGGATGGGGAAAAAAATTCGTGTCTTAAAAATATAAAATTCTTTAGTCTATCC
The DNA here is from genome assembly GCF_947179515.1 of Apodemus sylvaticus. Classification (NCBI taxonomy): domain Eukaryota; kingdom Metazoa; phylum Chordata; class Mammalia; order Rodentia; family Muridae; genus Apodemus; species Apodemus sylvaticus. The sequence goes on along the minus strand of NC_067475.1, from coordinate 164,259,649 downwards.
CCTCCTTTGGAAAATTTTAAAGAAGTGAGCATCAACTTCAACCTAATTTTGTCCCATGAGTCCTTCCCCTCCCTCAAGACCCATTTCTCTCCTTGCCCGTGTGCCCAGTGCTGGTGCGCAGACATGTGCAGTCCTATCTTAATATGAACCCTACAGGAAAGAGTCATTGGGAAGGATACTGCAATGGCGAGACCCTCTGCAGGGGGCCAGCTAGGAGTCTGGGAATCAGGCCTGTTACCGAGGACATTCCACATGGTGCTGGTGAATGGTCCCATTAAAACATCAACAAGGCCCCGTGGACACTGGTTGGACATCTGTAACCATATACAAGATTCCAGGATCTCTGGGTAGCTGGCCATTATTTCTTTCACCAGGTGATGAGAGGCCATGCAAGACAAGGAGGAGACCCTGTGCCTCCCAGCATTCCAAGTTAGATGCTTCCATTCTCTGGTCTCTGTTGCTGTTCTAGACCCTTCCACTCCACTCCCCCTTCCTCCTACCTGAGCCCAACCCAACTGCAGGATGTAACTGCCCCTGATCCAGGTGAAAATTAATGGTGAGCAGGCAAAGAAGAGACCTGGTTGTTGTGCTCGGTTTTGAAGAGGTCACCTAGGGCCTGGGATGTGGAGCAGCTGGTCAGGTGCTTACCCAGAATCCTCAGGTTCACCCCTCATCACCACAGGAACTGCACATGGCTTAAATGTGAAAGACTTAGAACACTGATTAAGGAAATCTAAGGATTAATCATTAGATTAATGGAAAAGTGACCTATTCATGGATTGGAATTCATCCTGTTAAAATGTACACGATTACCCAATGTGAGCTACAGTGCAGGGTCTGTGTAGCCATACAAAAACAATTCTAAAAGTCACATTTGTTAGGTAGATAGAAAAGTCCCTCTGCACAATGACTACAGTTAATAATACAGTATTCTTCAAAGTTAAGAGAAGGGTCTGGAGGTTAAGAGCACTGGCTGCTCTTGCAGAGGACTCAGGTTTGATTTCCAGCACCCACTTGGTGGCTCTCAGCCATCTGCAACTCCAGATTCAGAAGATCCAACATCCTCCTCTAGCCTCTGGCACAAGCCACAGATATGTATGCCAACGAAACACCTATGCACATAAAAATAAACTCATTAAAAGAATTTTCTTCCGTGTCCATGAAAAATTGGTTAGGGGAAGATTTTAAGTGGTCTTACCACCTACAAAAACAGGTAGTAAAGCACATGTTAATTAGTTCAATGGAGACAGGATAAATATAAACAAGTTTTCCTTCTAAATTTTAGTTTTTATTTGATGGTGGGGCATGAAAATTGCACCACAGTACACATATGAAGGTCAGAGGGCAGCTTGTAGAACACAGTACACACATGAAGATCAGAGGACAGGTGTAGAAAACAGTACACCACATGAAGGACAGAGGGCAGCTTGTAGAACACAGTACACACATGAAAGTCAGAGGACAACTTGTAGAACACAGTACACACATGAAGGACAGAGGACAGCTTGTAGAACACAGTACACATGAAGATCAGAGGGCAGCTTGTAGAACACAGTACATATATGAATGTCAGAGGACAACTTGTAGAACACAGTACACACATGAAGGACAGAGGACAGCTTGTAGAACACAGTACACACATGAAGGTCAGAGGACAGCTTGTAGAACACAGTACACACATGAAGGACAGAGGACAGCTTGTAGAACACAGTACACATGAAGATCAGAGGGCAGCTTGTAGAACACAGTACACACATGAAGATCAGAGGACAGCTTGTAGAACACAGCACATATGAAGGTCAGAGGGCAGCTTGTAGAACACAGTACACACATGAAGATCAGAGGACAGCTTGTAGAACACAGTACACATATGAAGGTCAGAGTGCAGCTTGTAGAACACAGTACATATATGAATGTCAGAGGACAGCTTGTAGAATACAGTACACACATGAAGGACAGAGGACAGCTTGTAGAACACAGCACACATGAAGATCAGAGGGCAGCTTGTAGAACACAGTACATATATGAATGTCAGAGGGCAGTTTGTAGAACACAGTACACACATGAATGTCAGAGGGCAGCTTGTAGAACACAGCACACATGAAGGTCAGAGGACAGCTTGTAGAACACAGTACACACATGAAGGACAGAGGACAGCTTGTAGAACACAGTACACACATGAAGGACAGAGGACAGCTTGTAGAACACAGTACACATGAAGATCAGAGGGCAGCTTGTAGAACACAATACACACATAAAGGTCAGAGGACAGCTTGTAGAACACAGTACACACATGAAGGACAGAGGACAGCTTGTAGAACACAGTACACACATGAATGTCAGAGGGCAGCTTGTAGAACACAGCACACATGAAGGTCAGAGGACAGCTTGTAGAACACAGTACACACATGAAGGACAGAGGACAGCTTGTAGAACACAGCACACATGAAGGACAGAGGACAGCTTGTAGAACACAGTACACACATGAAGATCAGAGGACAGCTTGTAGAACACAGTACACACATGAAGATCAGAGGACAGCTTGTAGAACACAGTACACATGAAGATCAGAGGACAGCTTGTAGAACACAATACACATGAAGATCAGAGGGCAGCTTGTAGAACACAGTACACACATGAAGATCAGAGGACAGCTTGTAGAACACAGTACACACATGAATGTCAGAGGGCAGCTTGTAGAACACAGCACATATGAAGGTCAGAGGGCAGCTTGTAGAACACAGTACACACATGAAGGTCAGAGGACAGCTTGTAGAACACAGTACACACATGAAGGACAGAGGACAGCTTGTAGAACACAGCACACATGAAGATCAGAGGACAGCTTGTAGAACACAGCACACATGAAGATCAGAGGACAGCTTGTAGAACACAGTACACATATGAAGATCAGAGGACAGCTTGTAGAACACAGTACACACATGAAAGACAGAGGACAGCTTGTAGAACACAGTACACATGAAGATCAGAGGACAGCTTGTAGAACACAGTACACATGAAGATCAGAGGACAGCTTGTAGAACACAGAACACACATGAAGATCAGAGGACAGCTTGTAGAACACAGTACACATGAAGATCAGAGGACAGCTTGTAGAACACAGTACACATGAAGATCAGAGGACAGCTTGTAGAACACAATACACATGAAGATCAGAGGACAGCTTGTAGAACACAGTACACACATGAATGTCAGAGGGCAGCTTGTAGAACACAGCACATATGAAGGTCAGAGGGCAGCTTGTAGAACACAGTACACACATGAAGATCAGAGGACAGCTTGTAGAACACAGCACACATGAAGGTCAGAGGGCAGCTTGTAGAACACAGTACACACATGAAGGACAGAGGACAGCTTGTAGAACACAGTACACACATGAAGGTCAGAGGACAGCTTGTAGAACACAGTACACACATGAAGATCAGAGGACAGCTTGTAGAACACAATACACATGAAGATCAGAGGGCAGCTTGTAGAACACAGTACACACATGAAGGACAGAGGACAGCTTGTAGAACACAGTACACATGAAGATCAGAGGACAGCTTGTAGAACACAGCACATATGAAGGTCAGAGTGCAGCTTGTAGAACACAGTACATATATGAATGTCAGAGGACAGCTTGTAGAACACAGTACACACATGAAGGACAGAGGACAGCTTGTAGAACACAGTACACATGAAGATCAGAGGGCAGCTTGTAGAACACAGTACATATATGAATGTCAGAGGACAACTTGTAGAACACAGTACACACATGAAGGACAGAGGACAGCTTGTAGAACACAGTACACACATGAAGGTCAGAGGACAGCTTGTAGAACACAGTACACACATGAAGGACAGAGGACAGCTTGTAGAACACAGTACACATGAAGATCAGAGGGCAGCTTGTAGAACACAGTACACACATAAAGGTCAGAGGACAGCTTGTAGAACACAGTACACACATGAAGATCAGAGGGCAGCTTGTAGAACACAGTACACATGAAGATCAGAGGACAGCTTGTAGAACACAATACACATGAAGATCAGAGGGCAGCTTGTAGAACACAGTACACACATGAAGATCAGAGGACAGCTTGTAGAACACAGTACACACATGAATGTCAGAGGGCAGCTTGTAGAACACAGCACATATGAAGGTCAGAGGGCAGCTTGTAGAACACAGTACACACATGAAGGTCAGAGGACAGCTTGTAGAACACAGTACACACATGAAGGACAGAGGACAGCTTGTAGAACACAGCACACATGAAGATCAGAGGACAGCTTGTAGAACACAGCACACATGAAGATCAGAGGACAGCTTGTAGAACACAGCACATATGAAGGTCAGAGGGCAGCTTGTAGAACACAGTACACACATGAAGGTCAGAGGACAGCTTGTAGAACACAGCACACATGAAGGACAGAGGACAGCTTGTAGAACACAGCACACATGAAGATCAGAGGACAGCTTGTAGAACACAGAACACACATGAAGGACAGAGGACAGCTTGTAGAACACAGTACACACATAAAGGTTAGAGGGCAGCTTGTAGAACACAGTACACACATGAGGGTCAGAGAACAGCTTGTAGAATACAGTACATACATGAAGGTCAGAGGACAGCTTGTAGAACACAGTACACACATGAAGGTCAGAGGGCAGTTTGTAGAACACAATATACATATGAAGGTCAGAGGGCAGCTTGTAGAACACAGTACATACATGAAGGTCAGAGGACAGCTTGTAGAACACAGTACGCACATGAAGGTCAGAGGGCACCTTGTAGAACACACACATATGAAGATCAGAGGACACATGTCAGTGTGAAGTGGAAACTTCTTGTTTCTTTGAAAAGGCAGTTATGTCAAACAATGTTTTGCTGGGCACACAGGTGAAAGGATGTTTTACTACAGCAACCATGTAAAAGGGCGTATGATGTTCAGAAGGAATATAAATGCGGCCCAAAGACAGTGCGAGCTTGAGCATTAGTTTGCTTTGCTCCACCTCGCTATTCTTCACTAACGACAGGCATGTATTGGTTCACCTTACGTTGCATTGGTAAGCTCTGCTTGTGGTGATGCTTCAGAAAGAAATTCGACAAAGAACTTCTCATGACATTCCTGTGGCTGCCTCGAGTTGGTTGGCAAGCCTCGTGGTTTCTTCTGGATTGAAGTGCAGTTGCTGGTTCATGTGTGGTGTCTGCTGAGAGGACTGGATTGTAGCTGTTGATTTGTATTTGGTGTTTGCTGCTGATATCCTGACATCAAAGATTGGACTTGCCCAAAAAGAACTATTGCTAAACAGGTCCGCTTCCCCCATACCCTAATAATTTTTCTTTTCCACTACCTCTACTGGGTGTTGGATTAGAGGAGAGGTTGAACACTTATTAAAAGTAGGTTGGAAAAAATTTATGTACCACAGTACACATCTGAAGGTCAAAGGACAGCTTGCAGGAGATGGTTCCCTCCCTTCTACCATGTGGGTTCCAAGAATCTACTTCAGGTCCTCAGGCTTGGCTTTGGTGGTCTTGAAAACACAATATAAAGGATGTTTAGGCATAAATATTAAAAACTACATGATCGAAATATATTTTATGTGGAACAATAGACCACACATAGCCAAAGCAATGTTGACATTTTTGAATGTACTCTATAGACTGAGCTACATCCCAACCCATGAGTTAGATATTTTTAAATGATAATTTAATAATAGTAAAGAGAAAATGCAAAACTAAAGTATAAAAAAAATGTTTTCCAAAGGTTTTTAAACTAAGATTGGCGGTAGGGACTGGGACTGGAAGGTTGAGACATCCCTAAATACAAGTCTTTCACTTTGTGCATAAAGGTGAGCCTCATCTCATGCATGCATCAAGTCATTCAGTAAATGTTTATTGAAAGCCTCTAGTATGGTAGGTGCTACTTTAGAGTGACAGAACTATGGAAATGACAAACCAGCCAAAAACATATAGAAAGCAAATCATCAAAAAGTGTACGGTGTCACTTTTAATAGTCAGATAATGCAATGCTATAGGGAGGAACAAGAAGGGTATGGGTGGGGTACCTGTTTGAAACAGGGTTGGCCTGGAAGACCTCATGGGAAAAGAGAGCTTAGAACACAGACCCAGCCGAAGCCGATTACAGGCATGTCTTAATCCGTCTGCTGCTGCTGTAACAGGAGTCTACCAAACCTGGAGCCCCAAAGAGAAAAAAATGGGGTGAACTCACCCTTTTTGTCAGGTGCTCACTCACGGAATGGTCAACCAACTGTCCAAACGGCAGCATTGATCCATCTGTCTGTGTACAGCCTGCCCCACCCCCCACCCCGCCCCTGAGCTAATCGCATGGCTGTCAGATATCAGCACGAGTTTTTAGAGGACACTCAAACCATAGTAGGATGCAGTAGTGGATCTGGGCAGAGGCTTAGTAGTGAGAACTTACTCTAGCAACCGCGAAGTCCAGAGCATCTGGGCTAGTTGCAGGAAGTAGACTCAGAGAGGATGTGCAAAAGGGTCAGAAGCATCACTCTGTAGCTGCATGGCTTAATTCTGCCTGGGTGAAACTTTTCTATAGTCCAGAAACAAATCTGTTGCCAGGGAAGAAAAAACCCAGAACTGTGTAGATGGTCTGCTCTCAAACAAGACCTGGGTAAGGTTCCCAGTATCTGTATCAAGCAACTCACAGTACGCTGTAACTCCAGGCCCAGGAATCTCAGTAACCAATTCTCAGAGTCTTTGTGAAACGATGTTTTCATGTCTGCTCACTAAATCAAGGCATAAACTCTGTACAAATGACAATTTTCCATCTTCAGTATGGGTCGTCGAGTACATGGCCACTTAACCTACAGAAAACAGTTACCGGAAAATGCCAACTTTAACAGGAAAGGATATAGAAAACTGTTAAACTAAGCGGTAAAGAACTCTGGCATTTCAGCCTGCTAACGCCAAGGCCTGCCTGAGCCCCCAGAGCGACCCATCTCCCGGGCCACTCCTTTCCCTTGAGTTTGCCTGGTGCTTAGTGTTCTGGGGCAAGGACAGCCGGGATTTCTTCCTCTTTGCCTTTCCTCTACCACCCTGACTCACCACCGGCAACCGTGGAGAAGACAGAAGCATCCTAGAGGACCCCGTAGCTCAGCAAGCTCGAGATGAGCAGTGCATTTCAAGCTCAAGTTCAAACTGCTTGCTTTTTGCTAGGACTTCCTACTTCTGGAAGTAAGACCCTGGCTTCCGGTGTGACCCGCGAGTGTGCTGAGTCTAGGCTGCCATGCTAGCTGGCGTCCTGTAAGCTGTGGCAGAGTGAACACGGGAGCAAAGGAAAACACCCTCAGGAGAGAGATTTCGTCACTGTCCAGACCCTACCTGAAGGAGACTGCGCTTCATTTCTTTCTCCTGGCTTTATTTGAGGACGTGTAGTGGCCTAGAAAAAAAAAATCTTTTCCTGGTGTCGGCTTCAGATGCGTAATTGATTCAGTGTTTCCTTTATTTGTCTAATTAGACACATCCAAAAATATCCATGACAAAACTATCAGAAAATGTCAGCCCTCCAGGAGCGGTTCCCGTTAGTGCTCTGAGACATTGGCTCTTGCCCCAGGCTTGCCGCAGACAGGTTTTGGTAAGTAAGTTACCAACCAATAAAAACTGGTTAATCCCTCATAGAAATCCAAAGGTGAGTTATGGCCTTAATGACTCTATAATGTGTCCTTTCATCAATTTACAGTAATATGCTTAATTGAATACACAGGTGATTATTAAAGACCTCGTGTTTTGATTAGTAAGATGCCTGCAGTTCAGATGCTGGTCACCCTAGAATTCTGACAACCTGAGGTCAATATCCAGAACCCACAGGAAGGAGCAAGGTTATCCTGACCATGACCAGGCTGTGGCACCTACACACATGCACACAGGGGCAGTAGTGGTGATCAAGAAGTTATTGTTATAAATTTTTAAAAATTCAACAGTTGGGAAGCACTAGACCAAACCTGTATAGGAGCAAGATCTGATAGAGTGGCTCGTGAAAACCTATGACCTCTCAAGGGGCCTGATACCTGCTTTCTCCCAGTCGGTACACGTCCTTGTGAGCAGATACGGAGGACCCTCATTCCCCACCTAGTCCAACTACTTTATTTGGCAGATGACCTAAATAGCCTCTACGAAATTTTAATGACCTCTCCAAGGTCATCCAATTAGATAAAGGCAGAGCTGACTCTGGGATTCCAGCCTCTATCCCAAGATGCCCCATTCCCTGGAGCTCGGGCTCTGAAAGAAACTGGGCCACAGCGATGGCTCAGATGATGTTGCTCTGAAGTTGTCTTAATTATAAATCAGCACCAGAAACTAATGAAGGCATCAAAGCTGTGGTACTGGTATAGACCAGAAGGGCTGGGAAACTGTAACTAAGAGACAGAGTATTTCCTGAGGGACTTTAAATTTAAATAATCTATATTTAAAATATCATGATTTTAGTGACTAGCAGTGGGGGTGGGAAAAATCTTAATAAAAATCACATCCTAATTTAACATTATGAAATAAGTTAGCCATGATATTTCTTGGATTCTTTCTAACAGGATAGTTTGAGCAAACAGTCTGTATGGCTTTCATTAATTCACAGGACTATATTTAATCAATTCAGTGGGCGATCAGTAAGGGCTTCAGTGATATTTATGGCCACTAATACTTTTCCATAAGATAAATACACTGGGGAATGGAGAAATGGATCAGCTTTTGCAGAGGACCCTGGTTTGAGTTCCGGCACCACATGGTGCCCACAACCATCCACAACTCCAACCCAGAGGGTCAAATGGTTTTTCCTGATCACCAAGGACATCAGACACACATGGGGTACACAGATATTCATAAAGCGAAAACATGTATACACTTAAATACATCTTCAGAAAAATAAATATACAAGTCATCTAAGATGTTTATTTATACCGGTAGGTCATCTAGACATTTTTGCTTGTGCAGGTAGATGAATAAAGATCGTATATGATATATAAACATAGAGTTAAGTCATTAACTGATGACCCTGGTGTTCATTTTTAATGCATAAATTTAAAATGGGAATTGTCATCTAACCGTCTGCTGACTCTGGGACACAGTAATGCCATCCTCCCACTCCATCGGAGCTGCTCGCTCGCGGAGTCTGAGGTGAGCCTGGAGCCCCGGTGGAAGGGCGGGGAGACAGAGAAAGGAAGAAGATGGACCCCCATGCTCTTCCCACAAGCACTCCCTACCAGGTCTCCACACAGCCAGATCTCCCACACTTCCACGGCTCCTTCTGCAAACCACATCAGCAGCCACCCAAGCTGAGGAGGAGTGAAAGGTCGCACACTGCTGTCCGGCCCGCTATACAGCACGGAAAGCCACGTTAGCTAAATGTAAGCAAGCTTGGCAGGGCGGTCGAAACGCTGTCCATCACAGCCCTGGGACAGCCCAGACGGAGAGTGTCTGCACGGACAGGGGCAAGCTGCGACAGCTTGCCGAGGGCCTCAGGGAAGAGTAGCGGTTGAGGCCACACAGCAGAAGCTTGAGTGGCACTGAAACCCCAAATGCCAGCCACCCATCCTCCCCAGAGACCCAAGAGCTATGCCCAATGCAAAGTCTAAACTTTTCTCTCTGTTATCTGTGCTTTCTCCTCAGAAGGCCGAGCACAGTCATTGTCGCCTGCCAGCCCCTTGTGGGCTTTGCCTTCTCTCCTCTTTGCCCCTCGTGGGATCAAGGCAAACTGCCTGAGTGGAGGGGCGGGGCCTCTTCACTGGCAGGACGGGCAAGGCACTGGAAGGCATTCTTCTGTGGCCAATTACTGCTTCTGTCATGGTAGCATTTTGTTCTAACTTAAAGCATGTGTCTGTTTCCTCACACACAGCTCAGGAGCACAGCGTGACCCAAGGGTTAAATACCTTCCTTAGAAACTAGAGGAGAAGTGTGCAGGTGCAGAATTACAGCCTGCCAACTGCTCATCACAATGCCATACCAAGCCTTCTCTGCAGGTTCAGCAACAAGGCCACTGCAGTCCTGTTTTCCCATAAAAACAAATACAAATAGTGTCTGTTTTCGTCAGCAAAGAACCGTGCACACAGTAGGTGCATTCAGCACTTATCAAATAACTGACCACAGCTTAAAGTGATTTTGTCAAGTTCTTTGCAATAACTGCAGATCCAGGCCTGAACTCAATGCAGGGACAGTTCAGAGGCAGAGCACCTGACTGACCACTTCAACAAGCGACACTCCTTCCCAGGAGGCTCTGCAGTCTAACAAAGTCGCTGCACTTGTGGTACAAACGCACACAGCCTAGAATCCCACGAGCAATGAAACTGGCAAATGCAGAACAGAAGCCAAGAAGCTGAGGTTCGCTCAGCCAGCACAGGGGATGGGACAAGCAGGGGACGGCGCGGGGGACTGGATGGCGCAGGGGACAGGACAGCGCAGGAGGACGGACACAGAGCTTACATTGTTCTCTGCTTTTTATTTAGTCACAACACATCTATACAACAGAGGTCAAAGGCAGTTCAGAGGCGCTGTTCAAACTATACCTGCTAAAGGGATAAGCCTGTAAAACAGTACTTTTAGAGCCCAAATCAAAATTTTAAAAATGAATGAGAAGGCAGAGAAGCCCTTTTAAGTATTGCAAGAACCACATTTACATGCACCAAAAGGAAAACACAACATAAGACTCTCCACTTAAAAGAAAATATGGCAGTTGTAGGAAAATCGGGTTGTGTTTAAGAGGCACGGAATTACTTCCGGACTATGATCACTTCCCCCACAGGTGACCGTGAGATCCGTGAGACTGAAAACGCTTTGCATCGCTTGGGGCTGCCCAGTGCAGGCATGGGCTAGAGAACTGTCTCGCTTGCTGCCAATGCTCCAAGTGGGGCCCTGGCCTACCGGCAGCTGCTCCTAAACCGAAACATCAGAAGAGAAACCCAGGTAGACCACAGTAGCCGGTCATCTGGATTCAGGCGTCCATTCGAATGCCTCACGCACAGCTCCAGGAGGCAGAGAGCTCGTGCTTCTAGGTAAAGCTGGTCATTTGATTTGTCAACGCTTCGTTTGGAAATATAACGCTTTGCTGACCCTCCCTCCCCAGAGAATATCACTTGTACAACACCTCAGTCTGTCAAGTATTAACAAAATCGTGTTAACATTGAGCATAGTGGTTTGTGAAATTAATCCTCAAAAGTTCGCAACTTATACACAGCGGGAAACAGACCCCAAACACTAATGTTAAGATCCCCACACTGAGGCAAGTGGAGTCATTCTTGGACAGACAGGTTTACAAAATAAACGAGGCACAGAATAGACAACGATCAAAGTGTTGCTTCAATTGAGTCTTTTAAACAAAAGTTAACAACTAATTTTTTAAAACTGCTAATGCATGACATGATAAAAAAATTAAAGAAAAAAAGGAAACCAACAAACCTTTAGTCTTTAGAAAAAATATCTGAAAATGTACCTTTTTCCTGACTTTTACTGGCGACTTTAAGGTGGTGTTGGCAACGGTCCCAGCACACCTGGGATTTTAAGGTTTCCCCTCCCCGTTCTACAGCGTCAGTTCTTTAGAAAGCGCCAATCTCTGTCCCCCAAGGTCTATAGGGCTTGCCAAGGTTTGCTGCCTGCGTGGGCGTCGACGGGCTCAGTAGGTGGAAGGAGCTGAAGGAGAAGGGGAAGGCTGACAGCGAGGCCACCGAGGAGAGCAGCGGCGGCGACAGTTTGGAGGCTGAGGTCACCACGGGAAGCACCGGTCCCAAGCCGCCACTAGGGGGCGCACGCAAGGCCGGCGCCTCGGGATGGGCAGAAGCCAGCCTGCCCTGGTGATGCGGCTCCGTGGGTGTCGCCGTGGTGCCAGCGTTCCCGTGGCCATTCTGGGGCAGCAGCAGCGGGTGTGCGATGTGTGGGTGATGTCCGAAGGCGCTTCCCCAGGGAATGTGTCCGAGGCCCCCGTGAGCGCCGCTCGCGGCTTCCCGCTGGGATGCGTAGTTATTAAGATGGGAGACCAGGCGAACGCGAAGTGGGTCGGAAGCATCGAGTCCTTCAATGATGCTCAGATAACGGGCAACTTCGGCCAGGCATTCCCGAAACCCCAAACTCCGATAGTCCATAGCCAGGGCGTGCGCGTCAAAATAACCTGTGCACGAAAACAAAAGAAACACTCAAGGCTCTGCTCATTTCCTGAATTTCTTCCACTCCAAAGGCAGAGCTCTTCCTGGCAACTACGGACAGGATTACAGCACAGATCCTGGAAGCTCAAATATTTTGGAGCTGACCAAAATCTTTGCAGTAATCAACATTATATGTTTGCTAATGCAAGTTCAAAGCCCAACTGGAAGCTGCTGAGCAGAAATTGGAATTATACCCTACCAGCAGATGGAACTGCGTTCTGTCCTTTAATGTTTTCCCTCAACAACAACAAAAAATACATCAAGGACAGAGAAACCACGGAGCAGTGGAATCCATTAGACACACAGATGTAAGTTATCATCGGTAAAGAAGCTGGGGGCTGGAGGCAGACTCGGGCTTCAGTCTGCCTCTCACCCTGTTAGATTTTTTCCCCTCTATTTAGCCCCTCTATTTAGCCTCTTTCCTCCAAATTCTTTGGGCAGTTTATTTTCTAAATCCTGTATATGAAATTCGGATTATCTAGTTGATGCTTTTAATATGCCACTTCCCAATCTTTTCTTAAACAGCAACAGACAAATGTGAGTGACTTGACCTAAATCAGGGCTGTCACAACCATAGGCGCTCCGGGAGACAGGCACTTGCTGAAAGGTGCATCAGCTCAGTTGAAAGAGGACTGGGGGAGGGGGGGGTGATGTGTGCACTGTTCAAGAATCCATGTGCTGCTGAAGGTGCACTGGCTGGCAACCACATACTGCTCTCCCCACCCCCCAGAGCAAAGCAGGCAGGGACTGCACCAATCCCAGACCGCGCCTGCTGCTCCCCCCACTCCAAGCCGACCACGCAAAGCCCCAGCTGAACTGGAGAGAAATACCTTTCCCTCCTGCAGTGTGCAGCATTTTCAGGTGATCCACGGTCATCTGTAAGATCTCAGCTTTTTCTAGCTTAGCAGATCCCTAAAAAGATGACAAAAGGCTTATTTGACACAAGTGCCTTTGGAGAACTTAAAATATGCACACAAATATGCATACATGTAAAATACAAACGTAAACAAAAGCAAAATGAGATATATCCACAAAATCTGTTGGAATTTGTGTAAGAACGGTCAACGACATAGCACAAATGAGGTTAGAGGGTCGGAGAGGATGGAATCAGAGGTGCCCATGGCTACCCCCCGCCCCCGCACTCTCATACCTTCCCCATTACCTGTTTTTCAAAAGCACTGGGTACCAGCCTTCTCAGCTCAGACAAACTGTTATTGATTCGGTCTCGTCGGCGCTTCTCGATGATCTATGGGAAGCAGACAAAAACAAAAGAGGGCATTTACATTATGACTGTACATTCCGAGGAGAAGAGATGTGCTTCTTCCCGTTAGTTAATATAACAGTATGCATATATGTTTAAATTAATGGGGGGTACTCACGCCTCTCCGTCTTTTCCTGGCCAAAACCTGAGACGATGTCGTAGGGGACATGGAACCCAGCGCTGAACTCAAGTTTCTGTAAGATGGGAAGCAATTGCCTTGAGAAAGGATGGGGAGTCCAGAGCCCTCCTGCACTCAGATTTCTTTGGCAACTTGAGCTGCAGAGCACGGGAGGATCGCTCTCAGCCAGCAGCGGCCGGCCCACGACTCCCGGCAATGGGAACCCAGCACCAGCGCACCCCATCCTCTCCTCCCGCTCCGGATCGGCAGGACGCCGTCAACTCACCCATTCTCGTCCGCGCTCTCCTTCTCCACCTCGATGGTCTCGTCCAGCTCACTATCGGAGGAGCTGTAGTCCGGGTGAGCTCTCTTCATGGTGGCGGAGCGCGGGCTCCGAGGAGGGTCGCGCGGCGGGCAGGGAGGAGTTAACTGCAGCGGCCGCTCGGCGCTCGGCTGCGGGCGGTGCGTGCACACTGATCCCACTCACGCTCAGCCTCCGGTTAAAACTCAACCATCCCTTTCCCACGCTGCGCCCCTTCCTAGGGATAGGGGGAGGGCGGGGGAGAAGGAGAGGTTGGGGCCGGGGCGGGGCCGCGGCTCCCTGGCAACCGCAGGCTCCGGCCAATTGGCGCCTCGTTGCGCGGATTGGCAGCCGCAAGGGGGTGGGACGAGCGGAGGCCGAGGGGGTTGCGCCCCGCCCCTGGAGCCCGCCCCCGCCCGGCGGCAGTGCGTCGGCTCCGCAGGAGCTCGGCTGGGGGCCGCGGGCAGCGGTGGGCCGGCGGTGGGCAGAAATGGGGGGCCGGCCCGGGACACCAGCCCGGCGATAGCCACCGCCCCGCCCCACCCCGCGCGCCCCGATTGGCCTGGCCATGCGCCAGGGCCGCGCCTGCAGCGCCGCCGGTGAGCCGCACGCGCCGCGGGCCGTGGGAAAGTGCCGGCGACCCGGCCGCCAGCCAATCCGGACGGACGGCGACGGCGGCCGCGACGGCGGCGGCGGCTGCTCTGGGCGTCCGCATGAATGGAGAAGAATAGCCGGGCGGGGGAGCCGGGCTGCGCGAGGGCGCGCCTGCCGGGCTCCTGGTGTGAACCTGTAATCGGAGTCCGGGCGCCGGCGGGCCCCGGAAGCCACCGCCTGCGTCCGGCTCTCTGCACTGCTGCCGGTGCCCCGCGGCTGGAGGCGGGCTCAGTTGTGGGGTCCTGCAGAACAGTCGCCTGGGGCGCCGCTCGTTTGGGTGGCGGCCACCAGCTATGGGAGCAGACAGAGCCTGAGGGGCCGATCGAAGGATGCTGCTTTCTGGGAGCCTCTGAAGCTAGACAATCCTGCAGGGTTTCTCAGCTCCCGGACGAAATGCATTCCCATATGCATCTCATTTCCGGGGAAGTGGACCGCTTGTTTTCTGGGTTAGCTTGAGGGAGGGGTAGCTGTCCCCTGAGACATTCATTATGTTGGGATTTTTGCTGTTGTTTTGGTTTGGTTTTGTCCTCCCTCTAGAGTTGGCGGCCAGATCCTCTCAGCAGGCGACAGGGTGGCGGCCTGGGTGTTTGCTTCTGAGGCTGACTTCGCTGCTGGGATGCACGTTTCTAGCCAGGACCGCGGGCGGGTGCGCGCAGATGCACACACACACACACACACACACACACACACTCCCTTTGGTCTCAGGGCAGGCGTTTGGGGTGCCATCTGAAGTTCTGCACACCGCTCTCCCCTTTTCCCCACCAAGAAGGGCGACTTTTAAAAATAGTCTTAAATAAGATATAAGACTTTAAATCTTAAGGATTGGTTCCCGAGTCTAGCGTTCATAGAAGTAGACAGCCTGGAGAAAACCCAGTCTTTATCCTGCTCGAAGTAGAGCACATTGGGGTTCACTATTGGAGCCTGCAATCCCGTCTGAGGGAAAGCTTCTTAAACGTTGAGAACAGTAAAAGAAACTCCTCACCTTTGCAAGGGATTCTGTTTGTAGCTCCACGAGGACAGGCTGAGCCCAGGTCCCAGGCCCAGCTCCCGGTCCGCACACACTTTAGACCACATCCTGAGTCCTTTTAAAGTTCTCACTGCATTTCACCCTCCTGTCCAGCGCCTCAGCCCTCTGGGCTCCTCTGAAAAGGTGAGGTCCCTCCATCTTGGCTTTGTTCTTCCTAGTGCTCCTGTCCCACCACACACAGCTTAGGAGTGGCCAATCCAAGGTTCACTGCTGCTTCCCTTTCCATGTTCACAGATGAGTTCCCCTCCTGTCACAAACCGGAAGCTCACCTCCAGATCCCTCTCAGCTACCTCCATATTCAGAGCCTCATATCACCTGCCTCCTCCAACCACCTGGTGATTCAGACAGTCCCTTTCCCGTGCCATCTCCCCTGCTTCTGAATCAGCATGGCCTCCACCGCACAGCTCTTAAGTTCCCCGGGCCAGCGGCACCTACAGTAAGGCCTTCTTTGCTTTGGCCAGTTCTGTCTGATGTGCGGGAACAGAAACAAGCAACAGGTTGGCTGGTAGAAGGAAAAGATTTAAATCGAGAGTGTTTGGTTTTACGCCATTTTAGATACCAATATTCCTTGCACATCTCTGTTTACTGTGGGAAATGAGGCTATCCTGTTGGGCATGTGGTATTGTGTGTCTATAATCATAGAACTTGAGAAGAAGAGGCACAAATTCATGAGTTCCAGCCCAGCCTATGCTGCATAGGTTCTCCTGAATTGTTTGTATAGCAAGACCTTGTATAGAAAAACGTTACGGCTGTCATTCGGGGACCCAGCACTTGTTTGTCACTGAAAAAGAATATCAATGCTTCGCCGTCCATCCATCTACCCAGTTCTCACGCAGTGTCTTCTGCATGCCTAGCACGATGCTGGCACCTGAGAGAAAAAGGTGACAAGAGGTAGTGAGCCCCACTCTCAGAACTCACGTCAAGTCCGAGGGAGACAATACAAGATGAGCTAACACCGGGCGGGGCTGTAGGTGGCCCGAGGCCTAGTGGCGTCTTCTGATAAGGAGACAGCAGAGAATGGGGGCATTTTCAGAGCTGAGCATGGATGTAAGATGGAGATGCGGCCGAGGCCAGGAAGGAAGGGGGTGGCGGTGAGGGCTTCCCTTGGGTAGTGGGGTCTCAGCGGTCAGAGCAGCTGGCTGCTTTCCCAGGGCTGCGAGCTGTAGGTGTGTTTTCTGGGAGATTTTGGGCTTCTTGCAACGTGAGTGGGGGTGCTCCAGGCCTGGCCTTTAGGGGAAAGAAAGGCCCTTGTACAGCCCAAGTCCCTCCTCTGGGACCCAGCAAGAGACCCTTGTTCTGCACTGTGATATCAGTGCAGGAGACCTCACTGAATGCTGCTGGGATTGGTGTCAGAAGGTGGAGGTATCATCTGCAGCTCAGAAAGAAGGAAAGGCTGCTTCGTGGCGCTAGGAGCTTCAGTCAACTTGTTGTATCCTCTGAGAAGCAGAAAGTCTGTGTGGCAGCCTGCCTTTAATCTCAGGAGACTGAGTCACTCAGATCTCAAATTTGAGGCCAGCCTGATCTACAAATGGAGTTGCAGGCCAGTACTATGTAGTGAATCCCTGTCTCCAAAACAACTCTCAAGAGTTACTCACAGTGGGACATGCCTGTAATCCCAGCCCTGAGACAGGAGGAGTGAAAGTTTCAGGACTACTCAAGCTACATAAATCCTGTCCTGAAAGGCAAAATAACAACCAAGAAATTCTGAGGTGAAGGCAGCAGGTGAAGTATTTGAAACCTCTAGAGTTTGGTTGATTTAAAAATTTGCTGAAAAACCCTACTACGTGCCAGGTGCTAAGCCAAGCTTGGAGCAAAGAGGCTAAAAAGCCACAGTCTCCATCCACCTCCTCAGAACTCCCCGACTCTGGGCACGCTATTTAACCTCTACATCTCTGCTATCTGCGACACGAGGATAGTGATAATCGTCACCGTCCAAAGCCAGTGACATAAAGAGCATTGACTATATCAGTGTGGCCACTGACCAACACTAAATAAACAACGCCATCGGTGTTAGATACCGATGTGTCTGGTGTGTTGGTGAATGTAGCCGTAGGTCACCCCAGCGTTTTCTTCTGATGCTAGCTCACATCTGCTGAGATTATGCAGCATAATCTAGTAATCGGATATAATAACACAGCATCTCTAGAAAGTAGAATGTCTCAGCGTCATGGGAAGTAGTTGGTGCTACCTATTTAAAGCAGCAGTTGAGTAAAAGGGCCATCTGCTATTCATTTTTGGTGAGAGTGCTGTTTCTGAGCCTCTTATTAAGAGACATCCCCCTGCGCACACGCTGCTATAAATAGGCGTATAAATAAGCCTCACACTCAGAGCTCAGCTTCTGCTTCTTTTGGAGCTTGTATCAAGACAGAAGAGAGGCAGAATGGCCCCAAACTGTCACAAGAGTCTTGACTCGGCAGCCATTTTCTTCTACCCACTGTATGCAGCGCTCCCCAGAAGCCCTGTATGTCACAGACACGTGCATCTCCACCCTCAGGTCTCCTGACAGGAGAGACAGTGGAGGTGCCCTGCTTTTTGCTGCATAGGCATCTTTCATTGTAAAGCCCACAGGGCACCGTGGCTTGTGGGCCAGGAGGGGGGAGCAAGTCACTTCCTGGGTTCCAGTTCTTAGCCACACCCACACCTCAGTCCCCTGAGCCTCGGTTTCTTCATCAGCAAGAATGGTGCTTCCCAGCATCCTGTGGGGTGGCGGCAGTCCCTGCAGTCCCTGCAGTCCCAACACTTTGGAGAGCATGACAGGAGGATCAGTGCAAGGCCATCCTCAGCTACCCGGAAAACATTAGACACTGCTTCATAAATAGTGAAACAAAGAGAAGTGTCCGGGAGAGAGACTGAATCCAGAGAGAGATTCATCCTGTAAGTTCTGTCAGTCTAATACAACAGATTATTACAATAAATGTGTGATGGTTAGTTGGGGTTTTGGTTTTCGTCAGCTTGATACAAGCTAGGGTCATCTGGGAAAGGAAAACCTAAATTAAGAAAATACCTCTATTACATTGTCCTGTACGAAGGTCTGCAGGGCATTTTCTTGATTGACGGTTAATGTGGGAAGGCCCAGAGCCCCACTCTGGGCAGTGGCACCCTCTAAGCAGGAGGTCCTGGGCAGCATAAGAAAGTGACATGAGTAAGCCATGAGGAATAGCTACTGACCAGTGCTTCTCCACGGTCCCTGCTTCAGTTCGGACCCCGATGTCACCTGACGCTGCACTGCAAAGAGTAGGATGAAAACAAACCCTTTCTTTTCTCAGCTTGCTTTTGGTCACGGTGTTTCATCACAGCAACACAAAGCAAAGCAAGACAAAATAAATCTGATTTTGAAAGGTCAAATGCAGGAGGTTCCAGGTGATCCCCAGACTGGAATTCACAGACTCCGTGGCTTTGAAACTAGCCAGCTTCTAACCCACTGCCTATTGGCTAGAACTGATCCTTCCTGGAGCTTTGATTTTAGAGTCAAAGGGATTTCTTTTTTTATTCAAAAGCACAGGGTAGAGATGAAGAAGAAAAGAGAAGTGGGCACAGATATTCTTAGTAGACAAAATAAAGTTAAGACCAGAGTCTGAGGGAGCTGATAGATCATTGTGGAGGAAAAAGGAAGCCTTGCTTGCTGTGTAAAACTTGTCTGCATTACCAACCCATACCCCGGACACACAGGGGCTCATGCTCCCACCGCATGGCATCCTGGAAATGACTTGGGAGTTGGCACAATGGAAATCTTCAGAAGGGCTTGGCCTTAGGGACAGAAGCAAGAGCCTTCCTGGGAGGATGGCTGAAGTTAGCAGACAGTGCTCAACTTGATCCAGAGTATCGGCAGGTCCTCCCCAGGTGACGGAAGAGTCTAGAACAAGGCAGAACCTAAGCCAAGTAGAAAGATTGAGTCACTGTAGGTTTTTGAGGATTTCTTGTTGTTATTTAGATTTATTTATTATTTATTTTTATGCATATCTTAGGGTTTTATTGCTGTAAAGAGACACTATGACCAAAGCAACTCTTATAAAGGAAAACATCTCATTGGGACTGGCTTACAGCTTCAGATATTTAGTTCATTATCATCATGGTGGGAAACGTAGCAGTGTGCAGGCAGACCTGGTGCTGGAGAAGAAGAGTTCTATGTCTTCGTCCACATGCAGCAGAAGGTAACTGCACACTGGGTACTGCATGAACTTAGGAAAGCTGTAAACAGTGACGCGCTTCCTCCAGCAAAGCCACGCCTCCTAACAGAGCCACGCCCTGTGGACCAAGCATTCCGACACTATGGGGGCCAAACCTATTCAAACCACCACAGTGCACATGAGTGTTTTGTCTGTGCACCATATGCATGCTTGATCCCCTGAAACTGGAGTTCACACACTTGTGAGCTGCCGTGTGGATCCTGGGAAATGATCCTGGGTCCTCTACAAGACAAGTGCTAATAACACTGAGCCGGCTCCACATTGCAATGTGAGCACAGATGTGGCCTCGTTTGTATTCCGTGTCCAGTGTGGCTCTGCAACCTCGTGCTACAGAAAGGGGAAAGCAGCAGGTATTTGGAGTATTGTCCTGTAATGGCTCCACAGCGTGAAGGAACGGCGTTTGAGAAGGGGCCTCTCGTGGCCGGTTTTTATGTCAACTTGACACAAGCTAGAGTCATCTGAGAGGAGGGAACCTCAACTGAGAAAATGCCTTCAGAATATTAGGCTGTAGGCGAGCTTATAGGGCATTTTCTTACCTAGCGATTGATGGGGTAGGGCCCAGCCCGTTGTGGGCGGTGCCGTCTCTGGGCTGGTGGTCCTGGGTGTTGTAAGAAAGCAGGCTGAGCAAGCCCTGGGGGTAAAGCAGCAAGCAGCACGCTCTGTGTCCCAAGTCAGATCTGCAACCAGGCTGCCGCTCTGTCTTACTTCCTGTCCTGACTGCCTTAGATGACAAACTGTTGTGTGGAAGTATAAGCAAAACAACCCCTTTCCTCTCTTGTTTGCCTTTGGCTAGTGTTCCATCACAGTGATAGTAACTCTAAGTCACAGCTCTCGAGAGATAATCAAGTTTGGAGGAAGATGGCGCCATCATGGTGAAACTGGTGCTCTGTTTAGAGAAGACACCAGGGAGCCGGAGCTCCTCCGTCCTCTCCACTCCGGAGCTCCTCTCCCTCTTCCTCCTCCTTCCTTACAGAACACAGCAGGCAGTAGGCAGGCTGCAAGGCCATGCATACAGTGGGACGGCTCACTTGTACCTTACCATGCTGGGACCCTCCTACCACGCTTCCTGTCGCCAAGGCTACAATGGGATTCGTACTGTCTACATGTCTCTGTCTGTAGGTCTCAACTACGATGGGTGGAGGTAAGACAATTCCCGTTGCAAAACTTTTCTTTTTAAATCTGAGAAACATGATAGCATTTTTACTAATCCATTCAGTGTTTCAAGTTAGATATTTTTTCTTATTCTCCATGTTCATATTAGAAATCTATATTTAGAAAATCATTCCATTACTTGATGGTTCCAGATTATATTGCATAACACATGCAGCTTGTTCTCTCGAGATTTAGAACTCTTTACTAGTTATGAAATTCCATACATGCTCTAGTCTTTATATTGCCATATGTATGTACTTTTTTATAATGGAAAAAAATAAATTTATTGACACACACATATATATACATATACATACACATACATCAATCATAATATACATAGACATAGACATCATCATATGCATATACACATACATATACATCATCTATACATCATCTACACATCGTATACATCATCGTATACATCCTATACATATACATATTCATATACATATGCACATACCTTTCATTTTCATGAGCATTAAACAGAGCTATGACAAAATCTTCTGGAGAATGAACAACAGAATTGAAGATAAGGTTTGGGGGAGTCATCTATTTCAAAACTTCTGTAACATCCTGATCCATCTTCATAAGTAGACAGTCCTGCCACAAAGGCGCTTTGCCCAGGGTTTGAAAGTGTTCCACTGTGGGGTAGGGAGTTGGCTCAGTGGTTGTTAAGGATACACACTGCACTTGCAGAAGACCCACGTTTGGTTTGCAGCATATTGGGTGCGCTTACAACCATCTTTTAATTCCAGCTCCAATCATTCTGATGCTTCTGGACTTCCCAGGTCTAGGACCTATACCCTGTGCAATACCTAGCCCCACCCCATTTCTCTCTCTCTCTCTCTCTCTCTCTCTCTCTCTCTGTGTGTGTGTGTGTGTGTGTGTGTGTGTGTGTGTGTGTGTGTAATCTGCAAGGCCAAACAGTAGGGGTGGCATTGGCATGAGACACCCCAACACCTAATATTCAGCACAAAGAGTTATTTTCCCCAGACAGACAGATGTAGAAGATACTCTACCCCACAGTGGAACACATTTCAAACCCTGGGCAGAGGGTTTGAAAAACAGAAAAACAGAAATCTCCTTCGTCACAGTGTGTCCCATGACAGACACTTCTTTGCTAGCAGATGTTCGTTGCAGGGACTGGTACAAGGCCTCTGGCTTGCACTGCTGTCAACACTGGACCCTCAATGGGCCTCCGGGGTATCCTGCTGCTGCCTGTCACGGAGATCACAGTTTGAGATCTCACACTCCAGCAGGTCACTGCTGGGGCAGATTTGGGGTGAGCCAGGACATAGCCCTGGATCTGGGCCTGAGACGATCTGAACTGGTCAGCCTGCCAGTCCTCTGCTCTCATGGCCCAGTCTGTGCCAGCTCTCTGCCTGCCTACATGGCCTTTGGAGGGACATCTGCCTGGCCTTGGAGGTCCTCTGCTACTGCAGAGCTAAAGACTCAGACATGGCCCTCAGTGGCGTCACAGGCCAGGGCCCCACCGCGCTCCCAGACAGCATCACCGGCTGCTCACTTCAGCCTGTTCCTCACTGCCTGGAGTCTCCAGCTCTGCCTCTCCTCACTGCACTCACACCCTCCTGTTCCTCTCGCTCTTCCACTTCCCCACCACTTACTTGTTCCTCTTTGTGGCGCCTGGGGTCTCGGAGTGTCTGGGGTCGTCTCAGGACTGGTCGCAGGAGTGCTATGCCCACCTGTGCACTGTGGCTCTGCGCAGGGGCCATCTCAAATGTGCTCTGCTCCCATCTCAGGCCTACACGGTGGTCACCACAGGCTGGCTCTCTGCCCATGCCCTATGGCTCCCACTTGGTGGTCACCGTGGGCGACCACGGCTCACCCAGACTGCCCAACTGACTTCCAGGGTCACCTGTCCCCAGACTCACTCCTCCTAGCAGTCCAAGGATGTGACAGAGCAGACACATGCAATGCCTCTAAGGGGAAGTCCTTAAAATTTTTTTATTTAAAATACCCATCTTTGGGACTATATGGAAGGATGCTAACTAACACTAGAGACCTTTGGGGGAAAATATGTGAAAACATGCTACTGTGGAAGCTTCCCAAAACATAGACATATATAAAAAGGTTTCAGTGACCTCCAGGACAGCAGAGGTCATCACAGTGCCAGGGATGAGGCACTGTTCTGAAGTTGTTGGTCAGAGGACTCTCATAAAATCCCCATTACGAGATCGTGCCGTTATTCCGGTTACCTCCAGAGGTTGATGGTAAGACCCTGTGCTTGAGACATCACAGACTTAAGTCAGAGAACACCAGGCAATCAAGCTGGCCCTGACCTGGGAGTGCCGTCCCACCGGTGAGCTGCCTTAGTGCTGAAATGTCCTATTCATGGCTCTCTGGGAAGAAAAGGATCCATTAGCTCTATCCTACTCCGAACTGTATGATCTATACAGCTCCTGGCCTGTCAAGATATGTCCACCCAGGCAATAGTGGTACAAATAATGTAACCAACCACTTTCTTCTTGGATTTAAGGTCTCCTTCTCAAAACAGATTTGATGTCTGCAACTATTAAATACATATCCTACAAGCATAGTTTCCTGTGACCCTCATGATTCGTGTGTAAAAGCTGTCTCTTGGAGGATTCTTGTACCCAGTTTCAAGAGTTTCTTTAATATTTAGTGGTTAGGAGAAACAACTTGTTTTCTGTAAGCTGGTTACTTTAACTGGCTCATATAAAACATTTTTTATACTCCGTTCATTACTATCTTTATTTCCTCTAAGATTTCGGGTCAGAACATAAAGATTTGCTGTTTCCATACTACTGATTTCTGATTTTCAACATTTATTGAACTTTTCCTTTCTCCTTGTAATTTGACTTGGAAGGATTCTTTCTTAACTTGACCCATATTTTCTGTGTTACTTAATCCATTGCTATGACAAAATATGAGGGTTAAGCAGCTGTGGAAGAACGGGGTTTATTTTGGCTCCTGGTTCCAGGGGACCAAACGGTGGGAGTGGCAGAGGAGAAGGCAACTGGCAGTCACTGCGTCCACCTCCGAAAGCAAAATGATAAATTCTTATGTCCATTCACTTTTCCTCTTTATTCAAGAATCCCAAACCATTGATGGCACCACCTACACTTAGGGTCACCCCTTACCCCCACCCTCAGTTAGCCTCCTCTAGGAAATCCCTTATAGGCAAACCCAGGGATTTGTGTCTAGGTGGTTACAAATATCATCAAATTGACAGTATTGAACAGCACATTTATATACAAGATTCTACTTTCTAATAGGGAAATGTGTTCTACAAAGGCACTGTATTATACACTTTAAATAGTCTGCCTTATGGAGTTTGTCATTCTTAAGGTTTCTGTAAACACACTAGAAACTGAGAGCACATCACGGCCCATGTTTATTGATGGCATGTGTGTGTGTGTGTGTGTGTGTGTGTGCATGTGGTGTGTGTGTGCATGTGGTGTGTGTGTGTGTGTATGTGTGTGCACATGGCATGTGTGTGTATGTGCATATGCAGAGGTCTCAGTCTCCACAATCCACACACACACACACACACACACACACACACACAGTGCAAGCCAGGATTCTAGATGGTGAGATGGAAATAGTTCAGGTTCTGTTTTGATGCAACAGGTCAAGAGTAAGTGGACACCTTTGATCGTATTATCTCTGTTTTATGAGTCAAAATAGGAAAAGGAGAGGATGTGGTCATCTGGGGATGTGGTAGAGAAAGGACACCCTTCAGGGTAAGCAGGCAGCAGGAAGGACGGCCTGGTGAGATGGGAGTTATACAGCCCTGTGGGTGAGGAGTGAACTGAGTAAATTATCTGTTAGAATGGAAACTGAGAGAGATTCCCAGTCTTCACTCGCTTGTAGTTGAGATGGTTTAAAATGACTTATAGAAGAAAGTCGTAGTGTTGAGATCTGCCGGGAGTGAATGTGATGAAGACTGCTTCTGGGGATGGGAAGAACATGGGAAATGAATGGTGAGGGGGCACTGAGTAACACTCAGCCAGCCAATGGATAGAAGTAACTACCTCAAAATTCATTTCCATGCTAGGCACTTGTAATCCCAGCATTTGGGAGTCTGGGGCTAGCCTGGGCTACAGTAGGAACTTCTAGGATGGCCTGGACTACCATTAATAAACACAACAAAACAAATCATTTTCCATTTTCTAGCCCCGAAACAGTGGCTATCAGCATCTAGCATGCATCGCAGAAAGTTAAGGAGGCTCGGTTGGTCCAAGTACTATATTTGCAACCATTATTTTAAGAAACCATTTGTCTTTGCTAGTGGAGAGCCTAACTCCAATGGGAAAGTTTAGAAGGAAACAAAGTTGCATAGATTCAGTCTGTCCAGAGATCTTGAGATACACAGTACTCAGCTGTGTAGCTTTGAGAGCCACTCCGTTCTCCGGAACGGTAAGAACCTGGTACTTTCCCAAGAAATTAAGAGATGTGTGTTAACTTCCCAATTTAAGCCATTTGAATTTGGGTGTAGTTCCAGTGGTGACGCTTGGAGTTTGATGTCTAAGAAAGTTGGTGCTTATCTCGAGAAACCGTGACTCTCAAAATAAATTTCCCATGGGAAGGGTTCCGCAGACAATAAAGGAAGCCATTGTCTTCCTGTGTCAAATGAAATGTTCAGATATTTGAGTGCCAGATAAATGAGTAAAAGATAAAAGCATAGACGAGGCCGACCTTCAAGTCTACAAACGCAAGGTAGTTAAAAGTAAAGTGTGCATTACAGCGGTAATAATAGAATTTAATAATATATATTAATTATATAGACAGAACAACTGTTCCTCTGATGCCTGAAGTCCACAGTGAGGTTTTTGTTCTGTGATTTTTGCTTCTTTTTCTCACTGTGTAGCTGTGGCTAACCTCCAACTTGCTATGTAGACCAAGCTGGTTTTGAACCCACAGAGATCCACCTGTCTCTGCTGGAATTAAAGGTATGTGCTGACACACACACACACACACACACACACACACATACACACACACACACAGGAAATCAAGCCGGAATGGCTCCAGAGTTCATCTTCCAAACATGTCCCCAGAGGATGCTGCCACGCCTTGCTTAGGAATGTGCTTAGGAACTGCTGAAGTTAGCATTACGGTCGGCCACGGGACCCCATAGGACAACCATCCAGGATACTTTTTCTAAAAAATAAAATTTGAGTTATTAGGCCATATCACAACATAACTGAAAGCACGGCCTCTGGGGACAGAAGCCATGTGTCAGTATGTAAGTCCTTTGACAGCTCTAATGGTAAGTCAAACAGAACGGTGACAACCAGTGACCTCAGACTCCAGCGCACAGCGGATTGGTGGATACTTATTTCTAGTTGCTCGGCAGGTTGGTTTCTCTTGATGAGGTTTCTCTGTGTAGCTCTAGCTGTTTTGGCTTCAGACACAGAGATGCGCCTGCCTCTGCCTGCCAGGCGCTGAGATTCAAGGCCTGCGCCACCACGCGGCCAGCTGGTGGATAATTGGTAAAGCACTGAATATGAGACCTTCTGTCCTGGAGCTCCCAGGCCCCTGAACTTGCATTTCAGGTGAACCCCCAGGTGATGCGACTGCTCCTTGAGCTGCACCTTGAGAACCAGCAAGGGAGACCACCTTCAACCCCCTGCGCTTGGGAATATTAGGGACCTGGTGGAAAATACTAGAGTTAACACCATCTCAGCAACCTTGCCCTCCCCCCACAAGACTCCAGGGATCTGGATTTCATTAATTTGCTCTGGAGTCTAGCAAAAATATACTGTACCACTCTCTCCGGGTGATTGGGATATATAACCAAGGTGAAGTCATGGCCAAACCAACGCTTCACCAAGTGAGCTCAGTGCCTTGGGAGAAGGCCTCGCCGAGCACAGGTTGAGTGGCAGAATGGTCATCTGAGCTAACTGTGACTTCTTCTTTTAAAAAGGAAGGCATCTTAATCATTATGTACAATAGATACCTGTTGGGGAACAAAACACTTTCAACAAATGGAAAACCCTGATAGCCATTGGAGTCTGGGAAAGAGAAGGCTGAAGGCAAGGGAGGTCTTCCTGCCCCTTCCTGCCATAAACACAACACATGGTTAGCAGAGGAGACTGACCCTGGGCGAGCTACAGCCAGTCACAGCAGCAGAGACACCACAGCCATTGTTAAGAGCGTAGCTCCTCAATGTAGATTTATACTCATAGCTAAACAGAGTGCAACCAGGATCCAAGGGCATGGTTTCAGGAAAAGTCTGCGTGTGGACAACACAGTGCACGGTAGGATTTACTGCCAGCTGATGGTCTAGAATTACACAGGGTCGTTTTTAATTACACAACACAGGAACAACTTGCCTGCTACAGACTGGAGCCTGGAAGAAGGATGGAAGAATATGAGATGCAGTTGGGCCCTAATATGGACGCTCTTGTCCAACTCCATACATCAGCTAGAAATACAGCAGTAAAGAATTAACTATTTCAGTCCCCAGCCCCCAGATGATCATGCTGTTGCCTTTTAGCAGCGGCTGTAGTAAGGTGCCATTCCTGACCCTTTGAGAATATACAGCATAAGTCACCGGTCTTATTCCCAGAAAGGCCTCAGAAACTCACACTGGAAAGAGTTTAGGGCTCATCCAAATTTTTAATTTTATACTTGAGAAATCACTTTATGTATTTGGTTGTAGAATGGCTATACTCAAAGGGACAGTCAACAGCTAGTGTTGATGGGAATCTGGAGAAAAGAAAACAGAATTAGCATGAATTGTGGTGCGGAACCCTGAGCCATTGGAAGCTACCTGGGACTTTCTTTGAAAGCCAGACCTTCAAACAAATTTCCCCTCAAACCAGCATCTCCACTTCCGGTTATCTACCCATGAGACAGCCTCTGTCAGGAAGCCCAAATGAACTTCTTAGCATTGTCCATAATGGCCACATTGTGGGAACAATTCCAGTACCCATCAACCAAATGTGATTTAAATCCCTGTAGTATAATATTATTGTAGTAGAAAATGTAGGAAAATATTATTGGAATGGAAGAAACAGTGCTTATTCACATCAGAACCTAGATGCGCCCTGAAGAAGCTGCTGAGTGAAAGAAACCAACACAAAAATGCCATATAAAGTTCTGTGGTCAGTCTGTAAGACAGCTAGAGATGGGAAGAGATAGCTGGAGGTACCATGTGTGTGTGTGTATGTGTGTGTGTGTGTGTGTGTGTGTACATGCGTGTGTGCGCAAGTGCACGCATGTGTGTGTGCATGCGTGTGTGTATGTGTGCGTGCGTGTGTGTGTGTGTGTGTGTGTGTGCTTGTGTGTATGCATGTGTATGTGCACTCACGCGTGCGTGCGTGTGTGCATGTGCGTGTGTGTGTGTGTGTGTGTGTGTGCTGCATGTGTGTCTGCATGTATGTGTGTCGGTGTGTTACCGTGTTGGAGATTGGTTCGTATGTGGGTGTGTGTGAAAGGGCTTTAAAGGGAAGAGTATAGGGGATTAGGTGAATGTGGCTAGGTGGTGTGGGGGAAGGTGTCCAGGCGGGCCCTTGCCTGGGCACCTCTGGCCCTGAGGGACCACACACACACAGGCATAGTATAGAATAGAGTTTATTCAGAGTAGGGGATGGGAGTTAGTGGTAGAGAGAGGCAGAGAGAGAGGGAGAGAGAGAGAAAGAGAGAGAGAAAAAGAGAGAGAGAGAGAATAGAGAGAGAGAATAGAGAGAGTGGAGTGGAGGCCAACCATGACCATGTGGAGTGGGGAAGAGCCCCAGGGGCAGAGAGGTGAGAGTATGTGGGAGAGCAGAGAGCAAAGAGGGAGAGGAGGAGCAAGTAGCCCCTCTTATAGTGGGCCAGGTCTCTGTTATTGCCAGGCAGGTGTGGGGTGGCGCTTAGACAGAACCCCAACAGTGTGTACACATGTGACAGTACTGGGGACTGAACTAGGTCTTACCCACACCTGTGCTGTGTTACTGAGCTAAGCCACAAACCAAGATTTTGTTTTTGAGAAAATGAAAATATTCTATCATCACCTAACTTGTGATAGCTGTGCACATCTAGGATCTAAAACGGATCCAATCACATATTTTAAGTGAGTGAGTTGCATATGAGTTCCATCTCAATAAAGCTGAAAGTTTTTAAGTCATCAGCATCCTGTACTGGGAAACTAAAGCAGGTCTCTGTTACCTCCCTTCATCGGGACCTTGGCATAGGAGAACGTTAAGTATCAAGTGCAAGAGCTGCTTCCAGCCAGCTGATGGGCACCCGGGACCGGTGAGGAGTGCCCAGGTTAGGGGCTACTGGCTTGAGTCCAGCTCCGCAGGATAGGGACAGTGCAGTCCCCCTCCTCTGAGTAGCACAATGAGCTGGTGCCTTTGTCATCGCCAAAGCAGGGCCACTAACCCTTCAGGACACTGACCTGCCTCAAGGACATTTGGCAACAGTTGTTCTTCTCTGGCTCTGATCAACACTCAGTGACTGACCTCCAGTTGGATCTTGCAAGAGCTCTGCCGTCACAAGCCAAGACTGGGATACGACCCTCAGTGGGGGCGCCGGCCTGGAGGCCCCTGGTTCTGCGCAGAGAGCCTGGGGGAGGGAAGGTGGAACTGTGGCGCTGCCGGGGTTCCCACGCTCCTATTGTTGGCGACTTTGTTTCCAATTCCCATCACGTGTGCTAATTAGTTGGAGCTGCTGGCTGGCTGGAAGGCATGTGGCTCGCCAGAAAGCAGAAAGATCGCTTCCTGTTGGGAGTCTGGGCGGGCAGGGCTCTAGCTCAGAAAGGGTTAGACAAGAATGATGACAAAGGTCCCTGAAAGCAGCAGCTAAAAGCTGAGGTGACCTGACCAGTGGAGAGGGGTGCGGGATGAAGGAGGGAGCAACACTGGTCAAGAGAAGTTACCTTAACCTCCTTCTAACCTGACTCATAATGGTGTTCCGTGTGAATCTTACAGATTAGGGGAATAGAAGACAGGTATTTTGTCTGCTCATTAAAATTATTTTTCACAATCTGAGTAAAACAAGCATGTACTATTCAACAGGAAAGGAGAAGAAATGTGAAATGTAGGAGCTGTGTTTGCTCAGCCTCTCTAGTCCTGCTACCCCAGCTACTGACTTTGAACCTTGGAGCTGAGCCCCCAGAACGGGTAGAGAAGACAGACAGCATAGCACTGAGCTTGCCAGTATGAGCTTCTTCCCAACAAGAAGGTCTGTTTTCTGTGTTTCTGGCTTCTCCTTTCATTTCAAGATCCAGGTATGCTCTGATCCCACAATAAAAGTCTCTGCTTTGAAGACACTGTAGTATCTAGTGCCCGTAAAAATAAGAGAAAAGTCGCATTTACAAGGATTCATCCTACAACCTCGTATGTGGTGACATTAGAGAGGGGTGGCTTGCAGAGCAATTGAGAGTAGTCTCAGTCACCTGACATCCACAAGAATGCCTGAGTGAGCCTGGCACTGAACTGGATGTGCGAAGGTTAGACCATCTAGAGCCTGTCTCTACGAAGCTTACAAATCTAGTAAAAGAGACAGCCCCAACCCTCAGGAGCCACTTCCAGGGATGGGAATGGAGCTGACTGGCAAAGCCTGGCAGGTGTGAAGCCCTGGGTGGGATTCCCAGCATCACACCAGCCCAGCATGGTGACGGAGATGGAGGGAGGAGGGTCACAAATTAGAGGTCATCCTTGGCTACACAAAGAGTTTGAGGGCAGCCTGGACTACATGAGATCCTGTCACAAACAAACAAACAAAACAATTGTCTGAGAACTGGATGTCTTAGGGTGATGAGGAGGAGACCCAAGAAGGAAAACCGTATCTAGGTGGGGGATTTCTATAGGATCTCCTGTAGCTCAGGCTAGCCTTTAATTTTTTTGTGTAGCCAAGTATGAGGATGATCATAAACTTCTGAGACTATTGCTTCAACTTCCGATTCCTGGGGCTATGGGCAGAAGCTATCACATCTGTTTATGCTACATCCAGTGATTCACCTCAGGATTCCTGGATGTCAAGCAATGGCTAGTCCAACTGGATTACAACCCTAGCTCCAGACAACACTCCTTAAACAATAGATAATAGTTGGTCAAAAGAAGGAAAGAAAAGGCATTATGGGAACAGATCACAAGGTATTCAAGAGACCTATAACACAGAGTGGGATAGTGTACGCACAACGGTAGCATGGGGAATAGACCTAAGAGTGGGCAGGCTGAACCCTTGAGAATCTTGAAGAGATTCCATCCTAAAGATCAAGGACAATATTAACCTGGCAGAACACTCAGAATCGTCTCTAACAATGATCACTTGAGCAGGAGTTTGTGTGGTGGTCTGGAGGGACTCAAGAAAACAGCCTGGGCACTAACTCAGTGGCCAGGCTTTAAAATGTAGGAGACTGAAATGCTCAGCAGGGTCTGTTAGAAGACAGAATTGGCAGAGGGTAGAAAGCATCAGGATGCTTCAGGTTTTCACCGTGGTCAACGGTAGCCTCCGTTGGGATGGACGACTCAGGAGATGGAAACAATATTTGAACAGCAAGAGTACCAAATGATTAGGGATCGAAGATCAGAAAACAATTACTGATGGTAGCAGCTGATAATGTCAGTCGTAATTTGTAAATTAAGTGTTTGATAATGGAAAACTAAGTAATTAGATATGGTGAACTCGGTGTAAATTGTTACAAATAAGTTTTCTCTTTTAAATTTTGAGCCAAGGTCTTGCTGTATCGCTCTAGCTGTCTTGGAACTCACTACGATAACCAGGTTGGTCTCAAAACTCAGAGCTCTGCCTGCCTCTGCCTTCCCAGTCCTGGCATTAAAGGTGTGCTCCACCACTCCTGGGAATTGTTTTGCAAAGACTTTATAGCAACATGAGAAACGCTTGCGAATGGGGATGTGGGGAAATCAATAATACCTTGGCGGGCTGGAGTGATGGCTCAGGGGTTAAGAGCATTTGCTGCTCTTCCAGAGGTCCTGAGTTCAAATCCCACCCTCATACAATAGCTACAACCTGTAACACCAGTTCCAAATTACCCCATGTTCTCTTCGTATTTCAAAAGACTGCTACATGGTACATATATATGCTTGAATGCAAATCATTCATATACATGAAGTAAGATAAATAAATCTTTTTAAATATTTAAATACTTTAGGGGTGTGTAGTTTGTTGGTGCAATGCTGACTAGCATGCAGCAAGCCTGGGATGGATCCCTAGGACTTTGTAAATTGATGAGGTTATAGCATTCACGAGGCAGAGGCAGGAGGATCACACGTTGAAAATGACATAGTGAATTTTAGGATTGCCTGGGTTACATGAAGTCCTGCTACAAAAAGTTATTAGTACTGTCATTACTATATCAAAGGCAGTCTGTAGGTAAAACAAATACTTGGAGGAAAATATATTAAGATATTTGCTATAGGGATTTAATTTCTGTTTGGGACCAGAGATGATTCCTTCCCGTTTGCTTTTCTACAGCTCCCAAATTTTCATATTAAATAAATATTGCTTCATAATGAAAAAAATAGACTACATTCCTTGTTTTTCTACAGAAGTACCACTACTCCTTTGATCTTAAAAGAAGTGATTTGGTGGAGGCATGTGGGACATTTACATTTGGGAAGCTTAGTATATCTGAAGCCCTGTTTTAAGGAAACAAAGTAACACTTAATGTAAGAAAGTCGCAGAGCTCTTGCCTAACATGCTCAAAGCTTGGGCTCCATCTCCAGCACCACAAAACAATAGCTTCATGAATTAATAAAAGTTAAATATGGCCAAATGTGATGGTGTTCACTTTTAATCCCAGCAGAAGCAGGGGCAGGTGGATTTCCTTGAATCTGCGGCCAGCCTGAAAAGTGAAGAGAGTTCCTGGCAATCTGGCCCACATGAGACCCTGCTCAAAATAATAAGTAAGTGGACTGATTGGTTAAGAATTTTAAAATAAGCCGGGCGTGGTGCTGCACGCCTGTAATCCCAACACTTGGGAGGCAGAGGCAGGCGGATTTCTGAGTTCAAAGCCACCTTGGTCTACAGAGTAAGTTACAGGACAGCCAGGACCACACAGAGAAACCCTGTCTTGAAAAACCAAATACTACTACTACTACTACTACTACTACTACTAATAATAATAATAATAATTTTAAAATAAGCATAGTAAAAATTTAGTTCTATCTGCATTTTCTCCTAGCATTATGGATTTGCATTGAAGTCAAAACTGCAACAGTTTCTCAAGGACTGTTATATAAGTGACCTATAAACACACCAGAAGCAAAACATCTTCAAAGACATTGAAATGCCTTCATTTGAATATTTGCTTTCTCTTGTGTGGGAAAGGGGAAGTAGGAGGGCTTAGTTTCAGGAAATGACATCACAGATGTTAGTTGATTGTGCGCATTGGCCAGAGAAATCCAGGCCTTTCCTCTAAAGGAATGTGAGGGGTTAGAATAGGTGAATGAACTACCAAGGCTGAGATGGTCTTGGTGGTGACCAGACTGTAAGCCGGTGCCACCCTCAGGGTGTGTGTGTGTGTGTGTGTGTTCATGTATGTGTGTGAGTGCATGTGTGTGTGCATGTGTTTTTATTTGCATGTCTATGAGGCCGGAGGATGCTGTCAGGAGGCCTCCTTCATCACTGTACACCTTATTCCTCTGAGGCAGGGACTCTCCCTGTTTTTGAGTAGGCAGCTAGCAAGCTCCGACCCAAGTGCTGGGGTCATAGGCACCCTAGCTAGCTACATGAGCATGGGATCCAAAGTCAGGTCCTCATGATCACATAGCAAACCACTATGTTCCAACCACTGAGCCATCTCTAGCCAGTGGATGGGATTTCAATTCTGTATCCCATTTACTAGCCAAAAAGAAACTGCATTCAAACCCTAAGCATAAGATTTCTTTTAGACTGTATTAAGAAAATAGAAAAGCAGGCTGGTATACATTGTGAGTTCTGGGACATCCGGGACTACACAGAGAGACACTGTCTCAAGAAAGGAGAGGGAGAGAGAGAGGGTGGGGAAGGGAGGATGGATGGATGAATGGATGGATGGATGGAGGGATGGATGGATGGAGGGAGAGAGGGAAGAAGGGAGGGAGGAGGGAAGGAAGGAGGGGGGAGGGAAGGAAGGAGGGAAGGAGGGAGGGAAGGAGAGGGGAAGTATCGATTTCTTCTTAAGCATTTCTTTATTTGGAAGTGTCTAAAGCAAGCCAGAAAGTGCTTCCTCCACACAGGAGACTTAGGAACTCTTCTGTGCACGACAACTGGCTAAGGAGCTCATGAGGCAGACTCTGTCATGGCAGGCATCAGGAGGCAGATGCGGAAGCTTAGATACGGTGAGCGGTGTGAGTCATTCCTGGTAGAGCTGGGGTGTGAACCTGCTCAGGTGGTTGCCTCCCCTGTCTGTGGTGTGATCGCTACCCGTGGAGCTGCACACCAGCCTGGAGGTCACAGTTTCCTTTGAGAACCCCCAACACACAGCAAGCTGTGCCTGGGCATTTGGGGCAAAGGTCTCCACTGTGTTCCTGCTGGCTGCTAACTGCACAGAAGGAGCTTTTGGGAACTAGCCACGCCCACTAAAGAGTGAACCAGGCATGAAAGGCAATGCCTGCTATCCCAGCACTTGGCATGAAGGCAGGGGATACAGGAATTCAAGGTCACCTCCTCTACCTATAGAATTTGAGGTCAATCTCAGCTACATTAAAACCTGTCTCTCAAAAACACAATCAATAAAATGTAAAAGATTACATTAGAAAAGTGAGAAGACCAAAGACCTGCAGCTATCAGAATGCTGAATTCACACACTACTTCATCGGAGCGTCCAGCCCGACACCGAGATTGGTGAGGGTTAGTGAGGCGCGGCTGCGGTTTTCCTCTCAACAGGAACATGACCAAGGTGTCAGGACCATCTTTGCCATGGGTAGGAGAGAGCCTAGGTTGGGTGAAGGCAAAAGGCTCCTAGGAGATGGTATGTTTTCCTGGACCATACTCACTGGGCTCTGAATGCAGTCTCAAAAGTTCTGCAGGAAGCCAGTGTGGTCACATGACTGTCACTCCAGCTCTTGGGGGGCAGATGCAGAACTGTCATGAGTTTGATACCAGTATGGACTACAGAGTGAGACCCCAAAAGCTAAAATAACAAACAAAACTTCCCAGCAATCTGAGCATGCTTTGGACTCCTGACACTCTAACACCCACATTGTCCTCAGTTCCTCGCAGCAGACTTCTTCCGTGGGTAAAATCGCTGCGGTCCCTGGGAGCAATGATCCACTGGTGAGGTGGGCGAGCAGCCTTAAGGGAAAACCAAAACAGCCGCAGGCATGCAGGGCAGAGCTTAGAGAAAGAATGGAAGGCGCCCCACATGCAAGCCCACAGCTGGTTCCAGCCCAAGGACTTCTGCTGTTCAGAAAACAGCACTTCTTTTTTTTCTGACATGAAGAAAGGTTTGGCTTATCTTGCAGCAGAGAGCACCCTTACTGCACACAGCACTCTCACTGCACACAGCACCCTCACTGCACACAGCACCCTCACTGCACACAGCACCCTCACTGCACACAGCACCCTCACTGCACACAGCACCCTTACTGCACACAGCACCCTTACTGCACACAGCACTCTCACTGCACACAGCACCCTCACTGCACACAGCACCCTCACTGCACACAGCACCCTCACTGCACACAGCACCCTCACTGCGCACAGCACCCTCACTGCACACAGTACCCTCACTGCACACAGCACCCTCACTGCACACAGCACCCTCACTGCACACAGCACCCTCACTGCACACAGCACCCTCACTGCACACAGCACCCTCACTGCACACAGCACCCTCACTGCATGCTTCATTCAGTCCATCATTCTTTCTAATGTTGCAAATTCCAGGCTCACCTCACCACGACCAGCCCTCCCAGGCCTCCATGTAGAGCTCTCATCTGAGTGAGTAGCACCCTCTGTTAAGTCTCAAACCAGGGCGAAGGCTGGGATGCTTATTTAGCATTGTCAAAGCGGACCTGGCTGTCAGCATCCCTCAGTCCTAGGTGTGACAGAGGATGGCTCACATATCCCACCCCCTACCCTTCCCCTAACTCTCCAGGCCAGGGGCTCGGCTGCCCTTCCCCGAGAGGCTCTTCTCTATGTAATCTAGAGATTTTGCTAACACACCCTTTTTGTACCGTTGGCCTCCTGGCTGCTGCAGTGACTCCCCTCTCTCCTCTCTCCCTTCCCTTCCCTGGTGTGTGTGCCTCTGCCTACACACATCTGTGACAAACGTTCTCCTGCAGCCATTATGTGTCCTTTCCTTTCTACTTCTCTTTCATTCATCCTCAACTTCCAAAATGCTTTGGCTCAACTGACCTGAAGACAGAGGGGAAGGAAGACAGGGACAGGAGGAGGCTATGCCAGGGATGAGTCTCCTGTCATAGGTCTACCTTGTGTAAATTCAGGTCTGAGCAGCCCAGAAGATAGAGGTGCACTTTCCGCTCCTAGTTCCTCCAGTCTGGTGGCACTCACAGTAATCATGCCTCTATGAGGGCGTGGCAACAATGCCAAATAACAGCAGCCATGGTGAGGTCTGAGTTTACTCTTATCAACCTTGGGGCCTGGACCAGCCTTTCTGATCTGGCTTGGCCTGGATACACTCAGGCCACCCATTGAGGAAAGCAGGGCTTCTGTTGGTGCAAAATTGGCTATATGCTAAGTGGCACTTAGCTACTGCTCTATTCCAGGAGTATGCTAGTCCTTAAAAATGTCAGCCAGTGGTCCCACCTTTTGCGTGTAGCCCAGTATTGAGCACACAGGGGCATGCCAACAATGATTCCTGGTACTTGAGGTGGCACTGGTCCACAGGCAGGAGAATTGAGATTTCAAGGACAGTCTGTGCTACAGAAGAGACCATATCTAAAGACATATAAGTGTATGATTCAAAGAAGGACGCAGGGACTAGAGAGCCGACATCGGGAGCATGGAATGGGAGAAACAGCCCGACAGCCTAGACTAAAGGCTGCATTCATCATCACCTTTTTAAAAACTCCATTTCTAGTCTACCAGCACACTTATGAGATCACACTAGAGCAGAATGATTTGGAAGCCTGGTGAGGTGGTACACACCTTTAATGCTAGCAGTCCAGAGGCAGAGGCTGGCAGATCTCTGTGATTTGAAGCCAGCCTGATCTGCATAGTGAGTTCCAGGCCAGCCAAAGATACTTAGTGAAACCCTGCCCCAATAGATAGATGATAGATAGATAGATAGATAGATAGATAGATAGATAGATAGATAGATAGATAGATGGATGGATGGATGGATGGATAGATAGATAGATAGATAGATAGATAGATAGATAGAAAGATAGATGGATGGATAGATAGATGATAGATAGATAGATAGATAGATAGATAGATAGATAGATAGATAGACAGACAAATAGTTTTAAACAGAAGAAAGATGGAAATTTCCAGATCACAAAACCCTCACATCAGAACAAACATGCTAAATCACGTTCCCCAAGTGTGCCAATATGACAAGTGAACTCAGTGACTAGTCATGTCTGATTCCTTTGCACTAATAGTCAACAGAATTAAAAATTAAACCCAGCATTGACAATCACTGCCTCAAATGCATAACTTATGTTGGCTTGTTTGGGGATACAAAACAAATTGCTCTTGTTACATCTGTACACAGAAAGCTGAATCCCAGAATCTGTGATGGGAAAGGAAATAACTAACAGAGCAGAACGCAGACGGAAGCTGGGCTAATGTGTCCCTTGCCTCTGTTCTGTCCTTCTCGTCACCTGCAGGACCCGTGTGAACATGTGTCCGTCACAGGCTGGGACATGCTCATGAGGGACATGCACGTTGTTTCTTTCTGGGTTTAGATTCTCCTTTAGCTTACGCTTTCAAGGAACATTCATTCCTGCAAATTTCAAGATTGCATTTTCTTCCTATTTAATCCCATCACATT
The DNA here is from genome assembly GCF_947179515.1 of Apodemus sylvaticus. Lineage (NCBI taxonomy): Eukaryota > Metazoa > Chordata > Mammalia > Rodentia > Muridae > Apodemus > Apodemus sylvaticus. The sequence goes on along the minus strand of NC_067475.1, from coordinate 164,221,895 downwards.
AAAGGATTGTTTGAAAACATAACTTCCATGACTACATCAGGTTTGCGGTTCTCATTCCTTTAGGAAGAGAGTTAATCCCACAATTCTTTTAATTATCTACTTTACACTGTGGCTTAAATCGCCCCCTCACCCTCAGTGTCCATCCCCCCTCAGCCCCAGTGTCCATCCCCCCTCAGCCCCAGTGTCTATCCCCCATCATCCCCAGTGTCCATCCCCCCTCACCCCCAGTGCCCATCCCCCCTCACCCCCAGTGCCCATCCCCCCTCACCCCCAGTGTCCATCCCCCCTCACCCTCAGTGTCCATCCTTCCACGCCCCAGTGCCCATCCCCCCTCACCCTCAGTGTCCATCCCCCCTCACCCCCAGTGTCCATCCCCCCTCACCCCCAGTGTCCATCCCCCCTCACCCCCAGTGTCCATCCCCCTCACCCCCAGTGCCCATCCCCCTCACCCCCAGTGCCCATCCCCCTCACCCCCAGTGTCCATCCCCCTCACCCCCAGTGTCCATCCCCCCTCACCCCCAGTGTCCATCCCCCTCACCCCCAGTGCCCATCCCCCTCACCCCCAGTGCCCATCCCCCCTCACCCCCAGTGTCCATCCCCCCTCACCCTCAGTGTCCATCCCTCCACGCCCCAGTGCCCATCCCCCCCTCACCCTCAGTGCCCATCCCCCCACGCCCCAGTGCCCATCCCCCCTCACCCCCAGTGTCCATCCCCCCTCACCCCCTGTGTCCACCCCCTCTCACCCCCAGTGCCCAAACTCCCTCACCCCCCAGTGTCTATCCCCCCTTACCCCCAGGATCATATCTATTTATTTATCTATTTACTTATTATTTCTTGTAGGTAAGACATATATCATGATGAGTATGTGGAGCTCAGAGAAAGGTTTTCAGGAGTCAGTTCTGTTCTTCTACCATGTGGGTTCTGAACACATGTCTTTTGAGCTTGGTGGCAAGCACCTTTACTTACTACACCATCTTGCTGACCCTTTATTTCTCTTTAAATTTTTCAGTCTACAACCCCAGTATGTGCCATGGTGTCAACCACATTTGGAGAGTGGGGAAGTCTTCCCACCTCAACTGAGCTTTTCTAGAAGTATCCTCAGAAACATACCAGTGGACAATGTGGTCAGGTGACACTGAAGCCCAGCCACTCGTGGCTGAGGGAGCACTTTCACCTAGGGGACTCCTTATGTCTTTCTTCCTGTAGCCAAGTTTTGATGCCCCTGCTGGGAGGGGCTAGCCTCAGTTCCCATCCCTCTCCCTTCCCTTCCTTCACTGCTCAGCTCTTTAAGAGCAATGAGCCGTGTGTACAATCTGTTCCATGTGTCCAGTGTCAGCTAGAAGTGGGAAGTGGGAGAACAGGGAATGGAATCACATAGGTAAGCACGTGTGTGGAATGGAGGGTTCATCTCAGCAGTGGGGAGGCAGAAGCAAGCAGGTCTTTCTGAGTTTGAGGCCATCCTCATCTGCTTTGCAAGTTCCAGGTCAGCTAAAGGTACACCCTGTTTCAAACACAAAAATGAAACAGAATAGAGGAATTAGAGATGAAATTTGGTTGTTTGTTCAGATGTTTGTTTTTGAGTTTTGTTGTTTTTGTTTGTTTTTGCATAACTGTGCCTAACCACATGAGTTGAGTCAAGCCTCAATTTCTGATCATTTTCTATTCTAATACAAGCGGGATACCAACCTGTATGGGATCATGTTGAGGATACCAACCTATGTGGGGGTCATGTGAAGCCTCTTTTCTTCTTCCTCTGTTCTCCCTTCTCCCATCTGTTTCCTGAGGAGGGTCGGGGGAGCAAGAGCGTATCCATGTCTGGTTAGCGTGCTAAGTGATGATCTCATCCTCTGCCAACCTCTCAATGCCAATAACACAGTCCTGTTCTTTAACAGAGCAAAATAAACCTGGCCTGAGCTGAAGTCAAGAAGAACCCCCTTGCCTCTTTGCTTTTCCCACTGTCATTGCTGTTGTTGTTGCTGCTGCTGTTGCTGCTGCTGCTGCTATTGCTGTTCCTGCTGTTGCTGTTCCTGCTGCTGTTGCTGCTGTTGTTACTACTGCTGTTGCTGCTGCTGTTGCTGCTGCTATTACTGCTGCTGTTACTGCTGCTGTTGCTACTGCTGCTGTTTCTGCTGTTGCTGTTGCTGCTACCATTCCTGCTGTTGGTGTTCCTGCTGCTGCTGTTCCTGCTGTTTCTGTTGCTGTTGTTTTTGTTGTTGCTGTTGTTACCTTGATCAGTTTGTATACGGACAGAGTGCAGAGATTGATGTATGTCTGGATGGTGAGTTCTGAGACATGGAATTGGCTTGCTTTTCACATTGAAAGTCTAACCTGGGCTTGGGGCAAGAGTCTTGTGCTCTCGAAGTTTGGGGTCAGCCTTGGCTTGGCCCCAGCAGCTGTTTTTTGGCACAAAGGCAGGGCAGCACTGGCTTTTCAAGTCCTCTGCTACCTGAATAGACCTAGTAACATGACCATCTTACTAGATCATTTTGACAGTGTCATCCGACCATTTAATAGAAAACCATCAGCCTTGGTTGGCTTTCTGTTGCTGTGCACATGACCCAAAAGCAACTTGGGGAGGAAAGGATTTCTTTCAGCTTATCCATCTAGATAATGCCCATTGCTAAGTGAAGTAGGAGCAGGAACACAAGGCAAAGCCCATGGAGGAAGGTTGTTTACTGGATGAGCTTTTCCACAGCAATCCTTAATAAAAACACTTCCTCACAGATATGGCCACAGGTCAGTCTGACTGTGGTAATTCTTCAATTTAGAGTCCCTCTTCCAGGGTGACTCCAGATTATGTCAATTTGGCAATAAAAACCTAACCAGGACACACACCATGAAAACAAAGGGAAGTAATGGTCTTGAATTCCAAGTTCCTCCTGACTTAGTTTTCACATTTTCTAAGCGTAGTTTGGAAATATTAAAACTGCTGCAACGTTCTTCAGCAGAAGAACAGGTAATGTGCGGTAGGTAAGTGTGCACCATGGAATTGTCCAGCCACTAAGCAATGGAGACAACGACGTGGCAAGAAGGTGGAGGGAAAGGGAATTCATTATTCTAAGTGGGATGACCCAGACTCAGAAAAGATAAATCCATGTCTTCTCGTGGACAAGAAATGGGGGTCATGGAGGCAAAGACGGTATTAAAGAGTCAGGGATTTGGAGGCAGGGAAGGAAGCCCAACAAAAATCAGCTGTGAGAAGTATCGCAGTGACCTTGTATTCTAACTTAAAAACAGACAAGGTGAGGGCAGGCAGATGACAGCAGGGTGGAGCTGGCCCTGGTGGTGGGACAAAGCAGAGCTCAGGAGAGCTGGCCCTGAGGCCGTGAGCTCAGGAGAGCTGGCCCTGCCTCTGTGGGTGGGCTGGCAGGGGCAGTGTGGGGAGCCCACCCCGGTGCTGTGTGTGGTGTGCGGGAGAGCAGGCAGGCTGCCTAGCTCAGCTACCACACAGGTAGCCCCACAGCTCTGAGTTGCTCCACCCCGACATCTACCTCACCTTTGAACTGCTGGAGTACATGAAGGGGCAGGTCTCACAGATCCAAAACTACAGGACCTCCATGACACAGGGCAACAGCAGGAGATCTGAGAGGAGGCCCCGTGAGGATCCAGCATAGACTCGAAGCAGAAGCCTTGAACCAGACCGATGGCTCATTGCAGTGACCAATGACTCAATACAGTGAACACTTGCAGTTAAGGAAGTGTGGACAAAGGATGGGACACAGTGTGACACATTATAGCTTCCCTGGCAGGATGTTTTGTTTTATTTTTAATTACTTTTTTTCTATTTTTTAGAAGGGAGCTTGCAAGGGTAGAAAACAGATACAGAAGGATGAGGAGAGGAAGGGATTAGGGTGCATGATGGGAAATTCACAGAGAATCAATAAAAAAGTTTTAAACACACACACACACACACACATACACACACCCATACACACGACACTATAAAGAAGTACTAGAGGGAAAACATTGACTTACACACTAAAATGTGCCACATGCCACCATGTGACCTGTTGGAGACCTCTTCCTGTGTCTGGTGCAATCTGACGGGTCCCCAAATGTTTCTTCTCCAGGAGAAGACTCTGTAGGGTGCCATGGAATTTCAAGATGTGGGACTCCTTGAGGAGGGGGCATCCTTAGGACTTGGAGAGGGCACACTGCTCTCAGGGAGCCAGTGGGACCCACTTCTCACCTCTCTCTCTCTGGTTCCCACTGTAGCTGTGGTCTCTGGCCCTAGCATGCTCCTGGGCTGACCTCAGCAGGGATCCTAACCAAGTGGTTGTTTGCTCTTGAACCTGGACCATAAGCCAGAATAAACCTCTTTACTTAGCAAGTAGCCTTTGTAAGGTATTTTGTTACAGTGACTTCCGGAAAGCCAAGCGATGAACTATAGAATTAGCATGCTAGTGAAACCCTTGGCAACAAGATCGCTCCCTGAGCACAGGCCCTTGCTGCCGGTAACCTGAGTTTGATTCTCAGAACTCACATGTTAGAAGCATGTAACCAACTCTAGAAAGTTGTGCACTGAGTCTCCAATCGTGTATGTGGCACACACCCAGATAGATAGATAGATAGATAGATAGATAGATAGATAGATAGATAGATAGATGGATGGATGGATGGATGGATGGATGGATGGATGGATGGATGGATGGATGGGTGGGTGGGTGGATGGATGAATGGATAGACAGACAGACAGACAGACAGACAGACAGACAGACAGATAGATAGATAGATAGATAGATAGATAGATAGATAGATGATAAATGGATGGATGGATAGATATATGGATGGATGGATGGATGGATGGATGGATAGATAGATAGGTGATAGATGATAGATAGATAGATAGATAGATAGATAGATAGATAGATAGATAGATAGATAGATGATAGATAGATGTAAAAATCAATCAAACACTCAGACCCTCATAAGCCCTACTCCATATTAGGATTTCCTACAGCTTCAGCCAGAGGGCTGCTCCTGTTCATGGCTGTCCCTTAGCGAGCGCGGCCAGCAGATCGCTTACCCACAGCTGTGTGCTGCACTTGGTGCTAGCCTTTCTGGAGACCATTTGTGGAAAGCACAGCCCTAGCCCCTGAGCTGTTCTCCAAGAGGCAGCCCTGACCAGCTTACGGATGGACATACACAGAAGCATCTCAGTGCATCTCCCATGTAAGTGCCACACGGCAGGTTAGCCGTGAGCTCTAAAGGTCTAACTTACTCAAACCGTAGGCAATACCTCAGGGGAAAAGAAAAAGAAAGCCACCAAATAGCACTAAAAATTCTATGAAAGACATGTTAGGAGTGTTTAAATCTTTAAGGCAGGATGAATGGATGCCTGACGATAATTACAGCAGAATAGAAGTGGAAATCAGCCATGTAGCTAAGGAACTGATCACAGATGGCTGTGGGTTTCTCCAAGCCCAATCACTAGCAAAACCCAGGTGTTGTCACGCCCTCTGTCCCTCTGTCCTTGCTGCTGGGCCCTTCATGGGAGCCAGGGACTGGTGGAGGGCTGTGCCTCTGCAGTAGGCCATAAGCATGTTTGGTGTTAAGAGATTCCAGGGGATTCATCACACTAAAGCCTGCAAAGGAAGGGGCGGGACATTCGCTAGGACGGTGCCTTGGCCACCTGTCCTGACACAGCACAGCAGAGCAAGTCACATCTCACACCAAGGAGCCTGTACTATCTCAGAGAATGGTTCTGTAAAGGGCTGGGGACGTCCTGGCTCTGCCAGCCACCCTGGCATAGGCCTCTCAGGGAAGAGTCTAGTACAAGCCTCTTGCCCCGTGCTGACATTCTTCAAGAGCTATCTGTTTATTTTTTGAGACAGGGTCTCTCACTGGGACCTGGAGCTCACTGGTGAAGCTAGGCTGGCTGGCATTCCAGCAAGCACCGGGGACCGACCTGCCTCTACCTCTGCAGTACTGGGATGACGGACAAACACCACCACCGTTCGCTTGCTTGCTTGCTTGATGAGGGTTCTGGGCACAGAACTCAGTCCTCACATTTGCAGGGAAACACTTCACCTACTGTACCATACTCTAGCACTCAACAGCTCCTCGATAAGAGCCTGGACTAACAGAATATAGATACAGTACTGGATATACCATGAATTCAAACACCTTCTTCCTCCCCAGCACCAGAGTGAAGGGAAGGCTGATGGCTCCACTCGAGTCTCTCTCCAGCAGGCAGAACAGACTGCACCCCTCACTCACTGAGGAGCCGGCTCTGACAGGCTAGTGCCAACCCTTAACACACACCACATTGGTTTCCTCAGCCCAGGTATGACCCTGCACTGACAGAAGGAAGCCATTGTTCCTTCTGGTGTACCGCAGGCCTATTCTCTTCACATGCAGATGCAGTAGTTCCTTCTGACTACCCTAGGACAAAAGGACAAGCATCCACAAACCACCCAAGGAACAGGCTGCCCCAGAGGCTTCCATTCTGATCCAAAGTTTCTGATCCAAAGCTGCAAGGACATATAGCCTGCCGCTAGAGTGGACTTACGGCAGGTAGAGCTGACATAGAGAGCACAGGGATGTATAGGATGTATAGGAATGGGGTGTGGGTCTTCCATTTCCCATGCCAACCTCTTGGAGCATTCCAGATAACGAGGTGGAAATTCTAGAGACACTCCATGTGGGTCAAAAGCATCATCTTGGGATTCTCACTTCCCAGACACGTTTGTTAAAGGACAGCAAACTCCGTCCAGTGACAGGGTCTGAATCAATGTGATTTTGCTGAATTTGTTTACTGGGGGTGACAAGTCTCCCAAGGCTGAGAGACTTGGAGAAGGTGGCTCTGCTCACTGAGTCTCGTGACCCCTTGCCCAGGTGCAGAGCACAGCCAGAGCAACCTCAGTCTACACCGACTCCACCCAGAGATGCTCCAGAAGGCAGTCACCCATTAACGTGTCATTCGGGAACTCATTTCTGTTACCCCAACGTGACAGCCACCACCCACCCCACTTCATCGTCTGGAGAGTAGAATGTAAGAGTGACAGTGAGTCTGTGTCACAACAGTGCCTGGTGGCATGCTTCTTCCTGCCTAGAACACAGAATGTAGTTCTGACGCGTGGCTCTCAGTCAAGGTAGACAACAGGTAGCCCCACCCCGCCCTCTTCTGAATTTTGATTTTTTAGAAACAATTTTAATTTTATTACCCATTTTAGTTAGGGTTTCCATTGTTGTGATGAGACACCATGACCAAGACAACTCTTATAAAAGACATTTAATTGGGGCTGGCTTATAGGTTCAGAGGTTCAGTCCATTATCATCAAGGTAGGAAGTGTGGCAGCGTCCAGACAGGCACGGCACTGGAGAAGGAGCTGGTCGTCTACATCTCGTTCCAAAGGCAGCCAGAAGAATGACTTCCAGGCAGCTAGGAAGGAAGTCTCAAAGCCATGCCCCCAGAGACGCACTTCCTCTAACAAGGCCACACCCCCATAGTGCCACTCCTGTGGCCAAGCAGACTCAAGCTGCCATGCCACCTTTACTTATCTTGTTTCAGGATACATGTATGCACACGGCCGTGGCACCGGCACAGTGTGTGGAGTCAGGACCCCTCTCCGGGCTCTCCCTTGCCACTGTGTGGGTTTGGGGGTCACACACAGCTTGTGAGGCTTGCAGAAAGCACCCCGCCTGCTGAGCCATTTCTCCAACTCATGGTTTTCATCATTGTTTAAAGCTCTGCTTTCAGTACTAGTGCACAAACAGTGTGTCTCATGCTTCACGCCTCTGTGTTCATATTCCATATTCATAATCACTATTTGATGACACACCTCCCTAGCAGAAACAACTAAGGATGAAAAGACGTATTTTAGCTCATGGATTCAGAAGTTTAAGTCCATAGTAGTTGGTCCTGTTGATTCCCCACAGTAAGGCAGAATGCAGCAGTGGCGGGAGCATGTGGTGGTAGACAGGAAGCCGAGGACACAGGGGTTTGGGGACCAGGTGTGGCCTCCAAAGGCATGCCTCCAGGGGCTGCTTCCTCCAGCAGAGGCCCTAAGTTCTAAAGCTTCCAGAGCTTTTCAAGTCACCCCACCAGCTAGGGACCAAGCATCTAATATATGCACCTCTAGGAGATATTTTATACTAAAGCTTAACATTCCTCAGAGATGTCAAACGCACCTGCATACCCACTACAATACCCCGAGTACCTGCTCGGCCTTAAAGAGATGATTTCAAGATATGTGCTGCTTTTTTAAGATGGCTGTTTTTCTGTTTGCAGAAAAACAATGTCATTTAAAACAATTTCAAACACTTTCTCATTTACAGAACTTAAACTAACTCCCTCCCCTTCCCCTCTCTCCTCCCTACCTCTCTCTTCACACACACACACACACACTCACAAACACACTCACAAACACACTTTTCTTTTTCAGGTCAAGGCCGAATGCTTCTAGAATTTGCTTTGAGATTCACCGAAGCGCCATGACCAGGACACCTTCATGTCTGCTCAGACCCTCCATATTTGCAGAGGCCCTCTGTAGGCAGTGACCTTGCTGACTGTGTTGTAGCTGACGGGTTAATCCTCCCTGTGCTGCAGCCTGACACGGAGTGAACCACCACCGCCCCCTCACAGCTGTTACAGCATCTCACAGGCCTGACAAGGAGCATTCCAGTCTGACCTAAACCTCACCTGTTGCAACGTGACTCCACCTCACATTCATTCGGTTAGAGGGTCACCAGTTAATTCACACTCCTGATTGCAGGGTTGATTGCTGCTGTCCAAAGCTCAGAGGAGCCTGGGGATTGGAGCTCCTGTCCAGCTGCAGAGACAGCACACCATAAATCAGCAGCTGTACCACATGTGGAGGAGGTAGGGGAGGTGGAGGTGCCGGTGGAGGCTGCAGAATGGCTGCCCTGAGACAGTCGCATTGGGCACGTGGGGGTGCAGACGGAAGCACTATGTGGAGTTGGACAACAGCTGACACGGACCTTCCTCCTGGGAACACTTCCCTAAAATCCCCTTTTAAAGGTTGATAGTCACTGTTAATCTCCCTTTCTGCACCCAAGCTTCAGCCTTCCCCCACTCTGGTGAGGGTCTTTCTTCTTTCTCAGAGCTAAATGTTTGCATCTCCTCTCCAGATTTACCAGTAGAATCCTAATGCCTTGGGGTCTGGGGAACAGAGGCCTTAAAGAAGAAGTGCTCAGGGAGGGCTTCAGTGCTCCCATGCACTGGGTTTAGTGCTCCTGAGAACTAGGATCAGCGCCCAGATACACAGAGAACTCGGGATGAACCCCGTGTTTTCCCCTGTGTGAGGCTTCAGTGAAGACAGTGATCTCAAGCCAGAAGCCAGGACCCTCACCACACCCTAAGTGAGCACCTCCCAGCCTCTGAACTGTGAGAAGCTAGTTACTGCTGTCCACAGACTACCCATGCCATGGCATTGTGTTTCACTAGCCCAAGGCACTATGATACTTCCTCTCTAATGTGGTCCGTGACACCTAGTCCAGTGGCCGACAGTCAGTGCTTGTTCAGCAGATACTTGGAACCCATTCTCCTGGGCTTAGTTAGGCTGACACAATAGGGTGATGATATTTAAACTGAACTTCTACTCCTAACCCCAAAGCTGAAATCTCAATTTCTCCCTCCTGCTTCTTTCTGTCAGATGCTATCACCTCCTGGCACCTCCTGATCCTTTTTTTAAGCTTCCTGGTTATAGATCCACTGGTCAAGGAACAAGTTGCTAAAGACATAGCTTCAATATTAAAGATATTGAACCAATAAGCTGGAGAGTTCTATGCACGCTAAAGCTTTCCAAGAGTCAAGGCCATGGTCACACCCATAAAGACAGGGAAAGAGTGATGTTTTCCCCTTGCAAAATTCCTGTCACAAGGCTCCAAAGCAGCCCAGAGTTGTACCTTGCACATGGAGAGTTTGAAATAACAATGATTCCATATTTACTTCCGGTGCCTTCCCCTTTGTGCCCAGACCCACATGTATGGAGGGGACATCATCTGAGGACAAAAGGCAGTCTTCAGGGTCACTTCTCCCCACTGATCCCTGAGGCCTTGGAACTGGCACAAACTTATTAGTACAACTGTCCCTTGGGGCCAGGGATCCAGAGGTTAAGCACCACCCTCTGGAAAAGGGACAAGAGAGGACTCTTGGTCCACCAGGAATGCCCAATGCCAGGGAGGCGTGATGGCCCTGGGGCTTGAAAGGTACCAGCAACTCCTTCAAATGAAGTGCCTTGGGTTGACGTAGAAACTTGGCCTGATCAAGCCTATGCATTTGTCATTCAGATTTTATGTAGTGTTCTGGAGTTTATGAATGGCCGGGAAATCAGTCAATTAGGCTGGGACTCCAGATATGGCTGATGACTGAATCTTACCCAAGGACCTGGCTTCTCAGTAAACCCAAGGGCATTCTGTTGGAAAAAAATGTGTCACTGTGGGGGTGGGCTTTGAGTCCAGACTCTTAGCTGCCTAGGAGATAGCTAGCTGTCTCTCCTGGCTGCGGTCAGATCAAGATGCGGAACACTCTCAGCTCTTGCTCCTGCATCATGCCTGCCTGGACGCTGCAGGCTCCCACCTTGATGATAATGGACTGAACCTCTGAACCTGTAAGCCAGCCCCAATTAGATGTTGTCCTTATAAAAGTTGTCTTGATCATAGTGTCTATTCATAGCAGTAAAACCCTAAGTAAGACACTGTGTCTTTTGGTAATACATTTACAAGATAGAGACATATTCTAATTTTGTGCTATTCAATAATCAACAAATAGGTTTTGTTTATTCTGGGCTTTTCATTTGTCTGGTTTAGTTTGCTTTGCTTTGTGAGGTGGGGGTCTCATATGGTTCAGGATGGCCTCAAAGGTGCTGTGTATCTCCTGGTCTTCTTGGATTCACTTCTCAAGAACTGGGATTAAAGATGCATGCCTCAATGCTTTGCTAAGGAGGAGTTGTTGAATGCTGACGGGGTCATGAATCACTCCTTTCAAGACCATAAGCAAAAAAGATAAGGTTGGGGCTGGAGAGCTGACTCGCTGATTAAAAAGAAAAATGCCACACAGGCATGAGGACCTGAATTTGAAACACCCTCAAACCCCACAGAAGTTGGATACAGTGCAGGCATCTGTCATACCGATAATCAAATGGGGAGTCGGGAAATGTAGACAAGAGGATCCCAAGAAGCTGGGATTCAGCTATCCCTGGCATGCACAGTGCAGGCAGGCAGCAGGCAGGCAGCAGGCAGCAAGCAGCAGGCAGCAGGCAGCAGGCAGCAGGCAGCAGGCAGGCAGCAGGCAGCAGGCAGGCAGCAGGCAGCAGGCAGCAGGCAGCAGGCAGCAGGCAGGCAGCAGGCAGCAGGCAGCAGGCAGCAGGCAGCAGGCAAGCAGGCAGCAGGCAGGCAGCAGGCAGCAGGCAGGCAGGCAGCAGGCAGCAGGCAGCAGGCAACAGGCAGCAGCAGGCAGGCAGGCAGCAGGCAGGCAGCAGGCAGGCAGGCAGCAGGCAGCAGGCAGGCAGCAGGCAGCAGGCAGCAGGCAGGCAGTAGGCAGGCAGCAGGCAGGCAGCAGGCAGCAGGCAGGCAGCAGGCAGGCAGCAGGCTGCAGGCAGCAGGCAGGCAGGCAGAAGGCAGGCAGGCAGCAGGCTGCAGGCAGCAGGCAGGGAGGCAGGCAGCAGGCAGGCAGCAGGCAGGCAGGCAGCAGGCTGCAGGCAGCAGGCAGCAGGCAGGGAGGCAGGCAGGCAGGCGGCAGGCAGGCAGCAGGCAGGGAGGCAGCAGGCAGCAGGCAGGCAGGCAGGCAGCAGGCAGGCAGCAGGCAGCAGGCAACAGGCAGGCAGCAGGCAGGCAGGGAGGCAGCAGGCAGCAGGCAGGCAGGCAGGCAGGCAGGCAGCAGGCAGGGAGGCAGCAGGCAGCAGGCAGGCAGGCAGGCAGGCAGCAGGCAGGCAGCAGGCAGGCAGGCAGGCAGGCAGCAGGCAGGCAGGCGGCAGGCAGGCAGCAGGCAGCAGGCAGGCAGCAGGCTGCAGGCAGGCAGCAGGCAGGGAGGCAGCAGGCAGCAGGCAGGCAGGCAGGCAGCAGGCAGGCAGCAGGCAGGCAGGCGGCAGGCAGGCAGCAGGCAGCAGGCAGCAGGCAGGCAGCAGGCGGCAGGCAGGCAGCAGGTAGGGAGGCAGCAGGCAGCAGGCAGGCAGGCAGGCAGCAGGCAGGCAGCAGGCAGCAGGCAGCAGGCAGGCAGGCAGCAGGCAGCAGGCAGCAGGCAGGGAGGCAGGCAGCAGGCAGCAGGCAGGCAGCAGGCAGCAGGCAACAGGCAGGCAGCAGGCAGGCAGGCAGCAGGCAGGGAGGCAGCAGGCAGCAGGCAGGCAGGCAGCAGGCAGGCAGCAGGCAGGCAGGCAGGCAGGCAGCAGGCAGGCAGGCAGGCAGGCAGCAGGCAGGCAGGCAACAGGCAGGCAGCAGGCAGGCAGCAGGCAGCAGGCAGGCAGCAGGCAGCAGGCAGCAGGCAGGCAGGCAGCAGGCAGCAGGCAGCAGGCAGGGAGGCAGGCAGCAGGCAGCAGGCAGGCAGCAGGCAGCAGGCAACAGGCAGGCAGCAGGCAGGCAGGCAGCAGGCAGGGAGGCAGCAGGCAGCAGGCAGGCAGGCAGCAGGCAGGCAGGCAGGCAGGCAGCAGGCAGGCAGGCGGCAGGCAGCAGGCAGGCAGGCAACAGGCAGGCAGCAGGCAGGCAGCAGGCAGCAGGCAGCAGGCAGCAGGCAGGCAGGCAGCAGGCAGGGAGGCAGCAGGCAGCAGGCAGGCAGGCAGGCAGGCAGCAGGCAGGCAGCAGGCAGGCAGCAGGCAGGCAGGCGGCAGGCAGGCAGCAGGCAGCAGGCAGCAGGCAGCAGGCAGCAGGCAGCAGGCAGGCAGCAGGCTGCAGGCAGGCAGCAGGCAGGCAGCAGGCAGCAGGCAGGCAGCAGGCAGCAGGCAGGCAGGCAGCAGGCAGCAGGCAGCAGGCAGCAGGCAGGGAGGCAGGCAGCAGGCAGGCAGCAGGCAGCAGGCAGGCAGATTGTCTCAAAGGTGAGGACGGAGGATTGACATCTCAGGTTGTCCTCTGATTTCCACAATACACACACACACACACATGCACATGCAAATGAGAGCACAGGTTGAGAGAGAGAGAGAGAGAGAGAGAGAGAGAGAGAGAGAGAGAGAGAGAGAGCCCTATTTGTTTTCACCATAAATGAGCCTTCCATAAGAAAGAGCGAAGTAAACAGGTAACTTGCTAGAATCAGATTGCTGAGCCTATGGACTGGGCTTCACTGCCCTTCTCCTTCGCGCGCGCGCGTGTGTGTGTGTGTGTGTGTGTGTGTATGTGTGTGTATGTGTGTGCGCGTGCGTGTGCACACATGTCCCCCCCCCACCACCACCTTTTATGGTCTATGCCTGGCAGAGCTTTGCTTCCAAGAAATTGCAGGGCTTTATAAGAAAGGACTTTGACCTTTAACTTTCTCTCCTTGTGGGGCCAGGCAGGATGTCCAGAGAGAGGCGTAGTCCTGGCTATCTTGTGATCATGAGGAATGGTCACCACGAGGAAGAAATTCAAGGTATCATGCCTGGCACAATAGAAGCAAAGAGAACTTGAGTCTCTGGTGGTGTCCCCAAGCCTCACATAGCCTCACCCAGCTTCCTCAGTGTCTCAGTAATCGCTGAACAGACGAGGTACAGTGGTTCTTGTCTGGGATAGGTGCACTTGGGATGTACAGGTCAGAAAGAAGTCCAGGAGTTCAAGGCTAGGCTGATATATATAGACAGGGTCAGGCAAACACCAGCCAGTGTCTCTTACATATACATACATAAACATCCACATAGACATATGCATATATAGACACACACACACACACACACACACACACACACATATATATATATATATATATATATATATATATATATATATATATTTACACACACATATATACACACATATGGTGGTTCAGTAATACAGCACTTACTAGCATGTGCAAAACCCTAGGTTCGATCCTAAGACCTGCTTGTGCTGGCTGGTTTTGTGTGTCAACTTGACACAGGCTGGAGTTATCACAGAAAAGGGAGCTTCAATTGGGGAGGTGCCTCCATGAGGTCCAGCTGTGGGGCATTTTTCCAATTAGTGATCAAGGTGGGGAGGGCCCCTTGTGGGTGGTACCACCTTTGGGCTGGTGCTCTTGGGTTCTGTAAGAGAGCAGGCTGAGCAAGCCAGGGGAAGCAAGCCAGTAAGAAACATCTCTCCATGGCCTCTGCATCAGCTCCTGCTTCCTGACCTGCTTGAGTTTCAGTCCTGACTTCCTTTAGTGATGAACTGCAATGTGGAAATGTAAGCTGAATAAACCCTTTCCTCTCCAACTTGCTTCTTGGTCATGATGTTTGTGCAGGAATAGAAACCCTGACTAAGACGGTGCTGCTGCTGCTGCTGCTATTGCTTGCAGGGTGTAGCTTTTGCTACCCCGCTTTAAGCTCCAGACGGACCATGATACCAGCCTCCGCCCAGAGAATATTGGGTCTGTGGATACAAAACACAGACATACACCGTTGCTCAATCCAACCTGTTTCCTTGGCCCAATTGCTGGGGTCTTCTAGTCTCCTGCTTGCCCTTCCCAGCACTCTTAGCTCCGCCCCCAAATCTTCCCTGGCTCAGTTATGGTTCTAACCTCCCTCCTGGAAAGGCAGCCTGTGGTTGCTCCGCCCTAGATCTCACGTGGCTGGTCACCTCATCTCCCTGCAAAGCATGGTGGCAAACCCTTCTCCTTTTCCTGTGTCCCCTTTCGCCCCATCTGGGACCCGGGGTCCCACCCCCTCCATGTAGAGTGTTGTTCTAGATGAAAGCAGGAAAGGGGGTCACTGGGGCTTGGGATGATGAAGGATTGGGGAGGACTTTTGTTAGGGTGCAGACTCTGTTCCCATAGCCCTGCAAACAGAGACCTGGATGATTCCTGAGCCCCTACTACATATCAGATACATTACACATGAAGTCCCCTTATTCCTCCCAATGGAGCAGCAAAGAAAGCTAGGGCTTTATTGTTTCCTTGCTTTCTTTCTTTTTTTTTTATTGTTTTTTTTTATTCGATATATTTTTTATTTACATTTCAAATGATTTACCCTTTTCTGGCCCCCCACTCCCCGAAAGTCACATAAGCCCCCTTCCCTTCCCCTGTTCTCCCACCCACCCCTTCCCACTTCCCCGTTCTGGTTTTGTCCTATACTGCTACACCGAGTCTTTCCAGAACCAGGGGCCACTCCTCCTTTCTTCTTGTACCTCATTTGATGTGTGGATTAGGTTTTGGGTATTCCAGTTTTCTGGGTTAATATCCACTTATTAGTGAGTGCATACCATGATTGATCTTTTGAGACTGGGTTACCTCACTTAGTATGATGTTCTCCAGCTCCATCCATTTGCCTAAGAATTTCATGAATTCATTGTTTCTAATGGCTGAATAGTACTCCATTGTGTAAATATACCACATTTTTTGCATCCATTCTTCTGTTGAGGGATACCTGGGTTCTTTCCAGCTTCTGGATATTATAAATAGGGCTGCTATGAACATAGTGGAGCATAGATCCTTATTACATGCTGGGGAATCCTCTGGGTATATGCCCAGGAGTGCTTGCTTTCTGCACCGTCCATTGAGCCCAGAACCTTGTCCTCGAGGGCAAGCACCCAATCACCGAGCCGCATCCCAGCCCGGTGTCTTGCTTTTACAAGACCTTAGTTTATGCAGCCTAGGGCAGCCTTGACCTCACTCTGCAGCTAAAGGTGACACTGAACCTCTGATGGGCCCGGCTCTGTCTCCAAGTGTTGAGAACAACACCTGGTTCTCCGGCCTTCTTCTTCCTCCTTTATTTTAAGAAGGGTCTCACTAAGTCGATCATACTGGACTTAAATTCTATAGCCCAGGACTGATTATCCTCCTGCCTCAGCCTCCTGAGTAGCTGAGATTATAGCCTGCATCACCACACCCAGATAAGGTTGGGATTGTTCTCCATATTGATGATCATGAAAGAGACAAAATAAAATATTTGCTGGTACTTGCAATTCAAGACATAATCTGAACTTACCTGCATATTGGGTATGCAGCCTTGACTAAATTTATCTCAGTTTACTGAAACTGAGAATAAATGAGTGTAAGATGGCACAGCGGGCACAGCAGGTACAATCACTTGCTGCTAGGCCTGAAGACCTGTCGATCCTTAGGACCGCCCCCTCCCCATGACAGAAAGAGAGAATGGATTCCTTGGGTTGTCTCTTGACCTCTGCACACATACATAAAAGCAAATACATGTAAATTTAGGAATAGTTCCTCATTGTTGTTCTGCACGTGGTCCACATAGCCTCTCATACAGCTGTCATATGGCTCAGGCTGGCCTTGAGCTCCTGATTCTTTGACCCCTGACTCCTAAGTGTGGGAGAATAGATAGACAGCAGCCCACTGGACAAACAGTGGTATTTTCAGAGATGAAAAAAAAAAAGAGAGAGCCTCAGAAAGTGCCTTCCTGTATTTATCAAGTATATTGAACGTCTATATTTTGCTAAGCGCTGAGGAAGCCAGACACCATGAAGTGAACTGGTCTGATTCTCGTGGAGTTTGCACAACGACCATGGTCATCAAGATGGTGATGATGATATCGGCGGCAGCCAGGATGGCTTTCCTATGTGCCAGACTCTGGATGCAACACCACAGTGAGTGACAGAAGCAGAATGTCCCTGTTCCTCGTATCCGCTCTTATATGAGCCTTCCCAGGAGTACCATTTTGCAAGAAGAATCAAACCTAGTTGCAGTTAAATAATCCCACTGTGCAGAGACATGTAACTGGAAGGAATCAGCAGAGACAATAGCTGACCACCCTCACCGCTTCAGACCATCCCTGGTAAGTGTTACAGGGTAAGCCGTGTCACCCTACCAGATTCATCTGTCCAGTAACTCAGCAGGTGACTCTCCCTGGAGACAAGGATTTTGAAGAGGTAATTGAGGGCTGGAGAAAGGGTTCCGTATGTGGGAATTCTCGCTGTGCAAGCAGGAGGTCCTGAACCCATGTCCCCAGCACCCACGGACGAAGCCTGGCACAGCTGCACATGTATCTCTGTCTCTACAGCTGGAGCGGGATGCAGACCCAGAGGACCACTGAGACCAGATGACTCAGCTAGAGACTGTTTTAAGAACATCTGGTATCTTCTGCTGGTCACCACACATGCAAATAGAGGTGCACACTCCCCTTACACATATGCATATGCCACATACAATATACTACACAGAGAGAGAGATAAAAAGATTAAAGAAGTGAGGGAAATGGACACATATCATAGTTTATTCTCAATTAACATGCTAAAACATGGACTAAAGCAGTATGGGAGGAAAAGGGTTTACCTGGCTTACACTTCCACAGCACAGGTCATCTTGAAGTCAGCAGAATCTCAAGGCAGGAAACTGGAAGCGGGAGCTAAGGCAGAAGTCATGGAAGAATCTGCTCACTGGTGTAGTCCCCGGCTTGCTGTGTGCTTTCTCACACAGCCCAGGACTCCTGCTCAGATGTGGCACCACTCCCAGTGAGCTGGGCATGGTCACATCGATTATTAATTACCCACACCCACACGCTTGCTTGCAGTCCAGTCTGGGAGAGACATTTTCTCAGCTGAAGTTCTCTGTTCCCGGATGTCTCCAGGATCATGTCAAGTTGACAAAACCCACACAGCAGAGTGTGGCTCTCACCTAACAGGACTGATAGCCTTAAAAGAGGAAGCTGAGACACTGAAGCACCCAGGGGAAAGATACCCTGAAGATTTGGGAGAAGAAAAACACCAGCAAGCTGAGGAAAGGGGCCATGGGGCAGCCAACCCTGCCAACACCTCACCTGGAATTGTAGCTTCAGAAACCTGAGAAGGAATTTCTGGGGCTTCAGCCCCTGGCTGTGGTGTTTTGTCACGGCAGCCCAAGCAGGCTCATAGTAAACAAACCAGCCCTGCCCAAGACTGCAGGACCTCACGCTGTGAAGAAGCACCACGCCCCACAAACCATCAAGCAATGGAGACCAGACCAGATCCCCAGCAGAAGCCTGAGACTGTGAGAAGATGAACCCGGAGAATGGGTCCCCCAAGCTCACCCAGGACCAGCTAGGAATGGGGCGCTCTTTGGCGCTGGCCCAGCGTGACTCAGTTAGCGTGTTCTCTTCAGGCCCGTGTTCTCTCACTGCTGCCATCTTGCTATTTCATTGTTAAGCGAGAGCAGGAGTCAATTCTCCCCATTTTACAGCAGAGGACACTGATGCAGGGAAAGACGGGTCACCTGTCTGGGGCCACCTAGGAGGCCAGGGCACAGCGGCAATGCTCCTCTGTTGATGGGGTGGCTGAGGCCATGTCCACTGAGGTGGGGCGGGGATGAGTGCAGGCTGTGGCTTGGAGACCTTAGAGCGCACACCCACCAATGGTATGCTTTTCCAGAAAAACAAACCGAGCTTGGAGGGACAAACATTTGCTTGTTCTCATAAGTTCTCATATGCAGAACCTGGACTCGCGGCTTTGTGTGTACGCCTGTGCATTCGTGCATATGTGTATAATGTATGCATGTGTGCATGGTAGTGTGTATGGTCACATGTGTGAGCACTGACATATGGGGGCCAGAGGTCAACGAATGTCTGGTGCCGTCCTCAATGACTCCCTCTCTCACTTTTGAGACAGGGTCTCTTACAGACCCTGGCGCTCACTAACTCCTCAGGAATAGGTGGCCAGTGAGCTCCAGGGATCCCCCTGTTCACGACAGTGTAGGCTTACAAGCATGTGCCACTGTGACCAGCTTTTTATCCGGTGCTAGGAATGCAGCAAGTACTTTACCCACTGAGCCAAAAGGCTGCCTGGAGAGGCCACTGCTGCCCCAGAGGTCCCGCTGTGGTCTACCTGTTCTTGCCCTTTTGATCGTCCTTCTGTCTGGACAGATTGGTCTTTGATGGGGTTTGCTTCTGGAAAGAACCAGAAGTCATTGAGCATTGCTTGGTGTGTTTGGTGAAAGACCAAGCTGAGCACCTCGGCCGTCTCAGAAATCGAGTGGCGACAACCCAACGGCTCAGAAATAGAGTGGCGACAACCCAACGGCTCAGAAATAGAGTGGCGACAACCCAACGGCTCAGAAATAGAGTGGCGACAACCCAACGGCTCAGGAGTGGCGATAACCCAAGACTCACCCGCCATGGGAAGCAGCCGGGCTAGCAAAGGCTAAAGCTGAGCAGAATAGAGTGCGAGCTGTCGGAAGGTGGAGGCACGACGCTCAGGAGTCCAAGGGCTTCCTAGCTGCATGGGGAGTTCATGGCTAGCCTGGGCTAAAGACCTTGTCTCAAGAAAGAAATTGAACGAAAACAAAGTCAAATCTCCCTTCCTTCCTTCCCTCCCTCCCTCCCTCCTTCCTTCCTTCTTTCTTTTCCAAGACAGAGTCTCACTGAGTAGAGGCTATGCTGGAACTCACTGTGTAGGCCAGGTTGGCCTTGAACTCACAGAAATTGACCTGCCTCTGCTTTCCAAGCACTGGGATTAAAGGCAAGAGCTCCCACGCTAGCCTCAAAAACAGATTTCTTATAATCCCCATCAACGAGCTTGAAGACAAATATCAAACTTGTTCTGAAATCGTCTATTAGCAATGGCATAGGGTCTAGGCCTCAGTCGTTGGCTCTTGTCTTCCATGCTTGCCCTGGGTTTGAGCACCAGAATAAACAAACAAAAGGAAAGGGAGGGAGGAGAAGAGAGGAGGAGGGAGGGAGAGTGGAAGAGGGGGAGGGGAGAGAGAAAGAATAAGAAAAAAGGCAGAGAGATGGAAGGAGGGGTGAAGAGAGGTTAAAAGAATGTAGGACCATGCTCTCCCATGATGCCGACCAAAAGAGAGCAGTCACTTAAATGAATTCAATATCTACAGAGAATGCCATCATTTTTAAAAAATAGTATGTGTACATGCGTGTGTGTGTGTGTGTGTGTGTGTGTATGTGTGTGTATGTGTGTATATGTGTGTGTATGTGTGTGTATGTGTGTGTGTGTATGTGTGTGTGTGTGTCTGTGTGTGTGTATGTGTGTGTGTATGTGTGTGTGTGTGTGTGTGTGTGTGTGTGTGTACAGCGCATATGTGGCCATCACAGGTTGCCTTGTAGGAGTTGGTGCTCTCCTCACACCATGAGGTATCCAGGAGCCTAACTCAGGTCGTCAACACTGATGATGAGCCGTCTTGGCGTCTTCGTCAGCTCCTTTCTTTAAAGAGGCACCTGACACACAACACTGACAACTTTATGTTACTGTAGCAATCCCCATGCCCACTGCAAGCTGGCGTGAAGTACAGCACAGGAGAGGGTCTGCACATGTGAATCGTCATGCAGCAACAATAATGGAACTGAAGTTCACCTTAATAACCTTTCTCCACAGAAAAACACACCTGTACAAGGGGGACACGGTGTCAAGGTGAAGAGACACATTTCCTTTCTCCATTCAACCATCCTAAAGATACTGTCTGGCAAAAGTTTCTTAAAGTGTAATAAATGCCAGGACGAAATAAATCTAAGGAAAACCTAGGGCTGGCAGGCCTCTGCTCAAAAGAGATCCTGAGGGGCAGGATCCCGGCAGGGAGTCAGGGGGAGGTTCTGGCAAACACAGGGCTGGCAGTGTCCCTTCCTGTTGTCTACAGCACTGCAGCGCAAGTCCGTCCTCTACAGCACTGCAGTGCATGTCCCGTCGTCTACAGTACTGCAGTGCATGTCCTGTCTACAGCACTGCAGCGCACGTCCTGTCGTCTACAGTACTGCAGTGCATGTCCTGTCTACAGCACTGCAGCGCACGTCCCGTCTCTTACCCTGTCAAAATTCTCTTCCCAAACTTTTTGGAGGAAACTTTGTCATTACTTAAAATTTTGATGTTTGGTGATCCATCCCAGGCTAATCCATGAGAGCAGGTGGTGAGCTATCCTAGGCTAACCCTTGAGGGCAGATGCAGAATACATCGCTTCCTTGTTATAAAATAAACTCTCTTCTTCGCTATTTTGTTTGTTCAATTCGAAATGTGAACAGTATAATCAGTAGATATTTTTGGTATTCATATGAAATTAGTACTTCATAAATATGAATCATGCTATTAACTATATTATGGTGTTCTCTAATTATCGTCATCTGCATACAGCACAACTCTTATCTCTCTAATCGTCAAAAGATTAAAGGAAGTTTTGAAAACTACACAGCACCTTTTAAAATATAATATAGTACACTATAACTTATTTTCAAGCGTATGTAAGACAGAATACCTGTTAAGGCCAGTATGGGGGTGGGCTCCCCACCTAAATCAAGCTTCAGATTCCTGTAGAGACCCAAACATGAGTCCATGGAGTAGAAAGAAGATTATGAAAATAGAGATATTTTTTAAAATATTTTCAAATTTGGTAGTTTCCCATTAATTGAAATTATTTTCTTTTCCACACTGGGAAATAACATGGCTTTTTTAAACAGGTAAAAGCTTTAAAAGATATGGAGAAAACATAAATTTCTATTTATGTCATTTAAGCAAGAAATAACATGAATCTCTTAGAAAAGAACAGAATAATGAATTGTTTTCAATGTGAAGTTCAGGCAGTGTTCCTAGTACTTGCATAT
Source organism: Apodemus sylvaticus (assembly GCF_947179515.1). Lineage (NCBI taxonomy): Eukaryota > Metazoa > Chordata > Mammalia > Rodentia > Muridae > Apodemus > Apodemus sylvaticus. Next base: position 164,200,326 of record NC_067475.1, on the reverse strand, counting down.
CAAGAGGCCACATTCTGTAAAAGTCTCCACACACCAATCCCATAACACACCACATTTGCTGGGAGCCAGGAAGCTTTTGAAGTCTTTAACTGCTGGGCTGGGGGTCAGATGGCGTAGGGCTCTCTGCACACAGCTGAAGCTCTGAATGTGATCCCCAGCACCACACAAACCAGGCACGATGGAAGAGGCCTGTCGCCCCAGGACTCGGGCAGTAAAGGCAGGAGAATCGAAATGTCATCCTTGGCTACATAGGAAGTTTATGGCCAGCCTGGGCTATACGACACCCTGTCTCAAAAACAATTTTTAAAGAAATATAACTGTTTTCTGTTGCATCTAGAATCAGCAGAGGGGAAGATCATGGCAGTAAACAGGGAGTGTTTGGGATACAGCAGCAGGGGGGGGGCGGTGATTGAAGGGATAATGGGGATGATTGAGGGGATAATGGGGGTGATTGAGGAGGTAAGGGGGGGTGATTGGGGGGATAATGGGGGTGATTGAGGATAAATGTGGCCAAAGGACACCACAAGCACAGGTGGAAACGGCATGCTAAAACTCCTGGCTCTGCAATATTTTTAATTTTACAAGAAATATGACTATTTCAGAAAATTCTGGTGAAAATTACCTTTTGGTTTGCTGGTATTTTTTTTTTTTAAATGTTGCTGGGGAAAGTATTTTTGCTGTTGTTGTTTTAACCTTTTTTTGAGACTGTGTTGTCCAGCCTCACCCAGAACACACGTCCCACCTCAGCCTCCTGAGTGACAGAATTTCAGGGTGGCAGCACCGCAGAGCAGAACCTGTGCTTTGAAACAGTATTCAGTCTTAGCCAGTGTTGTTTCTTCTGGAAGTACAAAAGACATCACTCTGTTCATCTACCATTTTAAATCAAGAAGTCATTTAGACAGGAAAACTAGACAGCAGGCAGCCCCGTGAGCACCTCTCTCTCAGGGGGAACATGAGCAGGAAGGAGGAGGGACTTGGTACCCAGCTCGCCCTGGAAAGATGACTTCCCAGGATTGCCCATGTTGGAGTCTTTGCCCTGGCTTGCCGATCCGTCCATGCTGTCTTGAAGAGCTATGATATCTCAGCTGGGAATACCAGCAGCTTCTGGGAACTTGCTAGAAGTCAGGCTCATGAGGAACGCTGTGCAGACACACAACAGTCTACCATCCCTAAGCAGCTCACAAGTTGTCAACCCTCCTGACCTCTGCACCCAGACTTCATGACACTGTAGGAAGGAGTGAATGCGACCTGTGAGGTGTGGGACTTGACTACACCGCCTTCAGAAGGGTTAGTCTTTGCTGGGTACATTACAGGCAGTCCCCAACATACACAAAGAGCCAAAGTGAGCTTTTTGGGTTTACAATAGCCCCCAAGTGTCAGCCAATTGGTAGAAAACATATTTCAAAGTTTCAACTTTAATCTTTTCCCAGGCAAGAGTTGTGCAGAGTCGTGGTGTCACGTGGCTCTGTCGGTGGCAACGAGCCCCTGCCCGCAGGTGACGTGAGAGACTGCTATGTCAATGGGCTTTGTACTGGGTTGTCTTTCACTACTGTCACCTAGGGTGGGCGAGTGTTCCGTGCCCACTTGGGATTTGCAAGGGTGAGCTGGGCCATGCACTTGAGCGCGAACCTCACCTGCCGCCAGGTTTTCATTCTGAGCTGAGTTTCGGGGTGGAACGGCACCCTAACTTTCCTTATCTGTAAGCGTGCAGTTTTCCATTCTGAAGTGGAGCCTCTTGAAGGCAGGAGCTGTCTTACAGGCAGCGTTTCTTCCCACGGCATCCTTGGTGCTGAAGACACGGCAGCCATTGAAAACATGCTCACATTTTTGGCCGCCTTTTCCCTTTCCGTCACTTTAGCCACACTCCCACCCACTAACACACAATTTCTGTGGAGCCACATTCCACCTGTTTTTCAGATTCAGCTCGAAACGCACCTTCTCTGACCTCATTTCTTCTATAAGCTAATGCAATTTTCTTTTGAAAAACCATATTATCTTAAAGAAACTTTTTTGTGTTTCAGCCACGTGTGTACGTATCTGTCTCATCACTAAAAACAGATAATCATTCTAAACCAACCTTCTTTTTTAAAAATGAAAGAAAATAACTTGAAATGCTTTGGGGTATGAATGTACAATTCTTTCATGTTCCCCCAAATCTTTATAGCTCCGATTCTGGGTAATGCAACTGTTTACACAGGAAGGAAATCTCACGTTTCAGAGCGATACGGTCTTTCTCCTAGGCACACTGGGGGTCTGCAGTAGGGTCTGTTGGCTGGAGACACTTTGGGCAATTTGTGTGGTCTAATGAGGGGCCTTAGATTAGACATGAAGCAACCGGAATCTGCAGGAAATCGAGTCATAAGGAAACCAGTGTGACTTTAAGTCCCATGGGTTAGGAAGAAAAGAGCCTCACCCCAGGGTAAGGCCCGGTAGCAGAAGGCTTAATTGTTACCATGTCGTGGTGTGAACCTGCCTCGCGGTGCCTCTGTCTGGCTAATGGAAACCTGATGCTGCCAGCTTCCTGAAAACCACCGGTCCGACTTCAAACACAGCCCTTCTGCTGGGACCAGCAAGCTCAGCCCCACCTGCAGATACTTCCTCTCCTCACCACCCCTGGCCCACCGGTTCAATTAGGCTGCACCAGGCCCCAGCAGGCCCCAGCAGGCCCCAGCAGGACCTTAGGACCATGTGGGCCTCTGATTTTCCCACTTAGCACTCCCATCCAACACCCATTCCCACCCTTGGAAGTCTTCCAGAATTATCTCAGCAGAGAACCTATGGCTCTGAGCTTGCAGACTTGCTAGTGGGACAAGTCCTAGAGATCACTTGTCAGTAAGTCGCAACTTTGTCATGTGGGGGTGCATCCCAGGAACTGCAAGTGCATGCTGGGAAATCATGTGTGGAGATTTGCTCCTGCATCAAATTTGGCTAGGCAATGACAGTTCACCCAGTCGGAACCTTCAAGGTTGGATTCCTTTTCCTAGCAAAGGCAACTTGTTACAGGATCATGGCAAAGTAGCTAGGCAAAGAATCCCTCCCTTTGTGTGACTGGAAGTGCTTGCCTGATGCTTGGGGCCAACCCAAGCCGTGGTGGAGCAGGACGAGACCTGAGAGCCTCCTGGGCCTGTGTCTCCTACCTCAGGCTCCAGGGACCAACAACCTTGCTGGTTTTCCTTTTCTGGGTTTTTCTAAACTTCCCTTTTCTTTTCTTTTTTCTTTTTCTTTTCCTTTCTTTTCTTTCCATCTCTCATTCTTTCTTTCTTTTAACGGGCCTTATTGACTTGTGCACTCCGCATCACGGTGAAAAGGTAGGGGGGCGTTCAAGATAGGCTGCCGCGGCCGGGTAGACAGCCTCTTAAAGGCACTCTCAACACAAATGCATCTCTTGATATTGGGGGCATTTGTAAGCAGAACAGGCAGGAAACTCAAGAAGATCGTGTGATAACCAGACTATATCCTGTCCGTATGGTTTCTCCAATAACACACAGATGAGCAGCAGATAGCCCCACAGGTGGCAGCTTCCGCCCAGGCCCTCCCCCTCCCCCAAATCTTTATTCTTACCCAGGTTGCTTTTTTTTTTTTTTTTAAGGACTGAGCTCATTTCCCCTGAGGAGCAGACCTCAGGAAAGATCTGGAATTCCTCTGGTTAAAAACAGCCACCATCTCCTTAGTCAATATCAGCACCATCAGAATCGATATCCTGTCAGGAGAGGTTTACATTGTTCTGAAGTCTGTTCGCAGGTGGCCAAGCAAAGATAGTTCCTAATCTGGGTTTTTCAGAAAGAGAAAGAGAATAGCCCCAGAATGGGGATGGGGTGGGGGTGTTGAGTTCTCTTTTTTACAAATAAGCTCCTTTGTCCCATATTCTGCCTGGCTTCTCACACTCAAGAAGTTTCAGTAACCTGAGAGTTAGAAAAGACCTGTCCTTCCAGAGTTTCAGTTCTCACTGAAAGGGCCCGGGCCGACCACTGACTAAATACATTATTGGTCCTTTTGTTATCTTAATTTCTTTACCTGATAATAGCTCTCTATCGTGCAGATTATGAAAGAAATCATATATGTAAAATTAGCTCACAGCAAACAATCAACAGCAAGTTCCCCATTCGATTTAACTATTGAGGCGCCAGCAGAGGGGTGGGTGAGGCCGAGGTACACGGTCGTGTTCCCGTGCTCTACGTGCACGCCACATATCCTGGAACTTTTCCCGAACCCTCAGTCTCAGCTCTTTAAGACAATGTAACTACCCCCATGTCAGAGAGGGCTTATGGGACCCAAAGGAGCAACTAGAACCCTACAACATTAAGCACATAAAACATGCTAATTATAATTAATTGAGTCATCGTAATTGGATAAAATACAAGTACTATGGATATCTCGAGTACACTTAAAAAAATTAAGAAAATGTCTATAAAACTAAAGAAAATGTTTATTTCATAGAAAATAATTCCTGTGCTTTTCCTGATTCCTTACTAATTTTTGTTTGTTTTTCTTTCTCGTTTTATGAACATTTGTTTGTTTTCTGAAACAAGTCTCATACTGTCCAGGCTGGTTTCAACATGTACCTGAACCCAGCCTTGAACTCATGATCCTCCTGCCTCAGAGCTCCCACAGGCCTAAGCCGCGCTGCGCACCATGACCTTGATGTAGGCTTGAAGAAGCAATGGCCACTGAGAAGTGATGGCCACTGAGATGCTCTGACCACAGACACAGCAACAAGAGGAAAACAAGGTTGAGGGAAACTCAGAATATGTAGATGCTCCAATAATATATAGAAGTCCAAACAGGAGGTTAGCTGTGTCTTCTTTCTGTTTGGGCGTCAGGACTTTGTGCAAGGGACCTCCCCCCAGGACCCAGTGTAGGTGGGTCAGATGGACGGACAGCTGCTTTGCCTCCTGATGTCATAGCTTATCGGTGTTGATGGACAGAGTCGGCAAGGCTTTTCCTGACTCCCCAGCAAGCAGAAAACACTTTTCTCTGTTTCCACCATCTTTTTTACTTCTTGCAAAGGGAAGAGCAACATTGTTTATGACTGCAAGGAACAGCCTGAGGCGCCAGTGCGTTTCACAAGGAAGATCACTGGCTCTGGGAACTGACACTCATGTGGGAACCCTGCTGTGAAACACCTTAACTGAAAACGGAGGGAAGTCAAATAGTCTCTAAAAGCAGCAGACACACTTGTTCCCTAAAACCAATCCAGACATCGCAAGGGGAATATGCACCCGACAGTGCGACGGTGCGTCCCTTCCACCCGCTGGTTAGCCAATTGGGAAGAAGTCACCATTCTGTAAGCTTGGGCTTCCCACTGCTGGGTCACAAGCTTCCAATACGTGTATGTCACAAGGCTTGGCGGAATTTCTTGTTCATTTGTAAGTCAAGAGGAAAGTGCGGAGCTGCGAGTGCGCTGGGTCGTTAGAGCTCCTGCACAGCACACACAAAGCCCAGGGCTGATGCCCAGAACTGAATCAACCCAGCAAGGTGGGCTGCCCTTGGAAGGTGGAGACTGGAAGGTCAGAAGCTCAAGGTCATCCTTGACTCCAGAGCAAGTTCAAGCCAGGAGACCCTATCAAACACAAAAAAGGAAAAAAAAATGTGCTTACAATTTTGGAGGAGTAAGATTTTATTTCCTCATAGTAAAGTTAGCAGCTAAAATCAGTAACTTAATGTAAATATCTGTTCCGTAAATATCTAATAAACATTTGCTGTGTGCTTAGTTCTAAGTGCACACCGATAGCAAAACCAGCATGGTCGCTGCTTACAGCATTGCATTCTGGGTGTGAAAATGTCGTAGTTTCCCACTGCTTGGCCTAAAGCAGGAGAGTCCAGCGCACGCTCTCCGCTCTCCCCGTGTGTCTGAGGCGGCCTTCAGAGTTGAACTCCAGAGTCACCCTGTTGTGTGTCCTCACAGCCAGGTGCTGTGCAGCTCCCGGTGGTATTTAGAGGTCAGACTGATAAGGCTGCAGAGACTTGGGCACTCTGTTGGTCTGAGCTCTTGGGTAAGATATTTTATCTCCCTGTTAATCTGCAAAATAGGCTTCTATTACCCATCTCACAGGGCTATTGTGATGGCCAACTAAATGAACAGTGCCTGGAAACCAGTGAGCGCGGTGAGTGCCAGCAATTGTCATTCCGAGTTGACCTCATCTCCGTCCTGGCTCCACACACAGCCTGGGGGGTTGGCAGGGTGACTTTCCTGTCCCCTGTCAACCACAGTCTCCCAGTGCGTGCTCCAACCCAATGAAGGAACCTCAGGTTCCCCCGGCCAGGGGAGCCTTTCCATTTCTCCACTACACACTTAAAGCTTGCTTTCTCTGGAGAGCCCTCATGGTCCTGTCCCTGTCTCCTTAGGACTGAAGAGCGGTAATTCTCTGATTCGAAATCCTCTCAGAAGGCTTACTCTGTCGTTTCCCACCAGCGCTGGACTGCCGTGCAGCCGTTGGTCAGGTCCCATCGGCACGGTAGACGGACAGGCAGTGGTGGGATCGGGGGACAGGATGGGCAGCATTTGAAACAATTCACTTGTGACATTCAGGTCAGAGACAGCAGCGAAGGGCACAGAACCCACCGGCCATTTCCTTCTGACTCTGCAGCAGGCCACCGCAGGACTGAAGGCGTAAGGGACCCAGGAGCCAAACAAAAAGCCAGGGACAGCTCACTTTTCACGTGATGTCATCACCCTGAGCTCTAACTATACCCAGCATCTCCCAGCAGTCTCAAGACGGTATCTGCGGCTGCATTTCTCTAGATGGGCGTTATACAGGGTGTTAATGAGATTTTCAGATTTGGAAACTCCATTTGGTGCCCTTAGTAGCACAGGCTTAAGGATGCCTATGGTAGAAACGTTCATGTTATTTCTTTTCTTTTCTTTCTTTCCTTTCGTTTCCTTTCCTTTTCTTGTGACAGGGTCTCTTTGCATAGCCCTGGCTATCCTGGAACTTGCTATATCGTGAGTGGAAAGGACATGAACACTCCAAGGCACGGCTGAGGAGAAGGATTTTACTGTAGTTATGAGGGCGAGAACAGTCAGAGACATCTGGAACTGTCCAGACTGATCCAGACCATGGGAGAGAGAGGGAGGACTAGGTCAAGAGAAGAAGAGAAAAGAAAGAAACAAGGGATGGGGGAGACCAAGAGAGCAGCCAAGGACCAAGAGGCAGGGGGGGGGGGGTGGCTGAAATGGTGGGATGTGTAGGAAAGAGAGGCTGAGGGACGGAGGGAAGCCCTTCCTGGCCACACACACTGAGCCTCGTCCTGGCTTCCTCTGGGACCTGATATGTGGACCAGACTGGCCTGGAACTCCCAGAGATCTGCCTGCCTCTGTCTCCCAAGTGCCGGGATCAAACACATGCACTGCATCTTGATATTGTAGGCACTTACCCAAAATGCACTCTGAGAGCCAGGAGATAGCACAGCATCACAGAGTGACACTGTCCTTGCAGAGGAAGAACTGAGCTCAGTCCCCAGCACCCACATCAGGCAGCTCATGACCACCTATAAAGCTACATTCACACAATCAGACCCCTCCTCTGGCGTCCTTGGGCACCCACGCGAATGTGGAACATACACAAATATTCAGGCATGTTAAATAAATAGATAACTTTATAGAAAGCAAAACCAAAATGCACCCTTTCTTCCAGCCCCCTCACCACTGTGCTCCTCCCACGGAAGCCTGGCCTTTCACAGTGGCTTCTCTTTGCCCCTCATCTTAGCTAATGAGCATCACCCCTGCACCCCTAAACTCACCGGGAACGTGAGCTCAGTTTCAACTACCCACACCGACTGTTTCGAGACTACTTAAGACAACCTAGATATGACGACTCCAGCCTATGATCCCAGCGTTCTGCAAGAGACCAGAAGCTTGGGAGTTCCAGGCCATCCTTGACTACACGGCATGTTTGAGGCCGCCCTGGGCTACGTGAGATCCTACCTCAGAACAACAAGCAGAACCACACTGAGTACGTAAAGCTCTGTGGTGTGGCGTTGGCACCCATCACACCCACGATCTAATTAAATCATAGCTGAATGAGAAAAAGAAATAAAAAGGAAAGGAAAGGACGGGCCTGCTCTAAGGTGTGGTGGAGGAAACGTTTGTCTTAGATATATGGAAGAACATAGCCAGAGGCAGACACATCTGGGAGAGTCCAGAGGGGACATGACCCTGAACCACGTGCAGAGAGGAGGAGGAGCAGGAGGGGCAGGAGGATGAGGAGGATGAGGAGGAGCAGGAGGAGAGAGGAGGAGGAGAGAGGAGGAGAAGAGAGGAGGAGGAGGAGGAGAGAGGAGGAGGAGGAGAGAGGAGGAGAGAGGAGGAGGAGGAGGAGGAGGAGAAGAGAGGAGGAGGAGGAGGAGAGAGGAGGAGGAGGAGAGAGGAGGAGGAGGAGAGAGGAGGAGAGAGGAGGAGAAGAGAGGAGGAGGAGGAGGAGAGAGGAGGAGGAGGAGAGAGGAGGAGGAGGAGAGAGGAGGAGGAGGAGGAGAGAGGAGGAGGAGAGAGGAGGAGGAGGAGAGAGGAGGAAGAGGAGAGAGGAGGAGGAGAGAGGAGGAGGAGGAGGAGAGAGGAGGAGGAGAGAGGAGGAGGAGGAGAGAGGAGGAGGAGAGAGGAGGAGGAGGAGCAGGAGGAGAGAGGAGGAGGAGGAGAGAGGAGGAGGAGGAGAGAGGAGGAGAAGAGAGGAGGAGGAGAGAGGAGGAGGAGGAGAGAGGAGGAGAGAGGAGGAGGAGGAGAGAGGAGGAGGAGGAGAGAGGAGGGAGAGAGGAGGAGAGAGGAGGAGAGAGGAGGAGGAAATCAACTTACTCATCAGAATTGGATTCTCTTAAGGCAAAGGAGCCTGCCTGCATTGGCTCCAGAGAGCAGAATGGGTTCTGAGTGCTCAGGCGAGATCCCCTAGAGTCTCCCTTCCTTATCCCAGCCAAGCGGGGATGGTATTGGGATGGCCCCGTCCTGAGCTGCACATTTTCTATCCATGGATCTAGATCTCTTGTGATCACAGATCTCTGTGCAATGACTTCAGGTGTAACCGAGCCAAAAGTGTTGTGTTTATAAAAAGATAAAGTGGTATAAGAATATGTTCTATGGGGGTGTGGTGAGGTGTGGGGGAAGGGGTGTCTCAGTGGGCCCATGCCGAGGCCTCCCTTCCCCCTGAGGGACCAGACACACAATGGTATACCATAGAAGAGAGTTTATTCAGGGCTTGGGGAGGGGAGTTAAGAGGGTAGGAGAGGCCGAGAAAGGCCTAGAGTAGAGAAATAGAGCCCGGCCATCACCACGTGGAGGAGGGGAGGTAATGGAAGGTAGCAAGAGGGCAAGAGTAAGGGGGGGGGGGGGGCAAGCAGCTCCTCTTACAGTGGGCCAGGCCTACCTGGCTGTTGCCAGGTAACGGGATGGAGTCCAGACAGAATATCAACAGACAGCTCTTAAGATTCTTACTTGCGCTTCTTCTCTTTCTTATGAGTGGTATTCCTGAGCACCAAACTAAGACAGACAGACAGACAGAGAGAGCCCCCCCTCAGAAGCCTCATCAAGCGCTCTGCTTGCTCTGTCCTCTCCCAGCGGCTGTTAGCCTTGAGCTGTGTGACTCAGCCACCAGGCTCTCTCTTGTGGTGTACCCCAGAGGCTCTCTTGTGGTGTACCCCAGAGGAGACTGGCTTGTTCACTTGGCAGAACTTGAGACTGAGGGGAGCCAATGGCCCCCAAAACTAGTTTTGAAAAAAAACCTTTAATATAAAGCAGTAGTTTTTCAATCCAGAGCTCTTTTTCGGGGTTTTAAGGGGCATTTCTACAGACACAATCCCAACAGCACTGCTGATGACCTAAACCTCCCTGATCTCTTCCCAAGAACCTTGTGGGTTCCCATCTCCCAAAGCCACGCCCTACTTCATTCAGCAGAGTGCTGAACAAGGAGACTTCAAGCCTGGAGCTCAGCGGTACACAGCGGCTGGTCTCCCTCGCGGTTATCACGGGTGTACACAGCCGTGCATCCGTCCCCTGGGGGAAGCTGCCACTGTTCCTTAGGCCCAGGCATGGCACAAACCCCTGGAGCTCTTGAGGTGGAGATCAGGTGCCTCCTGCAGAAGGCCCCATACAGGCTCCTAACACTGGCCTTTGTGGGCCAGTTCCTTATCAGCAGCCACAGGCTCAAAACTGACGTGCAAATCGGATTAGGCACCTGGGCAGCCTCAGGTGGTGTCTTCCTGGGTCGGGAAAGCAGCTGCAGGAACAGGAACGCTTGCTTGCCTCTGGCCTCTGGGCAAGGGATGGCAAAAGAATAAAAGATCATTTGAAGGCTCCAATTCAATTGGAGTTTACCAAGTGCCAGGCTGTGGCTACCCTGGAGAAAAACATTCTGGTGCCAGCTTCTCCTGGAAGGGCCCTTGCACCCCTGCTGAGAGGGTGGATTTCAAAGCATCTGACTTCTTGCCCTTTTACTAGGACTTTAAGTGTTCCCACTTTGATTTTAAAATGCCTCCCCACCCCCAGTTTTCCTTCATTTGGAGGCCTCCCTAAGAAAAGCTGGTATTCTGGGTCACTGAGGGGGTGTGGGGGAGGGAGTGGATTCCTAAACCAAGAAAGGGAATGAGAGACTTGGTCCATAGTGTCAGGGCAGCAAAAACAACAGCGGCCACAGTTCTCAGAGCTCGAGTTGCCTGTTTACAAAACGCAGAAAAACATTCACCTCTAAAGGTAGGGGGAAAGCTACCAAAATCTCTCCTGGATTTTGCTTTTGGAAGCTGGGCAAAGTTGCACGCCTTTCCCACACCTTCCTAAGCATGCTTGTCCTCCTTTACAGACAAGCAGCCTCTGGCGGCCCCATCTTTCCTTAACACCACAGATCCTTTCGGTCTAACCCCGCCCCCACCTCCTCCAGCCTTCGAAGTCTGGCCTGCACGCTGGGGAGAGGTAGACAGTAATTAAGTTAGCTGTTAGCTGCTCAGGGCTGACTTGGGTACCCCATCGCAGCTGCCTGCCTCTGTCTCCCCAGCGGCCCTCCCACGTCTTCCTATGAGACCCGCTGTGTGTGAAGGAGGAGCTGTTTCCCACAGCTCTGATCTAATTCAGCTGAAATTCAATCTCCGTGTGACCCACCTCAACCAGCCTTCTCCCACCCGCCGCCTGCCTCCAGCGGGCTGTGTGTGCTGCCCACTTACGCTGTCAATCCCATCGCCGCCTCCCTTCCACTAACTCCGGGTGTCAGCTTACAGTGTCAGCGGGCCAGCCCCGGGGGCCTGCCTACTGCCCGGGCGCTCACCCCTCATCTCCAATGCTCCAAGGGAGATCACTTTATACCTGCCACTCAGTCGCTTGAATGGGGCTTGTGAGCAGAAAAAGCAGCTAGCCAGCAGAGGCTGAGACCCCGAAACAGATGTAAAAGACATCAGGCTGGGGTTTCCACGGATCTTCAGTGCCCAGAAAGATTTATGGCCCTTTAAACTGCTTCTACAGACTGAGCCTGGGCTTGTTTTTGAGTGAGTGAACATGCCTGACTGTCGTGGAAAATCACCAGCGCCTGCCCTGAGGTCCGTGGACCCCGACACCTCCCCTCCCCCAAAGCTTCATCCTTTAGCTAACCACTGTGTTTTGTGGAGACACCTCTAACAATTTTACAAGTCTCCATCCCGACACAGCCCAACACCCCAACGCCCTGACCGACCGGAGTGGCTTTGTCTCCAATTAAGTATTCTCAGTTCATATTTGCAAGAAATGGTAAATCTCTTTTAGAAGGCCGGTGCTGCAGGGGCCGAACTGATCCGTGATGCAGGGCTCCTGGCACTGGCTTGTCTGTTACCTAATCATGTTCTATTGGATCGAGCGAGCGCACTTTCTTTTGACCACAAAAGCTTTGAACTTTGCTTTGCACTTCCTGCAAGGGGAGGATTCCTACCTAGGGCCCAGAGGCACAGAAAGGCAGAGGGCTGCCCCACCCTTTTATAAGCTCAGTGAATCTAAAGGGTAGGGGTTTTCAGAGGCGTCATAATTAGAAATGATGTGTCAAGGCAGGCAAGCCCCTCTTGAACCTGGCCCTGCTTGTCTTCCGCCGTGGAACACCGGAAGTTAGATCTGCCACCCACAGAATTAGATTCAGGGCACCCACAGAATCCTATCCTCTCTTTGTTTCATTCATTCTGTGGCACAGGGTGGGAATGTGACACACTCAACTTTGTTTTTATTATTCTAAAAAATAACAATGTAATTCTCAATTAAAATAAATATATTTTTTATTTATTTTAGCTAACAGCTATCTTGTTTCACGGACAGGTGAGGATCTCCGCTGCCCGCTCCAGTTTCCAGACACCCATGCTGCCCGTGAGCAGCGGCCAGCCCTGTATCTGCATTCAGTCTGGAAAGTTTACAGATTACCATGTCTTCTCTTTTCTTCTTGGAGACGGTGAGTAGTTATGCCCAAAAGAGAAGGAAATTCTCAAGCATTTACAAATACAAAAGCTCAGCTTTAAACTCTGCCTGGCCGCAGTTAGGCTGTGTCCTGGCACGAGGCGTGGGGGGATAAAGAGACATGGTTCAGTCTTTATGGGGAGGATGGTCTCCCGCTTGGGGAACAAGCAGAAACCTACAGCCTAGCTCAGAAATAATAGCCTCCCGGGTCCTGAGAAACTGCCCAAATTGTTAACACATCAATCTTAAGGAAACAAACCCGGCCTTTGCCGACTTAATTTCATATAATTATTTCAGAGTTTGAGTCTTTACAAGAAAGAGGGAGTGGAGGGGAGAGAGATCTGAAAATTGAAGGGATGAACAGAGAGGAAGGAGATTTTCTTTGTTTCGAAGAGTCCTGCTCTGCCCCTGCCCAGGGCCTGCCCCCACCCCCCACCCCTACCCCACCTCACCCCACCCCCGCCGTCATCTTTCATGAGCAAAGGCGAGGCAACACACAGCTTGCCCGCACAGCACTAGGAGCTGCAGAGCCCTGAGCTCTGCCTGTCTCTAAGGGATGCTTAATGACGCTTCCCCCTGCGTGCTGAGTCTCGAGTGCACAGTGAGGTGGCGTCACGAGACCCTCTGACCAACCTCCACACAACGAGTCCGTCTGAGAACTGCTGGCGACAATACCTACCTTCCTGGTCCTGAGAGAATTCTAAAACAGTTTTGAAGGCTGCCCTCAAAACCAGAAACACTGACTTTAAGAAAGTTGTCTAATTAGAATTAGCATCTTATATTTGTGTTTGTGTTGAGTCGTATGTACTAATATTCACCGAAGAGTATAATATTGAAAAATAAACAAAAGCCTTGGACATCATTCAGACCCTTTGAAATGCAAATCACAGCTAAACATCATGGCAAACATCTGTTGTAATAGCACTTGGGAGGCAGAAGCAGAAGAATCAGGAGTTCGAAGCCATCCCTCATATATATGAACTTGAAGGCCAGTCTGGGCTACACGAGACCCTGTCTCAAAAACCAAGTTGGGGCCAGCAAGATGGCTCAGGAGAAAAAAAGACTGGCAGGCACGCCTGATGACTTGAGTTTGATCCACAGGGTCCACACAGTGCAAGGAGAAAATGGGTGTTTACAAGTTACAAGTCCTTTGGCTTCCACATGGAGTGGTACCTGAATGAACATGCGCAGGCGCGAGCGCACACACACACACACACACACACGCACACACACGCACACACACACACACACACACACGCACACACGCACACGCAGCCACCACGTTAATATGTATGATGGCTTTTATCACATGTATGTATCTAGAGGGTATGTGTGTATACACGTCACTGTGGACATGTGACGATCAGAGGAAAGATCACAGGCGTTGCTCCTCTTTTTGTGCCGTGTGAGTTCTGGGCATCCCCTCAGGTCGCCAGGCTTGCTGACCAGATGAACAACCCTGTTGCCCCCACAAATAAATATTTTAAATGCAAGTTTCAAAGCCTGACCTCCAGGAGTCGCAGTGGTGGGATGCAGAGCAGAAATCTGGACTTTGGCCAACTACTTTGGGACATTGTGAGAGCGCAGAGGACCAGGCTTTGGGCCGTGTGTGTAGCAGGAGGGCATTCCCCATCTGCTTGGCCACACCCGTGTTCCTCCTGGGGCTGGGTGGGAGGACAGACGCGAGTGCGGTCTCAGCCTTCCCTTTCTGCTGTAGAGTCTGCAGCGTGACGCGGCGTGGCACGGCGTGACAAAGCTGGATGGGGGTTATGTAGACGGGTTTGGCTTCCCTTCAGTGGTGAAAAAAATGCATGTTTGCTCTGAACGCATGATGAATTGATCCTGAAAACATTGCACATGTTTCTTTACTAAGCTTTAGAGTCAAAGTCAGCAAGACAAAAGACAATGTTCACCTCTGTTTGGTTGGAAAGGACTTCAGTTCGTGGGAGGCACTGAGCAGTGGGACTGCCCTGTCTGCCAAAGGCCCTTGTTCCTTTACACAGCTTCCGGGGGGCTCTGCCAAGGACAGCGGGCAGGGCAAGGCTCGGCCTGACTCAGTGCTGTGCTCGCAGCGCAGCCTGGGTTCACACCTGTGGCTTTTAGAAAGCGACTAGTTTGAGACTATCGTGATTACAGGTTTGCACGCCTGTAGAGTAGTTTGTAAGTGAAGTTGGGATGATGCAGATCTTTCACAAAAGGAATCTTCTGTTTGAAGCCATTTCCTAATCCTGTGTTGAGTGACAATGAAACTGAGGAATTTTCTAGAAAGAAAGATGACTCCTAGGAACGTGAAGACAATGTCTCATCAGTGTTAAACTCGTTGGTACTACAATACTTCGTCTGTAAAACGATTCAAAACACTGACAAACAAGGCCGTAAAGGACACGGAGAACTCAAGCTGTCTTTAGCCTGGAATGAAGCAGGTCCTTCCTCTGGTGATGTTCCCACAGCTGTGTGCGTGTGCGAGTGTGCACGTGTCTGTGTGTGTGTGTGTGCACACGTGTGCGTGCATGTGTGTGTGTGCGTGTGTGTGCGCGCATGTATGTGTATATGTGTGTGTCCGTGTGTGTATGTGTCTGTGTGTGTGCGTGTGTGTATGTGTGTGTGTATGTGTGTGAGTGCATCTGTGTGTGTGTGCATTTATCTTCTGTGTGCTCAAATAAACCTTGAAAACTAGAATAGAAGAACTTCTGCATAGATATATCACCAACCAGTAGGTAATAATTTGGTAAAAAGTAGAGAGAGAGACAGAGAGAGAATCTATTCAGAAGTTTACAAAATAACTTCAGAGCCACAAAGTCTAGGACTCTTCAAGCCCCTCTCACCCCCAGACCTCCAGGGACTTATAGCGTGACAAGGTGTAAAACCTTTGCTCACTAAGATGGCTTCCGTGCAGCAGAAGTTAAATTATTCCCTATTTTCTCCAATAAAGAAGACATTAACTAATATATTTAGGGAAGGTTGTCATCTAAGGGGTTAAGATTAAAGAGCTGTCTGTGAGGGAAGAGGCAAGTTGTTATCTTCCTGGAACTCTCATTTGTTCACCCCTACCTTCCGTCCCCACCCCACCCCAAGTTTCTGAATAAGTAATGTGAGGAGCAAGGGTGGGGGAGGGGAGGGCAGGCAGCAGCTGTTCTGAATTAAGTGCATCAAGGACTGTGGTCCAGAGTGGGGAGGCTTCAGGTCAGAGAAGTCCTAGGGAGGCCTGCGGAAGGTTGTAGCTGCCAGCCTCCTGCACACTTGGCTTACTCTACTGCATCAGGAGTCCTAAAGGGGCAAGGAAACAAGGTGGCAGTCTCACCCAGCATGCATTCAACAATCATTTTCACAACCGCCATAGTCACTTCAGGAGACAGCCAGGGGGGTGGCTTTAAAGTTGGCGGTGGGTATCTGCCTATTCCTGGCCTTTGCCCTAAGGTGTAGAGCCCCACCCTTTTAGTTTCTTTTCCAGAAATACTTGTTTACAAGCAAGTATTCTTCCCTGTAAACTCGAGAAGGGTAGAGCGTGAGCCCTGCAGCCCCATGTGGTGTCCCAGGTTGGCCCCCTTTCTGTGCAGGGGAAGGGCAGTCAAAGGCACGCCAACTGTAAGGCCACAGCAGCCAGTGGCAGAGTGCTAGCCAGAAGTGACATCTTCTGCTCTGTCCCTTCTCCTGCCTTACAACTTCTCTGTGAGAGAGACAGAGCCCACTCCCAGCTACCTGAATGCTCTCACTAGACCCACAGGGCCGACCACAGCCGCAGGAGAGCAGAGGCCGAGGGAGGGAGGGAGCGACGGGTGTTGACCATCTAACCACCCATGCTGCTCTGGGTTCCAGAACGCATCCCTTCAAGAGCACAGCAGCCTGGATGCCACACAATTCTTCCCTGACCCTCACACACCTTCCGGGCTAGAGAGGAAAAGAACGTGAGTGAGCACAGTGCACTGCACCGGCTCCAGTCACAACTGCCCTCCTGGGTGGCCTTCCTCTCACACACAGAACAGTCTTTCTCCTAAGAAAATGGAGGCTAATAGGAAGTTCCCACTTCCTTTTCCAGTTGTTCCTGGCATTCTGGTGCCAGGACTAGTGTTTGCTCAGCCACGGGCTGGAGCGGGAGGAAGGAATAGACGTGGGCCTGGGGCGCTGAGATGTCTGCGCGTCTTGTCTGACGAGCTATTCCCTGTGTCTGTCAAGCCTCTTTCCCAAGACAGACTGACTCCATGCTAAGCACTGGTTCCTTCTTAGGGGGTGGGGGAGGTGCAGTTTGGAAAGGGAACTGAAAGGGTCTCGCTTGCTTCGAAGCCCTGGTCTCACTAGGCAGCCTAGGCTGATTTCAAACTAATAATTCTCTCCCGTAGACTAATAATAACCAGCATTCTAGGTGCTGGAGAAACAGGTGTGGACCATTATGCCTGGTTAGCATTTTTCTGTGTAGTTCTGGTACCAAACTCAGGGGGTCTCTTGTCACTAAGTCACATCCCTAGACCTAAATACCACCCTCACACTTTGTTTTTCATTTTAAAAAAAACTTTTTTTTTTTTGCTGGATATAATGGCACACACCTATAGGCAGACGCAGACAGGTCTCTGCAAACTCAAAGCCAACTTGGTCTCACAAATCTGTTCATATCAAGTTCCAGGATAGCCAATACTATACAGAGAAACTATGTCTCAAAAATAATAAATAAAAATATGTGTATGTGTGTCTGTGCACATGCATGCAGGTGCCCAAGAAGACCAGAAGTCATGGTTAGGCCCCAGGAAGCAGTTGTGAGCCTTTCAAAGTGGTGGGGGGGGAACCCAGCTCTGGCACTCAGCATAAGCAGTGTGTGTTCTTAACTGCTGAGACATCTCTTAGCAAGATCTCTCTCTCTCTCTCTCTCTCTCTCTCTCTCTCTCTCTCTCTCTGTAGCATATGTGTATATGAATCCATGCTGTATATATTTTCACAAGGGTGTATCACTGTGTGCACGCTGGCACAGCAGAAGTGCACACTGGGCGCCTTCCTTGGGCATTTCGCACCTCATTTTGAATCAGGCTATCCTACTGAACATGAGGCTTACGAGCTGGCTAGGCTAGCTTGACCCACCAGCTGGCTAAGGATCTGTCTGCTCCGCTTACCCAGTGCTGGAATCCCAGCGCACTGTGCCCAGGCTCTGTGTGGGTGCTGAGACCGAAGCTCAGGTCTGCACGCTTGCACGACAGGTCCATCGCCAGCTGAGCGTCTATACACAGGAGGCGCCCGCATCCCAGGGATGTTGTACGCATGTTCTCCATGCCTATGGATCTAGAAGTCCTTGGTGGATCCGACTCAGCCATAAATGAGAAATCGGCACAAGAATAAGGAACACTAGTCTCTAGACCAGAGATTCTCAACTTGGGGTTGTGACCCCTTTGGAAAACCTCTATCTCCAAAAATATTTACATTATGATTAATAATAGTAGCAAAATTGCAGTTATGAAACAGCGATAAAAATAATTTATGGTTGGGGGTCACCACAGCCCGAGAAACTGTATTGAAGAGTCGCTGCATCAGGAAGACTGAGAACCACAGCTCTCCGCTGTTGACGGCCTTCCTGAGGTTCCAGAGAGCAACGGAGACTTTATCAGAAGGATCCAGGCAGCACCATGGAATTCAGGTTCTTCCCTGTCTTTAAAGGTTGTGCCTTGCAGCATCATACAGTCCTAGACACGACTGTGTTCTAAAATGCCCCTGAGTTTCTGATAAAACGGCACATGAGGAAACTTTGTCTCTCGGTGGTTCCTTCCATCCCACTTCACATCCCAAGTTGAGAATAAAACTCCACCTCCAGATCTGGGAGAAGAACCTCGCTCTTTGAAGGCCCAGGGCCTGACTTCAGGCTAAGCCTTTTTAAAATTATGAACTCTGGCGGAAGTGTCTGCTAAGTGTGCAAGAATCCGGGTGCTAGCTAGGCAGAGGTGTGTGTCTTCTGATAGCTTTGATCCACAGCTTTACTCCAAGGGCCTTGCTAATTCAGCGTGGTCACAACAGGTCAGGCCCGATGCACTCAGAAACTCCCTGAGTATTTGGAACTGAGACCAAGGATTGCTGAGTGGCGGGTCTGAGCTCTGAGATGAGATCTGCGGCTGAGTCCTCACCCTGCAAGCTTCAAAGCAGAACAAACCAGTGCAGGCAGAAATAAGGAGAGTAATGCGGGCTCTCTAAAGAGAGAGAATGCCACATTGATAAAATACTTATGGCTATTCTGTACCAGTTAAAATGAGGGCTGGAGAGGTGGCTCCGCATTTAAAGGCAAGTTCTGCTCTTTCAGAGAAGTCAAGTTTGGTTTCCAGGGCCCAGCACACACATTCAGCAGTTTATAAATGCTGCGGGGGTTTCTGAGAAATCTGTAGCACTCACGGGCACAAGACAGCATGAAAACGTGCACATTAGGCACACTCAAGCACATGTGGAGATGTGCATGAGTACGCACGCGTGCACACACACATACACACACTCACACAATTAAAGAAAAAAAGAAATCTTTTAGAAATGAAATAAATGTAAGGGGAAAGGAGAGATGGCTTAGCAGTTGGGAGAGTCGGCTGTCCTGCCAGGGGTGCCCGGTTCAGTTCCCAGCACCCACACAGGGACTCACAACTGTCTGTGGCTCCAGTTCTAGGCATCAAATTCTCATATAGACATATTCAGGCAAAATACCAATGTATATACAATAAAAAGAAATAAATCCAAAGAAACTATTTCATTAAATAAATAAGTGAAAGAAAATTAATTTAAAAATAAGATTTTATGACAATAAAATCAGTAACAAGAATATATCTTTAAAAAAAATCACTAGATAATTAGAATTTAAGAAATGTAGTCCTTGGAATCTCAGAAGAGAGAGGGAGAAGGAAAAGGAGAGGGAGAGAGAGGGAGGGAAGGAGGGACCAGAGGGAGGGAGGGAGAGGGAGATTTTAAATTACTTTGAAGTGAATGCAAACACTGCATTTCTGCCGGCTGTACCAAGATAATGCCTAGGGAAATGTCCAGCGTTGAAAGCTTGCGTCCGAGAAGAAGCCAGGTGTGCAGGGCACACCTTAATCCCAGCACCCAAGGATACTGGGGCAAGTTCTAGGGTTTCAGGCCCTCCAGAGCTGCGTGGTAAAACCCCGGACAGACAGACAGACAGACAGACAGACAGACATAAGCAGAGAAGGGGGGCATTAAGAGGGGGAGGGGAGGTCATTCTTAGGTCAGCGCTAAGAGTTCTGACCTCGAGGAATTTGAAAGAGAAGAGCTAATAAAGCCAAACCAAGTAGAGAGCAGAAATGCTATAAACTAGGCCAGAGCCAAGGCATCGAAAACACAAAACACTACACAATATTAACAAATTGAAAGCTTGCTTTATAAGTGATCAATAAAACAAGAGTTAAGCTAAGGAAAGAAAGAGCTGGCGGATAGCTCCAGTGCCGGAGACCCTGCCGCCAGGGAAGGAGCAGCGCCAGGGAAGGAGCAGCGTGTGCATCCGGCTCCACGGCTCCACATCCTAGCTTTCCGATGAGGTTTGTGTTTAGCTGCCTGTGCCTGTGAAGGTCCGGTAGCTAGAAATGACCCACAAGAGGGGGGCACACGGGGAGCACAGAATTGTGTAGGAATACTGAGGGGGAAGGTTGGTGGGGGAGCTGGGTGTGGCGGGGTACTCCGTTAGTCCCAGCACTTGGGAAACAGAGGCACACTGATCTCTGTGAGTTCAAAGCCAGCCTGGTCTATAAAGGGAGTTCTAAGACAACCCAGAGCTGCCTAGAGAGACCCTATCTCCAACAACAACAACAACAACAATCAAAAATAAATAAATATATAAATAAATAAATACCACAAACAAACAAAAAGGGAAACAGAGTCAGTTCAAGTGAATTTAATATTTTCACATTTTAGACACCATGCTAGGGATGTCACACTCAATGGGATGGGACATATGGGGAGGGGGGATCTGGGAAAGGGGAAATCATTTGGAATGTAAACAAAGAATATAGAAAATAAAAAATATTTTAAAAAAAAGTTACTGGCCAATGTTCTCTTGAACAGAGGCACAAAAAATCCACAACAAAGCACGAGCAAACTGAGCCCGGCAAAGTAAGGAAGGGATGGGGCGGCGTGAGGAAGCGGGGCTCTTTAAATGCACGCAGGGCTGTTTTGACTTTGGAAAGCTGACCATGCTAATTCCATACAGTAAAAAGCCAAAAACATATCAAGGATGCACTCACCGTGGGAGAATCAGAGAGGTCCCCACGCAGCAGCCAGCGGACAAGAGATCACGGAGACCAGGAGGCCGAAGTACAGATGAAGGCATGCTTGCAGCTGCCCCTGCACTGCACCTGGGAAATGAATCACCAGGAAGAGGCTCTGGGATCCTGCACATTCAGACACACAGTCCCATTTCCCAGATTCCTGCTGTGCTTGTGTGACCTGGGTGAGCGCCATTCTGTTCCTTGACGCTAAAGAAAACGGATGGGCATCCTCGCAGGCATCGCCCAGTAGTCTGTGCTCCCTCCATCTCACTGGACTGGAAGCTCCCAGAGGTCTTCTGAAGCAGCCCTGTGCTAGCACGGCGTGCGGCTCACACACACCACAGTGAGTCCTTACTGCTTCAGGATGGCCTGAATGGAGAAATCAGAATCCTCAAAGTCTGTGGCCATGGTATGACTATTGCATGGTCACTTCCTTATTCAATTATATTTGTGTCTGTGTGTGTGTGTGTGTGTGTGTGAGAGAGAGAGAGAGAGAGAGAGAGAGAGAGCGTTCAGGAGTCAGTTCTCTCCTTTAATGATGCAG
The DNA here is from genome assembly GCF_947179515.1 of Apodemus sylvaticus. Classification (NCBI taxonomy): domain Eukaryota; kingdom Metazoa; phylum Chordata; class Mammalia; order Rodentia; family Muridae; genus Apodemus; species Apodemus sylvaticus. The sequence continues at coordinate 164,179,172 of NC_067475.1, read as the reverse complement.
GACGCAGGGACTGAACTCGGGCTGTCATGCTTGGTGGTTAGCGCTTTTCCTCGGTGAACCATCCCATCAGCCCCACTTCTCAAGACAGGAATTTACTTCTTCTAACTCCCCAGGACCAGCATAACCAAGGCCATGAGAAGCACTGGTGTTGAGGAGACTTGTGAACAATACCTGCTAACTGCAGAAGGCATTGGGAATACATCTCTGCTCAGATCTAAGCCCCTAAGCCATGTGTGTGTGTGTGTGTGTGTGTGTGTGCCACTGCACATAGTTAAAGGTTAAAGAAGTGTCATGTGGGTTTTTACAGAAAGCAAGAGTACATGCAATTCTGAAAACTGATTACTCTTGGCACAATGTGTTTTCATTTTGATCTCTGGAAAATATCAGAAACAAGGAAAGAACTTCCCGCCCCCACCCCACTAACCCAGCTCCATAGGAAAAACAGCATTGAAATAATACAAACATCTTGGATCAGAACTCCTTTCAAAAGTAAGAAGCCAGCTTCACCCTCCCAGCAGGCCTGAGGTCAGCACGGTTTGTCCGCCAAGAAGCTGGCACCACTCCTCATAAATGTCAGCCCCAGGAGGCCTGGAGAGGATGGAATTGTTTCCTCTGGTCGAGGCTGATGGTGGCCCCCTCCCAGGATGTCAGTCCATCCCGAGAGCCGCGGGTGGGTCTGCTACGATGGTCCTGCTTGTCTGGACACGTGTGGGAGCACACCCACGTGCTCTCTAACATCTCCACTAAGGGACCCGGTACCACCGAAAAGAGTCTCAAACGTGGTTAGAAACTTTAACGTAAGACAAGAAGGCTGAAAGGCTGGGGATGTTATTTATGTTTAAGGAGCTGTGTGTGGACCCTCAGCACCCACATAAAATGTGGGGTGGCCCTGTGTACCTCTGGTGACAAGCGTGGACAGGAGGAGAGCAGGGACAGGGGGGAAGCCAGGACAGGACTGTCTCCACTGGTGCCAGGCTAGCTAAAGATCTGCAAGAGAGGCCCTGGTTCCAGTCAGCGTGGCAGACAGCAATAGCTGGGGCTATTCTCATTCTTCTTCTGCCTTCCAAATGTGTATGTACACAGTGCATGCACATGCATGCACGTACCACACAATACACACACATGCATACACCACCCAGCTACCCACATCTACACACATGCTTATACCACACCATATACACCCTGCCTCCCACCTACATTTATACATGACACTGCACACAAGCATGTGCCACATCACACACACACACACACACACACATGCCTAGAACACCACATCCATATACACACACACCCTTACAAATGTGGCAATAGATTTCCCATGGGAGAGTCACTAACCTGGTCTCTCTGCACACACGCCCATCTCAGAGTCTTTGAGGAGCCAGAATCAGAGGCGTGAGGGCTGAGTCCTCTGGCTGTGGCACAGGACTGCAAAGGGAAAGCAACTTAGACTGGGAGGAAACACTGCCCTGCCTCAGGGTGGCCCGTTCTTCTTCATCATGGCCAGTGGAGCCAGCTCAAGTCAGGGCACTGTTAACAGAAGATGGAGATTCCTGGGGAGGAGGGTTTCTTTCCGGTCACTAGGTTCAGGACGTGAACTTCTATGATAGCTAGGCCTAACTGAATCCTCATGACGCTCCTGTGTGGGAAGTGTTCCTTCCCGGCGGCACTCTGGGGTTACAGGGGGGCTGAAGCCGCGCGTGGGTCAAACACTATTGACCCTGGAGCTTGTTGGAGTTAGCACTGCTTTTCTGTGAACACAAGCAAGCACAGACACGGTGTGAAATAGAATTGTCCGTACTGTTGTAAACACACACAGGACCTTATAGGAACATCGTGCCTGCAGCAGGATGCTGTAAACCACTTCCATGACCATCCTAGGAAATACAAGCTCTCTCTTCTCCACTTGTAAAGGTTCATAGTGGAAAGATTTGAAAAAAATACTGTTCTATTCCTCTCGGCCCTCTGGGCAAAGGAAAAACACTGGAGATTGCTACAGGCCTCTGCCATGCAGCTGAAGAAAGAGGTGGCTCTGGCCCTATTTCCCTGAGTGCAGGCCTCACTCTCACCAGCAGGAGAGACTGCAGATGCCCTGGCATTGCTCCAAGGGTATTGCTCCTCGGCCCCCTTTGCAAGGAAGTGGGAAAACATAACCAAATCTCTGCACTTGGGTCCAGTGCCACCAGTACGGCAGTTTGTGGAGGGGACCCAGTGCCCCCACTACGGCAGTTTGTGGAGGGGACCCAGTGCCCCCACTACGGCAGTTTGTGGAGGGGACCCAGTGCCCCCACTACGGCAGTTTGTGGAGGGGACCCAGTGCCCCCACTACGGCAGTTTGTGGAGGGGACCCAGTGCCCCCACTACGGCAGTTTGTGGAGGGGACCCAGTGCCCCCACTACGGCAGTTTGTGGAGGGGACCCAGTGCCCCCACTACGGCAGTTTGTGGAGGGGACCCAGTGCCCCCACTACGGCAGTTTGTGGAGGGGACCCAGTGCCCCCACTACGGCAGTTTGTGGAGGGGACCCAGTGCCCCCACTACAGCAGTTTGTGGAGGGGACCCAGCTCATCTCTTCATGCTTTTCTTTCCTCTGTGCCTTCTCCAGAAGCGTGGCTAGGTGACCAGAGCAGCCCAGCTCTGGCTAGGTGACCAGAGCTGCCTCGGGGCAGCTGGGCGCCTGGGCCGCAGACTGCCCTGCTGTTCTCTGGGCCAGCTGCAGAGCGGCTGTTTGAGGCCCACCAGGGACGCGCTGGCTCGAGCACTTCCTGGCCATTGAGCCGGTGGTGTCTGTTGCCGAGATGCACAGCTGATGTCTTTGGGGCTGATGCTACTCAGCCCAGCCAGGGCCTGCCCTCCCTGTGCCCTGGGCCTCCGCTGGGCTGTCGCTGGCTGGCATTGCCAGTGCTGAGTTTCAGGCGTCTGCTCCTTAGTCAGTAGCCCTGAAGCCTCAGCCCTACCTGGTTCCTGCTGGTGGACACCTCACCCCCCACAGGAGCTCCCTGGAGACTCCCCAAGGGCATGCCGTAAATCTGGGGTGCCCTTTATCTCCACTTAGTATAATGGTGCTGGGCCCAACCAAAGTGACAAAGCGCAGCAGACACCTGACCTAGACAGTCCCCAACTTGATCCAATTAGCCTTTCAGGGGACGGAGTCCTAGTGAAGGAAACTAGGAGCCCACTCTTGCCCTTCTGCTCCCCCGTCCCTATGGTGTGGAAATTCACCAACTCAGAAAACGTCCGTCTTTTGAACAAAACTTTAAATGGAGGAATAAACTTTATAATCTGATGGATACGTTGTCTTTTTGCGGGACGGAGAGGAACTTAGACAAGCCTGTAGAGGGCTCTCTGTGGTCTGCCCTTTTAACTTTGTTTCTTAGGAAAAGATATCAGGAAAGATGGGACTTCAAAGGCACCAATTTAGCTGGGCATGCCTGGAATCGCAGCTCGGGGGAGGTGAGGGGCTGGAGGATCAGGAATTCAAGGCCATATACACAAGACCGGGCCACCAAGAAAGAAAGAAAGAAAGAAAGAAAGAAAGAAAGAAAGAAAGAAAGAAAGAAAGAAAGAAAGAAAGAAAGAAAGAAAGAAAGAAAGAGAGAGAGAGAGAGAGAGAGAGAGAGAGAGAAGGGAAAGGAAGGAAGGAAGGAAGGAAGGAAGGAAGGAAGGAAGGAAGGAAGGAAGGAAGGAAGGAAGGAAGGAAGGAAGGAAGGAAGGAAGGGGGAGAGAGAGAGAAAGAAAGGAAGGAAGGAGGGAAGGAAGGAAGGAGGGAAGGAAGGAAGGAGGGAAGGAAGGAAAGAAGGAGGGAAGAAGGGAAGGAAGAAAGAAAGGCATCATCTCTTACAGCCCTGTTTGTATAGTAGAACACCAAGAGAATATGCCTCCTGTATAAATACCCACTGCTTCTAAATCCCTCATGCCCACATGCTCCCAACACCTACCATCTTCAGTTCCTCCCTGCACATAGCCAGCCCCACCCCATAGACCTGCATCACCACAACCAAAATGGGAGTATTTGTGTACCCGTCCATTTTTGTTACAGTTTTACTTGTGAATGAAGCATCAATCTTTGGGCACGGGGAAAGTGTGACAGGTTCAACAATGAGCTACAGTTAAGGCGCAAAGAGGAGGAAATGACGTCATTCATGAGAATGAGTCGGAACTGGAGGCCATTCTGTTAAGGGAAAGGTAGCCATAGCCACGTAACTCAGGGTTGGGCTCTTCAAAGGTTGTTCTTATAGCCACAAGTGGTGTTTCCTGGAGCTGGGGAGACTGGGAGAAAGTGGGAAAATGGGGAAAGGTTGTATAACAAGCAGCAAGTCATAGTTAGGAGGGGTACAAAGTTCTGGTGTTTGGTTGCACAGTCGGTGACTATTTTAATGTATTTAAATTTGAAGGGATGGCAACACGATATGTACATTAAAAAGTATAAAATATCACATGGTATCTCAGCAATGCATAGCACTTATATGGAGTAAGTAAAAATTTCAAGTAATTGGCGGCTTTGGGGAAAAACAAAACATCGTTTCTCCTGCCTCTATAGCAGGACAGCTCTCAAGCTGGGGGGGATTTGATCTCAGAAAGAAACCAAACGGACATCTCTCCTAACATCATACCCTCTTTTGAAATCCCACGAAGCTGTCGTATGAGTGACTTAGTGGCCCTGAGGCGGCAATGCTTCCCTGCACAGGTGAGTGTCTGGGCCCAATAGTGAGCTGTTGGACCCTGGAGAACAGAGCCCTGTCTAAAGCTCAGGGTGGGGCATTTGAAGGTCCTAGGACTTTGGAGAAGAAAGGGCTCACAATGAGGCTGCGCCAGTGAACTTGTAGAGCTGGAGGCCAGAGGCCTCCTTAACCAGAAACAAAAGCAAACGTGGCATGGGTAATGTCCCGGGGTCATAACCTATTAGCACTCACTGGCTTTAGCAGGGAGTCAGTAAATGCCAACTCGCTATCTGACTGACTACTCAGCCTTCTGTGTTTCCTATCAGCGGTGAATCCTTGCTAGTGCAGTCTTGCTTCCACGTCTGTCACAATGCTAATTGGTACGTGGTCCTCACAGCACAGAAATGTGCTACTCCTGACCAAGCAGGTGGCTTGCACTGGTCCTTGTCAGTCTGCCTCCCCCCACTTTTTAACGTTTTCCAAGTGTTTTTGATAGCTTTCCCCGTGCTCGATGATATGGAAAAACAGAAAAGGAAGCGTGTGTTCCTGTTCTCGAGGGCCTCGCAGGCCAGAGGCAGAGAAGGAAGTGAATTCTGGATGTGGTCTGTGCAGGGACAAGAGTGGCCTTGGCTCAACTGGACATCTCTGTCTTCCAAATGGAGGGAATAAAATTTTCAGCCGATACATTCAAGGAACAAACTTGGGGAATGTTCTAAAGGCAGAGACTAGATCAGCGAGCCCCAGGATCCAGCTACTGGATCCCAGCCAACCCGAGACTGCACTGCGATGCCAAGACAAGGGATGGATTTGTCATCGTAGGTTTGTTTGTTTGAATTATTTTACTTTTAATTTCATAAACCTTACTATTTAAAAACTTGAAAATAAATAAAAACAATACACACCAAAGGTGAGCAGGGCTGACTGCAGGAAATCAACACAATTATGTCAGAGGATATAATGCCAATCATTTTTCTCGTTCCACTTCATCTTGGAGTTCTTTGGGTCGTGGGTAAGAGCATGGAAGATTCTTAAAGTATAGAATGTAGTGTGAATCTCGCAGGGTCCATTCCACGTGCCCATTCTAACAGTACAGATGCTCAGTGAATTACACAGATGTTGTGTCTGTTGAATTTTGGTGTGAGATTTGGACGTTATCTTCATCCGTCACAAGTGGGAGAAGATGGCTCAAGGTTAACTGGAACGTGGTACAACGGAACATTGGTCACACACTGCTCATTCTGGGACCGCATTTAGTGTGGTCACAGGTGCAGTTTCAAGACCTTACTGGTAAACTCCCTTGCCCCATGGACAGATGGTGAGGGTGGGGGCCAGATTCCTAACTCCCTCTGCCTCAAGTGTCCTTCCACGTGAGACCCGTGTGAGACCCACGTGAGACGTCTCCAGCCGTGGGAGAAAGCTCAGTTCTTCCTCACAGCTCAGCTCTGCTCTGCAGAGGTGCAGTCAGGTGGCTCCCAGACTTTTATGTCATCCTAGCTGTTTCCACCGTGCTGCCCCGAGGTGATTCTAGTTCAGTGCCACAGTCCACTGTTTTACACTAGACCTGTCATCCCTTGCCCACACCCATTTCATTTTGAACCGAATAGCTGTAATCAGGGACTGTTTTAATAATCCAGCGAACTCCCTCAAAGAGTCATAGAAATTTTGTGTGCACTTAAAGAGAAGAAAAAAGAAAAGAAAAAAATTCAGATATGGCTCTCATGACCTCAGCGCTGGGGAACTGAGGCAGGACAGCAGGTTGAGTTCAAGCCTCTCACACAAACACCGAAAGCAATCAGATTAAAAGAAGACTGTGGGATGTGGCCGGCTCCTTGGTGTTTCCCTAGCATGCCTGAGGCCTCCCCCCACACCCCGTGCCCAGCCTCATGTAAACTGGATGTAGCTTGTAATTGCCGGACTGGGGACATAGATGCAAAGAATCAGAACCGAGTTTATCTTTAGCTACAACGTACTGAATTTGAGTGCAGCCTGGGCCTACATGAGGCCCTCAGAGATCTGACTGCCTCTGCCTCCTGAGTCCTGGGCATGAAGGGGTTTGCCACCACCACCCAGCACTGATCTTCCTGTCTTATTCTGCCTGGCCCCAGGGCCTTGTTCAAGCAGGGCCGCCAGTCTACCCACTCGGTCACCGAGCGCTCCACCTACTCGGTCACCCAGCGCTTCACGCACTCACTCACCCAGAGCTCCACCCACTCACTCACCCAGAGCTCCACCCACTCACTCACCCAGAGCTCCACCCACTCACTCACCCAAAGCTCCACCCACTCACTCACCCAGAGCTCCACCCACTCACTCACCCAGAGTTCCACCCACTCACTCACCCAGAGCTCCACCCACTCATTCACCCAGAGCTCCACCCACTCACTCACCCAGAGCTCCACCTACTCACTCACCCAGAGCTCCTCCCACTGAGCCACACCTTCCTACATCAGGGTGTTCGTTTATTATCATTTTAAAATGCCTTGGTCATGGAGAATTGAATAGCTAATTCACCCTTTAAAAACACAAATTTCTTAGAAATATTTAATGCCATTAGTAAATAGACTTTGGTACTTTACCAATTAGGAATTATTTACTTTTAAATAGTATGTAGGGCTGTTTGCACTAACTTGGATAACTTTTTTAAAGGCAAAAGACAATGGTAAAATACAGAAATGTAGTTTGCATACTTTAAAATTATTATTCTTGCTAAAAAAATTTCAGCTAAAGATATAAATGAGGATGGATAACTGATAGTAACACATCCTTACGTAGATTTTACCACTACTGCTAAGCTGCACACCCTGGAGCGAGAGACTTTTGAACATGGAAATACCTAGTCTTAAATCTTTGGAGACGGCCATAAAGTCCAGGTGACCCTCACAGATGCAAAATGACACAAAGCACGATTCTAATTCGGAAAACAGTTAAACATACAAACCCACACCTAACTTCCGAGCGTCGCCATCAGGCTGTGTCGTCCGTCGCCATCAGGCTGTGTCGACCGTCGCCATCAGGCTGTGTCGACCCTCGGTGATATGGACTGACTTTGCTCCGCTCTTTCTCTGGGGCCATTGGATGATGGGACGGAGCAGCCAGGGCAGCCAGCCTCTCTGTGCCAAGCCCCACGGATAACGGATGGGCTGCCAGCAGTGTGGCCGACACGGCCCACACTCCCCTCCACAGGCCACTTTCCCAGTGCAGTCTGGCCAGCTGTCTGGGCAGCAGGAGGAGCCGTTCATCTCCAAGTGAGACCTGTGGGAAAATCCTCACTGGCCCATAATTGATTCCACTCTGCCAGCCCCATCCCTGAAAGCTGTAGTGAGGCCGGCAGCCGGCTGGGGAGGGCAGCTTGCTAGGGGCTGCTGGGCCAGAGCGAAGGCCGTTAAGGCCCCCTGCAATTAACACTAATCTCAAAATTGGCCTCTGACAGCAAAGCCTAGCACCTGACAGCTAATTACTTGTGTCAGACTGATGTGCACTTCACGTGAAAAGGTTATTTATCAGAGACTGGGGTCGCCCCCTCCTCCATTTAGATCGGGCCTCCTTAGCAGACCTCCTGGAAGTCCTCAGACTGCATTTCGTAGAAAGGCCCCTAACTAACCTTTGTACGGCCCGATGCGAGGAGCCGGGCCGCTTCACCTGTGCTGAAGGCAGAGGCCAGTACAGTGATGGAGACGTGCGATGCAGTTCACCGCAGCAGTGGCCCGGTGGAGAGTCCGGCCAAGCTGCTCGTGTCCTTGTGAGCCTCACCGTGGGGAGGGAGGACTCAGACATGGCGGACGGAAGTCTGAAAGTCAGCTGCCCTTGGTGAGTTTTCAATCTTTCCACAAAGTTTCATATAACTTTTAGAACATGTTCTGTTGAAGACCACCCCAAAAGAAACACCGAGAAACAGCAGGCCACAGTCCTGTGTCTCAGCTGGCTGAGTCCTCCAGTGTCAACATTTTGTTCATAAAATATCATCTTCCCCGTTCAACTCCATCTCCTCCATCCTAGGAAATCTGAGTTTTCAAAGGATCCGCTTATCCAGCGTCTGTGCTAGGCATTAGGAGGTGCCAGGAAATCTGTGAGATTTCCCAAAACTCATGTGCTCTAAAGAGAGAACAGACAGGAAACAGATCTTCTGTAAACCCAGGGAGGTGAAACTTGTGGCTACTGTTTAAAAAGTCAGATTTTTTTCCCAAGTCATCATTTATATGAATTTTGAACTATGTATTTATTTTAACATCCTTTCTTTATACATGTACACAATGTATCTCGATAGTTTCCACCCCAACACCCTCCCACTTCCACACTGGCGATGTGTTTAATACTCAAGGAAGTATGACTCCACCCGGAGCTTATGACACAGAGCCATGGTGGTAAGACAAGAAATCAAGGCTTGTGGGTTGAGGCCTCCGAGTGTCTCTGGGGCCAAGCTCACACTTTTCGTGGTGTGTAACTCTTCTCACTGCTATTTCCAAATACATAACATGGAGCCGCTGAAGTGGCTGGCCACGTGGCAACAGATGGGGGCCTTTGCTACTCTGTCACGGGAGCTCACACCGGAAGTCACCTATAATAAGTTCCAGGGCCTTGAGGGCACCTGCACATAGGTGCAAAATACTTATGTCGCACAGGGATTCCCAGTCAGTGAGAACAACAATGTATCATTTTACAAAGAAACAATGTAAAAGAGTTTAAGAACATTGTAATCCATCTTGATAAACAAGATGGCGCAGGAGTGTGAACTGGGATCCCTCCCCTCCCTGGAATTTCACTGGAGTGGGGAGCAGAAAGTAGACAGGAAGCAGGATAGAGAGGTATTGCAAAACAGAGTGATGGCCTCTTCCAGAGGCCCCAGCACAGAAGCTTCCACCGCCACTCAGAACAGCATCGCCAGCAAACGCGCAACCCTGTGAGGGACGTTAACATAGAACCCCGAGCGCATGGATGGAGCCCTTGCTCTCTTACAACAAGCTGTGCAAACATTTCCCCTCTTTGCAAACCTGGTTACTGAGATGGTAACGAGTGAAACGCTGAGGAGCCGCCCAGTAAACAAAGACACTGCGCCAGCCTGGAGGGCCTGAGTGTGATCTCCAGAGTCCACAAGGAAGCAGGGAACCAGCTCCTGAAAGCTGTCCCGTGAACCCCATACATAGAGGCTGGCGCGTGCACACACACACAGAGACACACACACACACAATACACACAAACACACACAGACACACACACAAACACACAGACACACACAGACATACCACACACACAGACACACACACAGACACACACAGAGACATACACAGACACAGACACACACACAGACACACATACACACAGACACACACACCACACACTCACAGAGACACACACACAGACATACCACACACACAGACACACATACACACAGACACACACAGAGAGAGACATACACAGACACAGACACACACACAAACACACACACCACACACACACATACATCTCACACAGGCAAAGGACTACATCAGGCAGCCAGAACAAATCTGGCTAGAATATTCTACAGCTCCTGCAGGCCACATTTGTAGGTAGTAAGTTCGATTAGTTTGTGTCCTTTCAGAACAGGCCCACCCTCCCTGGTCTGCGTTTTCTGTGTCCCAGCAGACTTTCCAACACAAATACAATTACTGCTCCAATCCTTTTCCTGCACCTGCCCCCAAGGGAGCCAGATCCTTCCAGACGTTTGAAAGGAAACCTTGAACACCTTCTCAGCTTTGCTTCTCAAAGGCTGAGACACAGTTAACAGAGCAGAGAGTGGGCAGGCCACGTCGTGTGAACACAGGCCACCAGAAGGATAAAGCGAAAAGAAATCAACCTTGGAAACGTGCGCCACGCTCAGCGCCTGGGCCCAGCATGCGCTGCCGACTGCGCATGGACGCCGAGTGGCTGAGTTGTCACTGTCTTCAGGCCTGGTTAGTGCTCACAGAGCCTTACCGGCTCAGTAGTCCTGCCAAGTCTCCAGGCACCAGCACAAAATAACAGTTTAAAACAAGTGATAACAGAGAATCGGGAGTCTGGCTCAGACACAAAACCAAGAGGAAAGAAAGCAACTCTACACCCTGGATCGTGCCCAGCCGTCTCCTGTTCTGAAACTTTCTCAGAACACGGAGCCCACAGCTCCACTCAAATGACCCCCGAGTTAGGGACTCTTGTCAAGGTGATGTCAGCAGCAGCTTCTGCGGAAGGCAGGTGCTACCATCTCCATCTCTAACAGGTCATTAAGTTTGCCTTCCTAATCACCCACTTGACGGCAGAAAGCGAGCACTGAGCACAGTGGCCCAGCGGAGGCCTGCACTTGGCTCCGGCCCGGCCTGGAGGGCTCCCCCCCCCCCCCGGCCTGGAGGGCTCCCCCCCAGCCTGGAGGGCTCCCCCCACGCTGGCTTTTTTTAGGCACTCCAGTGGAAACAGTCAGATAGTCTCTTGGCCCCAAGAGAGGTCTCTATCCCACAGCTCCTGGGAGCTGTGTAACACGAAACCAAGCCTGTGTGTGACACATTCAGTTCACTCCAGCTTTCGTTTGTCTTGTTTAAGAATAGGGACTCACTTCCTGAAACTTACTATGTTGCCCAGGCTGGCCCCAAACTCTCAGCAATCCCAGTGTGTGGGCCACCCAGGTGGTGGGATTACCAGTGGGCCACCATAACCAGCTCAGTCCGTATTTGTCTTCTAAATGCTGTCGCCGAGATGCTGGAGTATGATCAAAGTCCCCCTCTGCCTTCGTTACTCCATCGTTCAGTGCTGTTTAACAAACGAGTAATATTTCCAATATCAGGAGTAAAGAGATGTAGAGCGTTGCTTGGCTATAGTGACATGAGTTTGTGCACCTTCTCTTATAGATGGTGAGGTGACATGACTTGATCTACGTACAGTCTATGCAATCTGTTCCATATATCAAGGGCTCTGTTCAAGCTGAGCATGGCGGCCGTGTCTGTAACCTGGGCGCTTGGGGAGACAAAGGGGGGGACTGCCGCTGGCTTCGGGCCAGCCTGGGCTCCGTAACAGGAGAGCCTGTCCTACAAAACTAGTAAATAGTTAAGTATATAAACCCATAAACAATGCATAAAATGGATACTGCCTTGGTCTTTGGAGGGGGCTTCTGTCCCTGGAGCCCTGCACCAATTTCTTGCTGCACACGGGGCCTCGTGCCCAGCAGTCATAGAAAGGCCCAGGGCGTGAATTCTCTGCGCCAAGCTGGCTCCCACCACCAAGATCCTTTCCTCTCCACTTACCACATATCACAAAACCATATGTACGCCTAGGACCCCAAATATTTCTGCATGAAGGGTTCCTCATACAGCCCTCAGGATTGCTGGAAATCGGCCACCACCCTCAAAGCTTCCGCAGTCCCTGGACACCATCAGAGTGTACCTCTGAGTCGAGCGACACCTGCTCTCTGCCTGTCTGGTTAGCTACCGCCCTGCTGTGAGATCGTTGGCATGGTGCAAGCCCCCTGAAGCACTCCCTCAACCAAATGCTAAGCAGGTGGGCACCCTGGCCACGGCCCCAGGGGGCTGCTTGGAGCACTAGATTCAAAGCCACTGTCACCCAGGCAAGTGTATTGTGTGTGGCAAGAGTATTTTGGCAGCTCCAACCATAACATCTCATCAAAGTTAATACAGAGTTGTAGAGACAGACTGATTGCAATTCTCATTTGGCCATTTTCTCATTTCTTCGGGGTCTTTTGGTACCCATTAACAACCCGTGTAACATTTCACCTGGGATCGCCTCTCTTAAGCTGGTACAAGAAGCTAACTTAAAGATTTTTGTAAGTACAAAGATGGCTGTCGGTTAAGGATAATAACTCCAGCTTAGGTTTCAAGGGTGCTTATTCCAACAGAGAGATACACATATTCCCTAGTCATTATCTGGCACTGGCTGGTAAACAAATTCACCCTCCTACCCAGCAGCTGCAGGTTAAACAGCCCTGAGTCAGCAGACACGAATTCAGGCTTAATTTGAACTGGAGCTCGAGTCAGTGGGTACAACTCAAATTAGACGCGTAGTGGGCATTTGACCATGATATTACCAATTCCCATTCCAACATCTGACAGCCTTTAATAATTAACTTCGTGTAGACGGTCAAACCTTCCGTCTCTGTTGGACCAGACTCCGGCTATACCAGTCTCTGCACTATAATTGCTCCTGGGGACTTTCAACTGCAACAGAGACAAGCCATAGGCAAAAGAGCGGACGGCTACAGGAGCGTGCACCCTCTAAGCTGTATTTGAACACGGCCAGAAGGCCGCCCCGGCAGCTGCTATGTGCCACCAGCTTGCAAAGCTGGAAGATTGTCCCCGGTTAAGAGGGAAGCGTGCGGTCTGCGGCTTGACTGGAGGCTTTCATGATGGTCTTGCAGAGTCCTCTGAAACTCTTTGGCAAGCATGCCGCCCAAACACAAGCTCTGCTCCTCCCCTTGTGACGCCCCGCCCAAGCTCTGCTCCTTCCCTTGTGACGCCCCGCCCAAACTAAGCTCCTCCCCTTGTGACGCCCCGCCCAAGCTAAGCTCCTCCCCTTGTGACTCCCCGCCCAAGCTCCGCTCCTCCCCTTGTGACGCCCCGCCCAAGCTAAGCTCCTCCCCTTGTGACGCCCCGCCCAAGCTCCTCTCCTTCCCTTGTGACACCCCGCCCAAGCTAAGCTCCTCCCCTTGTGACGCCCCGCCCAAGCTAAGCCCCTCCTCTTGTAATACCTCTCCCTGACTGTTGTCTCTGTCAGCACCCACCCACAGGTTACAGGTCCAGAGACAGAGGTCTCCTAGTGATCAACTGGAGAACTCTGAAAATTGAAGGGAAATAAAACTACATCCAGAGCTCTAAGCACGGAGCTCTTGAAAAGATGATGTCATCTTCAAGCTTTGAAGCTATGGACATCAGTCAACTCCTTTCACTCCGCCAAGCTCTGGAGTCCCAGAACTGGGCTCCTCTTTCTTGGGCAAAATGGTGGTTCAACTGAGGACTGTCCACAGAGGTTGTTACTCCAGCTAGTAAATGGTATCTTGCTTGATAGTGGGCACTAGCACTGTAACCCTTATTCCACACAGGAGCCAGTGACCCTTTTCATTTATTTCTAAAAATCATTTGTAAATGTATTTATTTTAGTTTGTGTGTATGAATGTTTTGCCTGTGTGTACGTATGTGCACCATGTGTATGCCTGTTGCGTTCCCTGGAACTGGGTCAAGTGATTGTACGTCACTGTGTGGGCACTGGGACCAAACCCAGGTCCTGGACAGGAGTGCCAAGTTCTCCTAATTGCTGAGCCATGTCTTCAACCCCCAGGTTATGTTTCTTTCTATTTTTGTTTTGTTGTTCTTATTACTATTGTTATTAATCAGAGTCTCATGTAGCCTATGCTGACCTCTGACTTACTGTGTAGCCTTGATGTCAGAATCTTCGGCCTCCAACTCTCCAGTGCTGGGATTATGAGTACATCACCATACCTGGCCTCGGGTACATTTAGAGTCAAATTTTATATACTGTGGATATTAACAAAAATAAGCCAGATATGGGGGAGCACGCCTTAAATCCCAGCACTCGGGAGGCATAGGCAGGAGGATCTCCATGGATCTGGAGCTGAGGAGCTATTGCTACTCTGTGACATCACCCCGTGTTGTCACACTCAACTGATACGGTCATCATAAAGGCTTTTTTCTTTTTAGTAACCTGGATCCTCTAAAAATTCATACTAATATACCATTCGTGGAGGTTCTAGGAAGCATTAAGTTTGTGCTTTTTCTTTAAGATTCTAAAACTCATGCAGGATTTGTCTGGACTGGACTGCTGTTTCGAGGTTTCTGGGAAGATCAGTTACAAGTCTGACACTAGCAAGAAGTAGTGGACAGTGAACAAGGCCGTCAACCTCAGCCTGGAGTCTCTCAATCCAGCATTTACCCGATCCCAGCAGCGACAGTGCTGTGGACAGATCTATTCAGCTATGACCCAATGAGTATTCATCACAGAAAAAGAATATGCTCTTCCAAAGCCCTGGTCTTAAGGAAGAACTAACATCAAACAGTCTCAGAATAACCAGGAGATTAAAGGCCAATGCTATTCAACTTCTGCTTGTGACTCCTTAGAGAGGGAAAATGGAGTGGTGTCACTCACCGGAAAGCAGCACTCGCCATAGTGTGGATGGAGGGTCCCTGCTTCTCCTGAATCTGTCTGCTATGGCCTGAAGGTCCATACATCTTCCTTCTTCCCAGCTGAGCTGGCCATCTACCCACAGGCCTCCACTGCTCAGAAAACCAGGAGACAGCCTCTGGCCCCAGGGGAACGTGGGAACGGAGGCTGGCAGGAGGCCACCTCCCAAAGATTCTCCCAGACAGCAGAGGTGGCCCAAGGCACCGGACGCGTGGATGCTCTCCGATTCCTGACTGTTTTCCCAAAATACTCACACCGTAACAAAATGTAAATTATTGTACTGGATTTTGTCTAATAGATTCTGCGTCGCTTTGTGTAATGAAAAATATGTTGATGATTATAAAAGTAAATACATCATCAAAGTCTAAGGAGTATTATCTCACAATGAAGAGTGTATTTAATATTCATCTCTTCTTCATTCTCTAATTGAATTCCATTCGAGGCCATAATCATGTTTCTATGTGTTACTTGTCTTAAAACAGTAAGTAAGTAATTTGGACAGCAATGATGCAGAGAGAGCCTCCGAGCGGCGCGTAGCCCGGATCTGTTCAGCCCATGTCTGTTGGATCGAGAAAGGACAGAGAGGACAGATGAAAGGGAGAAACTTCACTTTTAGGATCGGTGCTAAAACATTCCAAAGCAGACCTGGTCCTCGTCTTCCTAATGTGCTAACTCGGAAGACTTTCCACACTCTGAGGTGTCACTAACTGATGGTCAGAACTGTTGTCAAAGTGAAAGGAAACTCCAGACCCCAGCCCTTCCTAAAAGGTAGACTGGTGTGACCCGGCTGATTGTTCTCACCCTGTGCACTTGACTCTTGAGCCCCCAGGGAGCTGGCTCTGATGGAAAGGTGTGACCTGTCCTAGGCAGCCACAGACACCACGACCCTGCAGAGACACCATTTCTCTAGGCAACCAAACCCAACAAAGAACTCAGAAGCAGATTCCATTGCACAAGTTGATTGGGAAATCGGAAATTCTCCAATATCCAAAACTCTTTGTGCCCTGATATGGTGTCACCAGCAGATTCTGCACTGCCCCTCGTGTGACGGATCACAAACGCAGGCAGACAAACAACGAAGACGGACGCACTTTCAGCCTGTGTCTTTGAGATACAAAGGAAACACAGTGACTCTTCTGTTTGTATTTAGACACTGTCATTCCCCAACATAACTTATTAACATTTGTATGAATATCCCCAAATCCGAGAAACCAAATTCGCTGCTTCTAGGCAGAGAATGCATCTCTTGTGGAGATTGGGTCTGGAAAGATTTCCCTGCTGACCCAGTGCCTGCTCTGAAAGCAGAAGGACCTGAATTTGGACTCCCAAGCACCACAGAAGTGCTGAGTGCGCTTCCCCAAGTAGCTTAGCACTGGGGAGGCGGGGAAAGAGACAGGAAGGCTTGTGGCCTGGGCAGCCTAACCTGGGCCTCAGTAAGAGACCCCGTCCCAAAGAAAACGGAGGAGAGAATGATGCAGGACTCCTCATGCCAGCCATAGACTCCACGTGAGCCCTCATGTGCACACACACACACACACACACACACACACGCACATACACAATACACACTAACACATGCACACACACACATACACAAACACACACATACATGCACAAACACATGCACACACACATGCACACATACACACACATACATACACAAACACATGCATACGTGCGCACGCGCGCACACACACACACACACACACACACCATGCAATGTGTGTAACTGCGGGAGGTGCTCAGTTTGCGTTTGTTTCTCTGGGCCTGGCCCACTGCTACCCAGATCTCTGCCTTGCTTTTATTTGGTTTTTATTGAGACTTGAGCTGGGGAAAGCAATGCAATGATAGAACACCTACCGCCCACGTTCAAGGTGCCAAGACCTGGAACAAAGGTGACGGTCAACATGACATTTAAAGTTTAGACATGCTGTGCTTGAGAGACCAAAAAGCAAGAAAAACAATGTTTCTAGCACAGTCATTCTCTATGGGTCTCAACTCACTAGGGGTCACAGGGGTCACCAAGATCATCGGAAAACACAGATTTACCTTACAGCTCATAACAGTGGGAAAATTACGATTATGAAGTAGCAAATGATTTTGTGGCCGGGAGTCAGCACAACACAGGGAACTGTGTTAAAGGCTCGCAGTGCTAGGGAGGCCGAGAAGCACCCTCTAACATGTGAGCCCCTCGATTGTGCAGGCTGCGTGCGCCCCAGAAGCCTCCTTTTGTTTTCTTTTTCTTTTCTTTCAGACATTGAAAACCACCCTTAAATTGACTGCTCTTGTAAAAGTGGTTGTTTTTGCAATAATAGGTCCTAAGATGTATTGTTATTTCTGCTTTTGTAATCAAACTTGCTTACTCTGGCCCATGACTAGGATAACTGCAAGATATATATATGCTAAAATTAGACCATGCCTACACACAGACAGAATACATGTAATCTTGTGGGTTTTGACTTTCTAAGCCTTGGGCTTTTATGACCAGGGGCTGCATCTTGGGAGTCCCCTAAGCGGCAATCCTGGTGCCGTGAGAATCCAACCCCAGTATTTAATAAAGCTTCTTCTTTTTAGAATTTATTCATGGTCATGGTGAATCTCTGTGAGACCCCAGAATCTTCCCACGAATCGAAAACAAGCCTTGAAAGTTAGGAGGGGGTCCTTAGGTTCCCCGACTCCCACTTCACTAGAGTCACAAACACCGGGAGACAAGGGGGACCTCAGAAGAACATTGTCAACCTCGCTGGACACCTGAGCTGAGTGGGGCATCAGGACTGGAGAGAGCAATGGCTCTTGACTCGCGCGAGGCTGGACCCCTCTCTCTCTCTCTCTCTCTCTCTCTCTCTCTCACACACACACACACACACACACACACACACATCATCATCATCATCATCATCATCATCATCATTATCATCATAACACAAGCTTGTTATCTGAGAAAGGGAACTTCAACTGAGAAAATTCCTCCTTCAGGCGAAGCAGGCCAACTCGGGCAGCGCGGCCCTGAACAGGCGGTCCTGGCTAGTGTACAGGAGAAAGCAGGGGGAAGACACCACAGGAACCAGCCAGTGAGCAGGGCTCCTCCATGACCTGAGCTTCAGTTTCTGCCTGTAGGTTCCTGCCCAAGTTGCTTTAGGTGATGAATCCATCACAGCGGTAGAAGCACTAGATAGTTGCTGTCCCATAGCTCGAACTCCATGCTCTACTGTGTCGACATAAGAGAGCTCCCTTTAAAGTCTAACAGCTACTGTCCACAACCTCAAAGATTTCCACCAGTATAAACCACAGCACAACTGATATCTGAGCACATAAACATAAAGTTAAGATATTCCCTTAAAATAATACACTCATGGGATTTCTCTGCATGCAAACGTGTGTGTTACTATGCATGCATTTCTTGAGGATTTATCTTCTTTGATTTTGTTTGTTTTTTTTTTTCTCGCTTTTTAAGACAGGGTTTCTCTGTGTAGTCCTGGCTGTCCTGGAACTTGCTCTGTAGACCAAGCTGGCCTTGAACTCAGAGACCTGTCTGCCCCTGCCTCCCAAATGCTGGGTTTAAAGGCTTGTGCCACCGCCACCGCCACCGCCACCACTGCTGCCACCACCACCACCACCACCCAGGGACTCTTTTTCTTCTGTCTGTCTGTTTGTTTGCTATGTCTTACTGTTTTTTTCTTTTAATCTTCGTTTCCTTTATTATTTTTAGATGCCTTTTTGAATTCTAATGAGAGAGAGAAGGATGTGGATCTGGGTGGGTGTGAGAGAAGATCTGGAAGATGTTGGGGGAGAGGATGGATAATCAAAATATATTTTATGAAAAAAATCTATTTTAATTTTGAAAATAATACATCTTCTAGGGCCTTGGGTGTAGTTCAGTTGGTAGAGGGCATGCCTAGTGTGCACACACCCTAGGTTTGACCCCCAGGGCTGCATAAATTAGGTGTGATATGTACTAAGATCTCAGCAGTAGAATGGTGAAGGCAGAAGTTTCAGCTCACGTATGGCTTCTAGTTACATTTTGTTGCCAAGTGGCCAAAAGCAACTTAGGGGAAAAAGGTTTTATTTCAGGTCACAGTTTATCATTGAGGGAAGTAAGGTCAGGAACTTGAGGTTGTAACTTTAATTTTTTTCAAAACCTATTTTTAATGATAGTTCTTAAATGCTTTAACCTCCCTTCTAGACCACCACCCACCAGAGGTAGTGGAAAAGAAAGGATACGGGGGAGGGGGAAGTAGACCTGTTTAGAAATGATTCTTTGGAGCAAATCTCACCTGTGTTGTCAGGAAATCAGCAGTTCAGATCACAGGTCAGCAGCTGCAGTTCAGTCCATGCAGAAACACATCACAGATATACCAGCAGTCCAGTTCGGTAGTGCTGGGACAGCAGCAGCAATGGCACTGCCTAGCAGGGACAGCAGGCCTGGGCCCAAGCAGCGTCAGTCAGCAGGAGGGCCAGGGCCAACAGAAACACCAGGAAATTTCTCAGCTGTGCCTCTCTCAGGGAAGCAAAGAGCAGCAAAGACCTAAGACCAACAAGCACTGCACAGCTGGCTCTGTAGGGTATCCACGCAAGCAAGCTCTTCCCACAGTCCGCTGAACCCGATTTACTCCCTCCAAACACCATGTGTCCTCCATGGGTCTGTCTCAGCTTGTGTTTGTCTCAGCACATGAGTATGTCTTTAAAAAAACTCAATTGGTCCAAGTCTATAGAAGTAGCAAGAAGCCACAGCACACCACCAGAGGTTTTTAGGTGCGTTTCTCTCTATGGAGTCCTGAATGCAACTCAACTACACAATGTAAAGTAGACCAGTACATGTATGTCATTAGCAAAGACTCCATCACATGTCTTTTCATCTGCTTGCTTTACCAAAACATCATTTCACTTGTGTCTGCTTTAGCAAAATATTCCTTCACACGTTTGCCCCAATAAAACAGCATCCAACACAATTGACTTCCCAAAGAATCCTTAAGTTTCGGCTTCAAGAAGCCATAGAGGAAGGATGATTACTAGCTCATTTGAAGTCTCAAGCTTTTTTATTCATCCAAGGACCAGTTGTGCAGAAAATGGTGTTACCCACAGTAGGGCGGATCCTTCTACCTAAGTTAGCAGGCAGGAGTCTCAGTTGAGGCTCTTTTCTTGGGTGACACTAGGCTGTTGACAGTTAAAACGTGTTGCAACATGTGTAACTAGGTGATGTGTAAGTTTCCTCCAAGATTGAAATATTTAGTGCTGTAGGAAGCTCTTTAAAGAGGAAGGTAAATAATTAAAAAATAGCTCCAGGAAGTCCCTAAAACTCACCAGATTCACTATAGCAAGCAATAAAAGCAGAGAGTCCCCCTCAGGGGAGGAAAGTCAAGCCACAAAGAAGACTCTCATAAAAGCTGCAAAGAACACTCTTGAGACTTGGGGAAGACACTCTCCAGCATGCTGAGCTGCCTGCAGGCTGTAAACTGCTCTGGGTGCCAAGTTTTGTTAGCTGTCACCCGTGCTGTGGTGGCCTTTGATAATGCAGCTCTCTTTCAGTCATATTTGCTTGCCCTTATCCCTGTAAGCAACCACCCAAAAAGCCTCATGATCCACCAGGTTAAACTTTGGTGGTATCTGTACTTGGGTCTGTTGTGGGTTTCCTGTATGAGATGGGTAGACATGTATGTTGCATCTCCCAGGAGTTGTATCATACAACACTAGGGTATAAGAGAACTTATCTCAAAAATCAAAACAAACATTACACTTTATCAACCATCTATAAGGATCATATTTTTGCTAAATAGGTGACATCACTGGACTGTTCTTTTCTGGGAGGACAGTAGCAACAACTCTGTCCATCAGAGCTTCCTTAGAAGCTTGGTGGCCCTAGGACCTTGTGATCTCCATTAAGCCATTCCCTACTCCATATCAGTCTTTGTCACTGTTCTGTTGCTGGGACAAGATACCATGACCAAGGCAACTCCCGCCAATGAAAGTATTTAATTGGGGCTTACAGTCTCAGAGGTGTAGTCTATTTTCATCATGGCTGGGAGCATGGCAGCACTCAGGAGACAAGGTGCTGGAGGGGTAGCTGAGAGTTCTACATCCAGATCCTCAGGCTGCAGGAAGAGAAAGTTACTAGGTAGTGCTTTTGAGACCTCTAAGGCCATCAGTGACACACTTCTATCAACAAGGCCACACTTCTTAATCCCTTTCAGCTAGTGCCACTTCCTGATGACTACGCAATCAGATATAGGGACCTGTGGGGACCATTCTTATTCAAACCCCACAGCATCTCAGTTTCTCCCTCAGTAAAATGGAGGTGGTGTTATATGTATGGCTGCCAGAATCATATGGCAAGTATAGGGAGAGCAGAGAGATCAGTGCCGGAATACGGGAGGCACTAACTACAGTCATTTTCCCATATGCACTGTAAAGGCTCTGATGAAACTCCACGCTCATGTGTGAATATAAACTACCACTGATGACCACGTGTTTGAGGTGGGACACACCAGGTGAAGGGACTGCAATTCTGAGCTTTAAAATTATTTGATAAAATCTGAAAATATCACCTTGATTTATTTACCTTTACATTGAGACTTGTAAAAGTGGAAATAAAAACTCGGACTAACCAAAAAAATAAAAAATAAAATGTGTGGGGTTGGAGAGACGGCGGCTGAGCAGTTAAGTAGGTCTACAGAATCCACATACATGTGCAACACTCCCACCCGTGCACATAATTAAAAATAAAATAAGTCATTTTAAGACATAATAGTAGAGGGATTGACAAATACTTTAACAGTTCAGAGATGGACCTATACATATAGACAGCTGATTTCCAAGTAAGGCGCCAAATGCATTTTAAATTTACTTATTCTTTGAGGATTTCATATATATATATATATATATATATATATATATATATATATATATATACACACACATATATTATATGGTGTGTGTATATATATATATACACATATATTATATGGTGTGTGTATATATATGAATACACATATATTATATAGTGTGTATATATATATATGTGTGTGTGTGTGTGTGTGTGTGTGTCCTACTCCTTCGAGACCCCTCCTCCTCACATTCTTTCCAACTTCCTGCCCTCATATTTTCTTTAATAGCCCTCTGAGTCCAACTGGACTCAGCCTCATATAAGCATGGTTGTCGTCAGGACATGGGAATCTACTAAGGGTCGAACCCCTCAAGCAAACACAAGGAAAGTCCTGAACATCCATTGGCAGCCAGCAAGCCCTCAGCCAGGGGTAGGACCTGTGAGCTCCTCTGCAGTCCTGGAACGATGACTGACTGCTTTGGTCCTAGGCAGGCTGCCACAGCTACGGAGTACAAGGGCGCTGGTCTGCCTAGAAAGCATGGCTTCACTAGAGTCCTCCCTAGCCCGTGGCTCTTCCTTCTCTTCCTCAGCGTTCCCTGAGCTTAGGAGTGGGGGAAAGTATGATAGAAATGCTCCACTTAGGAGTGAGCACCCCACGGTCCCATATTCCCTGCCCTGTGACCAGTCACGGGTCTGTAGATCCATCTATCCTTATAACAAGACGTTTCTCTGACTAAAGATGAGAGACCTGATCTATGGGCACCAGGATGAGAATTTAGAAGGCAGTTTGATTGTGTGTCTAGTCAGCAGAATAATCACAGCAGGTTTTCCCCTGCTATGATTTGGGAGGTTTAGGGCCTCCCCAGCAACAGTGTTTTGGACAGGTTTGCAAAATACTTCATCCCTGTTCCTTTTCATTCACAAATATTAATTTAAGATTGGTCACAAACCTAAACATGAAACTAAACTCAATAAAGCATCTTGAAGAAAACATTTATTTTTGCACAGAAGATCTGTGATGGTAAGTCTTCCCTGTCAGCTTGACTGGGTTTAGAATCACCTATGACACACATCTCCGGTTTCTCTGTGAGGGTGTTCCTGCAGAGCTTTGTCTGAGTGGGAACACGGGTGGTACCGTCCAGTGGGCTCACAGTTCAGGGGTCCAGTCAGGAGAGGGCGACCACGGCAGCAGGAGCATGGACACAGCTGCAGAGGCAGGGAGCAGGAACGCTTGTCCTCAGCGAACCTCCTCCTTCCTGCGGTCCCAGCAGTGCCCGCAGTGAGGGTGTGTTGCCCACCTCAGTTGACCTAATCTAGAGGACATGCTAAACACAGGCCCAGATCCGGCCAGGCTGACAATCGACACAGGTGACGCCTGCAAGCGTTCTTTTACTAGGCATCCTGTGGGTCAAGCTATGCGCCTATGGTGAGCAGTTAAGTCCTCTGAAATGCTGACCCAAACTTGTCCTCTCTGAAGTTGCTTCTGTAAGGTATTTCGGCTGAGTACTGGACAAGGAATTTATGTCTTTACTATCTTTACAAACTTGAAGTAGACAAATGTTTTTAGACTACATGAAAATAAAACCATCCTTCAAATTACCCATCCTCAATGAAACCAGAGTGTATCTCAGTTAAAAATTTAATAAGAAAATGGTGAAGCTGCAGAATGGGAAAAAATGACTGCATATGTGACATCTGACAAAAGAATTATCTTTAGAACTTTAAAGTGAGCTTTAACCAAAAGGGGGAAATGTGATGTTATATAGGATAAGAAATTTGCATGGAGTCTTCCCAAAAGAAGAGATTTGATTAGGCAACAAATACATAAAAGACTGGAAGACAGCAATAGTCATTGGGAAAATGCAAACTCAAACCAAACCAAGTCAAATCCGAGAATGGTTAAAACAAAATACGGTCAACAGTCTATGCTGTTGAGGAAGTAAAATACATAAAGCTCTCATATTTTGCCATGCATAATGTTGTGAACACGTCAGAGAAGTATTTGGATTTTTAAAAATGATGTCAAATGTCTACTCTATAATAATAATTTCACTTTGAATGTTTATCCAAAAAAATGAATACAGATATTTCCCAAACAAGCTTTGTTTGGTACATCTCAGTCACCCCACATGCCCACTGGATAGACTGATGAATTCATGCCATGGAGTGCTCTTCTCAAAAGAACATCCTAATAAAGGGAAGACACTACATGCAAAAGGCTGCATGTGTGTGCTTCCATAGGCTGCATGCGTGTGCTTCCATAGGCTGCATGCATGTGCTTCCATAGGCTGCTGTGTGTGCTTCCATAGGCTGCATGCGTGTGCTTCCATAGGCTGCATGTGTGTGCTTCCATAGGCTGCATGTGTGTGCTTCCATAGGCTGCATGT